>NC_056502.1:20440747-20455729 GCF_014905685.2 Nematolebias whitei
AACTTCAATAACTTCAGTTGATAAAATAATGTGCTTGATGGGTGACTGTAATGCTTTCTGGTGATGATTCTTACAGCTCTTTTCTGTAAAATAAAAATAGGCTTTGTAAATGTTTTACACGCTTTCCGCCAAACATCAATGCAATAGTATATATATATATATATATATATATATATATATATCGTATAGCTCATATATAGCTCAAGCTTAGAGGTGACGGTGTCTTTGCTGTTGCAGCTCCTAAACTATGGAATGGTCTACCTCTCCACATCAGACAGGCCTCCTCGCTGTCTGTTTTGAAACCCCATCTTTTTTCCCAGGCTTTGGACACCATGTGAGACGTTGAATTCATTATTGTTACCGGTATTTATTTATTTGATTCTCCTTTAATCGTTTCAATTTTTATTTTTTCTTATTACTAAGCTATTTATGTCTTTTTAATGATATATTTTTTGTATTTTATCCCTTCTGTGCTTTTTCTGTAGTGTACCTTGAATTGGATATACTTTGGCAGATTAATACTACAACATGCTTAATCATCAACAAGAGTCATTTTTGGTTGGAGAAGCAATGGATTTGACCCCAATGGATTTGATTGTGACTAAGAAACATATAAAAAAAGCAGCCTCAGTGACCTTTGTTCAAGCCTGCTCTCTGCAGTGTCAGATTTGAACAACAGGGGGCACTTTACAGGCTCACAAGACCCACGTTTAAAATTATTCTTTTCTATGTTTTATTCCTAAAATATATGGATACAAAATATGCAAAGCCAAAGAAAAGTATAGTTACCAAATGTCTTACAGCTTGGACTCTGCTGAATTTTGAATTCAAAGACAAAATATCTCTTGTAAACCACCCCAGCCACTGTGAAGGAGTAAAATTACAGTTCTATGCAAACAAACAAAGTCCAGTACATCACCCGATATTACATGTCAGAATATTTTTAATATCTAAGTCTCAGCTGATATTCCTCTTCTGTTATTTCATTGCTTAGTCTTGAGCTTGAGCTCATTTTGACATATTTCTTGAAGGACTGTGCTTCTTATATTTACTTTTAATTAGCGTTTCATGTGCTGGATGTCTCAGATGATAAAATGTAATTTTTGATTCGAAAGCATTGTCCAACCAACTTGTTCTCACAAGTATTTAACTGTAATTATTCAATGTTTTTGGAGCATTTCATATGAGTTATCATGGTTAAACTTTCTGTGCGGCTGTTTTTAATTAACAATCGGCTCTCATGATCTGTGTTACAGGGCCAACATTTTAAATACAAAACCTGAGGCGAGTGAGTGAAACCACTGCTTAAATCTAAATGTTTTTATCGTATTTCCTTTTTGTGTTGAAAGATCATTAGTGTTTTTTATCCAAATAGTTTGAAGCCTTGTTTTGAATGTCTCAACAGTGAAGACTGACTGTTTCACTGTATGTCTCAGTAGTTTGTCATGATTTTAAATGGTTTTCAACAGGACTCCAGTTGCTAACTACAGACAATGCCAGAGGGATCAGGGTGAAAAGCTTAATTATACAGAGACTTGTGCAAATAGCAAACTATTGAGGGTGCACAGCATTTCAGGAATTCTTGAGAGAGGACAAGTTTTTTTATTCTTGGGGTACTTGGCTTGTCCTTTGGTCCAAGTACACATGGTTGGCAAGGTCCAGGAGTCAGAGGAGGAGGTTGATGGAGAGTGGGCAGGCAGGTGAGTTTTTCAAATGAGTTTTCAAAATATATCTGCGTCTTGGAGGTCAGTGAGAGCAACAACAGGAGTTCTTAGCATCAGAGAATCGCGATGAGCAACTGTCACATCAAACCCTCGGCGAGTCTAGAGGTGAACACAGGCTAACATTATTCTTAAAGCACAGTAAATAAACAATTGCTTTGAACACACGAGGAAATACTGAAGCCAAAAGTTCACTATGATGACTTTAACAAACTGGCAATGAGTATTGTCCACCACATTCTGTTTTAGTGAGTGGTGATGCTGATACTGAATGCAGGTGTGTCAGGAGGAACCAAAAGAGTGAAAGCTGCGCTCTAAGTTAGAACTCAGAACTGCAGGGCCTGCACACGGCTCCACCTGGAGAATAAAACGATGGGAGAAAAAAAGGATGAGGACCCTCCAAACTGCCTATACCTCTAATCTTGTTTTTTATATCATCTTTGTCAAATTCAGAATTGAATTCAAAATCTTACTTCTAACCTACAAAGCCCTCAACAACCTAGCTCCATTTTATATTACAGATCTTATTGGTCCATATTTTCCTAACAGAGCACTTCGCTCTCAGACTGCAGGGTTACTCGTGGTTCCTAGAGTTTCCAAAAGCAGAATGGGAGGAAGATCTTTCAGTTATCAGGCTCCTCTCTTGTGGAACCAACTTCCAGTTTCTGTCCATGAGGCTGACACTTTGTCCAGTTTTAAGACTTTCCTTTTTGATAAATCCTATAGTTAAGAGTTGGCTTGTTATGCTGCCATAGGCTTAGACTACTAGAGGACAAACTGACCTAATTTCCTTAAATTAATTGTTACGATTGAATTGTTTTCATTTGATACTATTTCTATTTTAACATGTGATTCTTGACCTGCCATTGTGTATCTGTTCCTCCTTCCTGTTCCTCTCAAACCCAGCCGGTTGAAGCAGATAGCCACTTGTCCTGAGCCTGGTTCTGCTGAAAGTTTCTTCCTCATGAAGGAGTTTTTCCTTTCCACTGTCACCTTCATGTTTGCTCAAGATGAGAGTCTGCGATGGAGTTAAACTCAAAGCAGTCTGCTCCTCAGATAAATAATGTTCACTTATTTTTATATATATCGTATATGAATGTTTCTGTTCTGTGCCCTGAGATGACTTCTGTTGTGACTTGGCTCTATATAAATAAACTGAACTGAATTGAATTGTGTGCACTCGTAAACTTGATAACAATCAGTAATTCAGAGTTTTACCAAAGATGTGATGCAAACTGAGCTGTCAGTAGATAAAACTGAGTTTTGTTTTTCCAAAATGTTTTACAGTTTGTTGGGCTCCTTTGCTCAATGATAGCCTTGTAAATTAGCCAGGGAATATATTGTAATCCATCCATTATCTTTACCTGGTTCTTCCTTGTCAGGTCACAGGGGTCACTGGTGCCCATGTCCAGCTATCACTGTGCGAGAGGCGGGGGACACCCTGGACAGGTCACAAGTCCATCACAGGGACACATAGAGACAAACGAGACAAACAACCATTCACGCTCTCACTCACACCTAGGGACAATTTAGAGTTACCAATCAGCCTAACATGCATGTTTTTGGTCTGTGGGAGGAAACTGGAGTACCCGGAGAAAACCCATGTATGCACGGAGAGAACATGCAAACTCCACCCAGAAAGGCCCACCCAGCTGGTATTTGAACCAGGGTAACCTGCTCACTGAGAGGTGGCAGCTCTACTAACTGAACCACTGTGCTGCTCAGTGCTCAATATAATACTTTTATATTTTGACATGAATACAGAATATTTCTGACTTTCTAACAGTTTTTTGTGTCTTGGGTTATGATGCAACAACTGGCTGATATTTTATTTAAAACAAGGAATTTGTTTTGTTCGTTCTTCAACTTAGCATAAAATCAACTATAGAATATTATTTAAACATGCACATCTGTTTTTAAAAGATGCTTTAGGAAATGTTTGCATATTTCTGTTATGATAAAATACTTTCCTATAAAAGATAATAAGTAATACGATTGACAAAGCAGAAGAGCTAATGAAAAGTGTAAAATGTGCCCATGCCCATTCTGGACATGTATGGTACAATTTACTCGTTATTTTAAGCATAATCATTGAACGAGCATGAAGACACCTGAGAACAACTGAACAATCAAACAGATTTTTTGTCAACACATACAACAGTTTGAATCAGAAATATTTCTATTTTTTTAACGAGGCTGCATTTAATCATATGAACCACAGATTTTTTATTTTACTGAACGAGTCGAATCTTTAAAGAAGAGTGTCTATTATGATGACAGCTGCTTAATTTCTATGGTGTAGCAAATCACATTACTTTGATGTCATCTTTTTTTTTCCTCTGTCTGAATGTTTATGGAAAATACTGATGTTGTCAGGAAAATTAATTATGTCCCTCTTCAGACATGGAAACAAGTTTTGAGAGCACGAGGGAGACGGCAGTGATTAGGTCACAAACAGGTTTCAAGTATAGTGCATAAACCCCTCTCATCAACTGTGCACCGTTTGCTATTCTTGTGCTCCATGAAACCAAAACAAAAAGACGTTTCTCTGTAATTTAGGCTGCGTTTTATGGTTGTCTTGACAACTCAAACTAGCTGCTGCCTCATGGGGGTCATTACTGTGTTCCAAAACAGCCAAAAACTTATTGTTATGTCACAGAAAGAAAAAAAAACTACATGAATGTAGCATCCTTGCGCATTTCTTTAGATTTTACATCACTCATCCTGAGTTTGCACTCGTCTGCATCTATTGTATATTCATTACAGGACAGCTGGAGCTCAGGAAATGTATCTTTCTGTAACACGAGTTCAGTATTATTTCACATATTCGTATTTATATCCTTGACCAAGAAGAAAACTTATATTTCAAAATGTACTTCCATAGTGGGAGGCAATAACTGTTATAGTGTTGATTGGGCAGAAGATTTGCTCAAAGGTTACTGCGGTGTGGACTCAATGAATTTTCAAGTCAATGGCATTTCCATATGGACAGACAATACAAATCTTAGCAGATCTTTTAAAGTGGGGTTTTATGGAAAGGTTATGAACAATAAGTATCTCACCTGTTTGAACAACCTCTGCTTGGAGAAATGATGACCAAATCAACATTAAGGGTCTGAATGGAGCCAGTACTAAAGTAGAGTGCTGCCCTTTTAAATCAACTCCAGTCTTCATATCCAACAATGCATAATCAGCAGCATGAGATATCAACAGCATGGATAATCAGCAGCATGAGATAATCAGCAGCATGGATAATCAGCAGCATGAGATAGTATGATATTCCTACTGAAGACGACGCAGCTGCTGCTATTACTATTTGCACTTGTGAACAACCATTGAATTTCATGTAAATAACTGCGTAATTTTAAATTGAATGTGGTGTAGAGGGTTATAAAATAGTGTTCCTATGAAGTGCTATTCCCTGGTTCAAACCCCGGTCCAGGGGCCTTTCTGGGTGGAGTTTGCATGTTCTCTCCGTGCATGCGTGGGTTTTCTCCGGGTGCTCCGGTTTCCTCCCACAGACCAAAAACATGCATGTTAGACTGATTGGTAACTCTAAATTGTCCCTAGGTGTGAGTGAGAGAGTGAATGGTTGTTTGTCTCGTTTGTCTCTATGTGTCCCTGTGATGGACTGGAGACCTGTCCAGGGTGTACCCCGCCCCTCGCACAGTGATTGCTGGACATGGGCACCGGTGACCCCCGTGACCCAAAATGGAATAAGCGGGTAAAGAAAATGGATGGCTGGATGGATGGATGAAGTGCTATCACATGTTTTACATTTGAGTTGTTTTAAGACAATGGCTACTTTGCTTTTGGCTCCACTCAATTTAGCTGTTCACTGAGTGGCTTCGGATGTTATCAGTCCATTAAATGGCCGTTATTAGTTGTTATCATCCCCATATGTAGCGGTCAAACTGTCCCATCTACCTCCTAGTAGGTTTAAAGGTATGTTATTATCGTTATTATTGCTGATAATAGGCAGCGTCGCACGGGGGTAAACCAGGAAGTGTCTTTTTTTCTTTTGTTTTTCCAGCTTAACCCTTAGTAAAAAGTAATAACAAGTATACTTATTTTACACTAAAAATGAGGAAGTGTACTTGAAGTTTACTTTGTATAAACTTTATTTGATATACTTAAAAATAGTATAAAAATGTCCCAATTTAGTCCAAACGAGTATTAAATCAGTATACTTCTAGTACACTACAAGTATGGTGTGTAGTGTACTTGATATACTTATACTTAACTTAAAGTGTACTTGCAAAAATAAACTTCAAATGTACTACTTTTTGTAACCCTTTTCCTAAATGTAAGCTTACACCTGACCCAGAGGACCAACCCCAAACTTAACCCCCTTACCCTTGTGCCTAAACCTAACCAAGACCGTAAACTTAACCAACAGACCCTTTACTCTACACCTAACCACGTGAAGCTATTATGAGTGCTAACAAGCTAAAAACAGAGCCTATTATCATTGCTAACAACGTACCTTTAAACCCACTAGGAGGTACAGGAGAGGCAGTCTGACCGCTACATATGGAGATGATAACAACTAATAACAGCCATTTAATGGCTGATAACATCCGAAGCAGGTGGTTCACTAGAATTATCCGTTAGCTGTGGCCATTCACAACAGGTGAGACATTAGTTTGTCAGGTGAGATTTGCCACTTCAAATTATCTCAGCTATTGCTGTAGAGGTCAGTTTTAATCAGAGGTTTAAACTGTATGATTTAGGCTCCATGACATCTCTAGTGTAGGAGCAGGTATTCCTCTCCCCGCCCCGTCAACATGTCTCCTCTTCATCAGCAGTCCTTTCCTCTCAGGCAGAGCCCAGCCAGCCTGTAATTACTGGTTCCGCTTGAGAGGAATACCAACAGGAGCAGACACACACGGAGAGAGGAACAGCAGCAGCGACAACAACTCAGAGCGCTGTTTCCGCCCACGTCACCTTTCCACCACTTCAAAACACCTGAAGCCTGCTCCTGCTGAGCATGAGCAGCAGCTGCCACCTGCTCATTTCAAAAGGCTAAGGAGAAAATCATGACCACAAGGACACAAATGTTAGTTATCATTCATTGAGAGAGGATATTTTAGCCCAGTTGAGCCCAGACTGTCTTATCCGTCTGGCCCACACATGGCGCTGCTCAGACACTGGACACATGGCTGTCAGGGAAAGCTGTGAGAGCCTCCATGCTGCCTGTGGATGACTTCCTTGTTCAAAGAGCCAGAGAGGGTGGCAGGATCTCAGGCTGGACATCAACTCAGTACCGTATGGCATGCCATGTGGCAGCAAGGAAGTAGATTTTTTTTTTCCAAGGATGGCATCAGACACCAAATGAGTTAGAAATTGGGATGTTTGATATAAGGGGAAACAAATTTCCTTTCTCCTCTTCCCCTGCCCGGGTTGTTTGCTCTGAAGGAACACATGCTTATGTCAGAATTAACAACATCTTTATTTTTACAGACTTCAAAATGAGTAAACAAGAGAGAATTGTATATATACATTACCTGACATCAAGGGGCCTCCGTACAATACAATTCTGACGTGTGCCAAGTGTGTTCCCACATTTAAAGACTGTTTTCTCCACACCGTAACACATCCTGTTTTAAATTTCTATCCAATCAATCGGGGACACATTAGCTGTCATCTCTTTCAGCTGAGTATGTTACACATTTCTCTTTCCATTAGACAAATTTTAGCACACACACAAATAATCTCACAATGACTGTGAGACTGATTATCCTTTGGATATTACCTTATCAAGTCTTAGATTGCTCTACGGTCATTCTGATCTATTAAGTTGCTCTTTAACTCATCATTAATTATTTTATAATCCCCCGCACATACTGAAATGATGTGAACTATAATTTAACTTTATAATTAATCTTATTTAAATGAACAAGAACCTATGAGTTGTTTTGTTTTCTCATTAAAGGCCTTCTAAGGAGCTATTTTCTTACTGACAGCAGAAAGTGTCATGGTTGATTTTAAAAGTTAGCAGTCACTAAAACTATATTATTTATCAGCTTATGGCCTAGTTTACACATCTGACAGATGTTCTAGTCATCTTTATATGATCTATTTTCCATAATTCACAATTAAACATTATATTCACCAACCCATATTACAAACCGGATTCCAAAAAGTTGGGACACTAAACAAATTGTGAATAAAAACTGAATGCAATGATGTGGAGGTGCCAACATGTAATATTTTATTCAGAATAGAACACAAATCACAGATCAAAAGTTTAAACTGAATGTATCATTTTAAGGGAAAAATCTGTTGTTTCCAAATTTCATGGCGTCAACAAATCCCAAAAAAGTTGGGACTTGTCCATTTTTACCACTGTGTGGCATCCCCCCTTCTTCTTACAACACTCAACAGACGTCTGGGGACAGAGGAGACCAGTTTCTCAAGTTTAGAAATAGGAATGCTCTCCCATTCATGTCTAATACAGGCCTCTAACTGTTCAATCGTCTTGGGCTTTCTTTGTCGCACCTTCCTCTTTATGATGCACCAAATGTTCTCTATAGGTGAAAGATCTGGACAGCAGGCTGGCCATTTCAGTACCCGGATCCTTCTCCTACGTAGCCATGATGTTGTGATTGCTGCAGAATGTGGTCTGGCATTATCGTGTTGAAAAATGCAGGGTCTTCCCTGAAAGAGATGACGTCTAAATGGGAGCATATGTTGTTCTAGAACCTGAACATAGTTCTCTGCATTAATGGTGCCTTTCCAGACATGCAAGCTGCCCATGCCACAAGCGCTCATGCAACCCCATACCATCAGTAATGTAGGCTTCTGAACGGAGCGTTGATAACAACTTGGGCTATCCTTGTCCTCTCTGGTCCGGATGACATGTCGTCCCAGTGTTCCATAAAGAACTTCAAATCATGACTCATCTGACCACAGAACAGTCTTCCATTTTGCCACACTCCATTTTAAATGACCCCTGGCCCAGTGCAAACGTCTGAGCTTGTGGAGCTTGCTTAGAAATGGCTTCCTCTTTGCACTGTAGAGTTTCAGCTGGCAACGGCGGATGGCACGGTGGATTGTGTTCACTGACAATGCTTTCTGGAAGTATTCCTGAGCCCATTCTGTTATTTCCTTGACAGTGGCATTCCTGTTTGAGGTGCAGTGATGTTTAAGAGCCCGGAGATCACGAGCATCCTGTAGAGTTTTACAGCCTCGACCCTTACGCACAGCGATTGTTCCAGATTCTCTGAATCTTTTGATGATGTTATGCACGGTTGATGATGATAACTTAAAAGTCTTTGCTATTTTACGCTGGGTAACACCATTCTGGTATTGCTGCACTATCTTTCTGTGCAACAATGGTGGAATTGGTGATCCTCTTACCATCTTGGCTTCTGAGAGACACTGACACTCTGAGAAGCTCTTTTTATACCCAATCATGTTGTCAATTGACCTAATTAGTGTTAATTGGTCTTCCAGCTGTTCGTTATATGCTCAGTTTCCTTTATCCAGCCACTTATTGCTACTTGTCCCAACTTTTTTGGGATTTGTTGACACTGTGAAATTTTGAATCAACATATTTTTCATTTAAAATGTTACATTTACTCAGATTAAACTTTTGATCTGTCATCTATGTTATATTATGAATAAAATATTGACATTTGCCATCTCCACATCATTGCATTCAGTTTTAATTCACCATTTGTTTAGTGTCACAACTTTTTTGGAATCCGGTTTGTATGTTATTTTCCACAATTTGTCATCAAAGCTTGTTTTATTCCTAACAACCATGATTAAACGTACTTTACTGTTTGTGCACTGCTTTTTCCCCTAAACATCCCCGCTGCACTGTTCACCTCCTATGTGGGCTTGAGTGTTATTCTCAAAACCTCATTTATTGCAGAAACCATAATGGTCCTCAGTCTGATTGGTGACAAATGTTGTGTTTTAATAAATCACTGGGTTTACCTCATTGGATGAGAGATTCATTACTGTTTCTCACAAAACTTTGCCAAAAACCAAACAGATGAATGAGCCCTTAAGGTTTTTCTCCCACAAGCTCCCAAGCTTCAGATTGCTCACTGTCCAATCCTGGGGAGAGTTCCTCGTGTCTTTGGATCATAATAATCCAGTTCCTATGCCAAGTCGCTGCACCGTCTGTGGCTGTCACCTGAAGCTGCCTGACACCATCACCATGTCAACACTTCCCAACAACTCGAGCTTTCTGATCCCCCATCAAGCAGGATATACATGGTGTCTTTAACAAGCAGCTGCTCTAAAGACCTGTCGGTGGCCCATATGGAGATGTTTGGTTTATTTAAGATTTTTATGTTTCTCTAAAATAAAACTTGTAGGGCAGTAAGCATGTTGGTTACAAGGCATCCCTGCACAATAACAACAGATTTAACAATAAATATACACTAGATGGAGACAAACTCCTGAGATAGACAAGAAAATATTACAGAAATTGTTTATTATCTATTCATACATTTCTTTACCCGCTTCTTCCTTTCTGGGTCGTGGGAGTCACTGGTGCCCATATCCAGCTGTCACTTTGTGAGAGGTGGGGGACGCCCTGGACAGGTCTCCAGTCCATCACAGGGACACATGGAGATGAATGAGACAAACAACCATTCACTCTCTCATTCTCACCTAGGGACAATTTAGAGTTACTAATCAGCCCAACATGTATGTTTTTGGTCTGTAAGAAGAAACCGGAGTACCTGGAGAAAACCCACGCATGCATGAAGAGAACATGCAAACTCCACCCAGAAAGGGCTATTATTATTATTACTACTATTATTATTATTATTATTATTATTATTAATAACAGTAATAATAATATGTTCTGACACAATAACAAAAATTGTGATGAATTCTAAAAATCACAACTAGAACAAAGACAATGTAGCAACTTTAAAAAATGTGACAAATGTGTCACAATGAGGATCATTTTTTGTCAATCATATTGTTTTTAACGTCTCAATTTTAAAAGCTTTAAAATTATAAAGTTTGTTGAAATTTGGTGATTCACCACCTCATCTGGCAACAAACTGGTTTTGTTTTCAAGAATAAAACGCTTTAATTTTTTAATATTTTTGGTCTAAGATGACGTCATCGGGAATTTTCGGCCTTATATTTATAAAGGGGGAACATTAAGCTTCACAATGAAGCTAAACATTATACAAAGGGATTTCCCAGAGATATGGCAGCCAAAATGGGTCAGTTTAAAAAAGTTACAAAAAAATAATTGCCAAGACATATGTCTACTTTCAAGGTAAATTAGGAAGATTTTATGCTAATTTAGTTACTGGAATCACTAGACAATCTTTATTCTTATGCAAATCTCACTTATTGTAAAAACCTATATTCTCGCTTCGCTCCTACTAGTTTTACCAGCATGAGTCACAAATAGGTTGACTTTTGTAGCAATTCAGCTCAACTTGTAAAAGATGTTTTGTCCTATCTACTGGGAGTCAAACTGTTTTTATTTTATTTTTTTCTTTACCTTCTGAATCATCATGACTAAATTCGTAATTCACTGCTGTGTGTAAAATAATTCAAAGAATATTTATTCAGGGTTTTCCTCCTCGTTAGTCCAAAAGGAGTGGCGCATTCAGAGCCTAAAGCACAATCCAAACAAACAGATAAGATTTCAGACGAGTAACCAGAGGTGGTTTAATTTAATTTGCCTTCATGAAACTGTTAACATCAAAACACCTCAGCCTTTCAGCCATACAGATGATATCAGAATAAAGTGGAGCTCTGGTCAAGTTTACATGTTCATTTAATCCATTGGCGTTTCAGCTGCTGAGCAAGCAGAGGATGATGTGTCCCTGTTAAAGTGATGAAGATCATTGGGTCAGACAGCAGTCTGACCCATACTGACACAAAAACACCACAAAGTAGTTATATGAAAGTTATTTAAACCAGAAAACAATCAGCCTAAATAACAAGGGTTATAAATCCAGATTATTCAACTGTGATTTGTTTTACTTTTAGAAATGTTTAATTCCATGGCAACATTTTCAGGCCAAATGAAACAAACAAGGTTTTTTTTATGTCTCCAAAACCAATTAAGAGGCAACAGTTAGGCACCATGATTAAATATGAATAAGAGATCCAGAAGAGTCTTGAGGATTTTAAAGTAGAATAATTGATTATGTGGGCAAACAGCGCAACAATTTATGAATATCTTTTCCAAATATCACAAGTTCAAGGAATATGGAGCGTTTTATCATTTAGATAAAGTCCCTGCATGTGACACAGGCTGAAAGTTAATACTAGGTGGCCGTAATGTTCAGGCACTAAAGCGGTCTTGATTCTGTTGAAATTACTTCGAGCTCAAAGCACCTCTCAGAACTAGTCTGTAAACACAGCGGCTGTCCAAAACAACATTTGAACAGCTAATTAAAGAAGAACTGAGAGGAAACCTGAAGAAACCATCCATCAAAACCAGCATCAGTAAAGAATAAGTGCTGTTTCCGTGCACGTGTAAGAAAGAGAAATGCTTTCGGATGCATGCGGACAACTTCCTGTTCAGCAAAGGCTGTGTTTATTTCAGAGAACATTAGGAATGAAAATCAAATACACAACTTAATTTGTGTATAAAACTAAAATGTATTTTCTTAGTTCTCCAATATTTAATGCTGTAAAAATGCTCATTTTAATTTCTTTGAATGTTGAACAACCACTCAACAAACTGTTTCTGGAAACAGCTGTAAAGTTTGGCTGTAATATGATGAGATACTAAAGGTGAAATTACACAAATGCATAATCGGACATTTAAATACTGAGTGATACACAACGTTCGCCCTTAATCTGAACGAGAGTTTAAAACAAGGTAATAAAAGTGTGTTTACCATCGTTCTTCCTGTGTTCCATCAGACAAGTGGACACAGGAGCAGATAGTGAGCGCAGCATGAGGACATGCATGCAGGAATACAGTTTGTGTCTGTCCAAAACAAACAAGTCCCAGGTCGCAGTGAACCGAAGCACGTCGAACGGATTCAAACTCTCAGCCTAAAACTCCTACGTTCCAGTGATACCTGAACATAGCAGTTCTGTGGGCATTTTTATATTTAAAAAAATCTTGTTTCTGTTCAGAGTTATCGTACGATTTGTTCTTTTGTGTCCACTTCAGCGTCATCTGACCCTAGATCGCTTGACGACGATTGTCCCAGCGACCATATCGTACACAGTCCTGTTGTGCTGGAAGAAGAGGAGCGTGATGAAGGCCGGGAAAAAGAATGCAATGGAAAAGTTCTTGTTCAAGGCTCGGACCGTGGACCTGTGTGGGGAGACAGAACCAAGATTTAATTTACCTGTTGTACTCAGATTGATGAGAAAGTTTCTGAAATATAACCAGAAAGAAAACAAAACAAAAGACACTCACGCAGACAGAGATACGTTAGTAGCCGGAATCACAAGTACTCTGTTGGGCTGAACCAGAACTGACGAGTCACACGTGACGACTCTGAGTCCCAGGAGAAACTTCCCCGGGGTGGCACCTCCTGCTCCCCAAATGCACACAATCTGGGAGAGATGGGGGAGGAGGTGAAACTCCAAAATATTTTTTCAGTAAATAATTCAAATGAAAGCACACATTTCACAACCTTCAGAATTGCTGTGAGCGCTCACCTCATAAAAACACACTAGAATCCGGTACACGAGGGCAACAAGCATCATTTTCTGTAGCTCCTCCATCGACGTGTCTTCATCGATCTCCTCCACTATGAAATGCATGGCAAACTTGGAAACGTCTCTGAAAATTCAAGGAAAAATACACAGCTCTAAATAACTGCTTTATGTTTATCAAATGTTTTGCCTTTTTATAAAGATTAAAAAAATTTAAAAAAAAAAACACTGGTGCCCTTTTCTTTTAACTCACTTGATTCCACTTAGATGCATAATACTAATGATTATAGTTGCTTTGATGAAAAACAAGATGAAGAAATCCACCATTTCAGCCATGAGTCTTTGGAGTGGGGAGGGAATGTAGTACTCCCGACCTGGAGAAAAGACGAAAACCAAAACCTTTAATTATTTTAGGCAGGGATGCACATTATCGGCATGGTATTGGCCGAAATTAGCGATAAAAGTTAAATATCGAGCATCTATCATTCCATCAAAAATAATGCATCGATATAAAAGGTGCTGTTTATAATATTTATATAGTATTACATCATTTTCAGCCCCTTTTTGGCATCTGCATTTGATAGCAGGCCAAACTGACAAAGCCCGTGCAGAATAATGTAGTATTTTAATTCCACAGCAGAGAAAGCTGTGTAGTCTCTATAAGTAGGTCTAGGGGAAAAAAAATAGTATTGATATCGGTTATCGGCCAAATAAGTTTTAGCATATCGGCATATCAGATATCGTCCAAAAATCTAATATTGTGCATCCCTAATTTTAGGACACAGACTTTTATTTTAAACTATGACAAACATAAACCCAACTCTTTTCTTTTAAACACTGAGGTCTTAACAGTTTTTTACGAATATTTTTAGACAAATCTATAGATCAGAGGGTTATCAAGTGTTTCCACAAAAATTCTATTTATTTCCTTTAATCGACACAAAAGTCATAATGTCAGCAATCACTAAATGATTTATTGTAAGAGATGTTGGCGTGATGTATAGGCCTATTATTTTATGTGCTGGAAATAGAGAGGATCTGGCTATAAGATTAATAAAATACAGGTTATAAAGTATTTTTTTTTAAGAGAACAGCAGTTATTACTTGGTCTCTGGGCGTTTCCGTTCGCTTGCGGCTGCTGCTGACCGGCCGCTGCAGCTCCGACAGCGGCGTCTCCCACTCGGCCGCTCGGCGAGTTGACCGCAGCTGGATAAGGCGACAACGGAAACCCAAACGGGACATTATTGTGCAAACTATGAGGGCTGAAATCACCAGCCGTCGAGGTTCCGCTGGGTGGCTGTACGTAATAAGAGCAGGACATCGTTGAGGCTGCCAGCCAGCTTTGCCAGTTCACATATCCAGTGTAGTACTGCCACATCCATGTCTGTAGCTTCTCGCAGTATTCCGCCGTGCTGCGACTTTCAGCTGGGCCCGTTTTTCCCTCTGGATTCGGCTGTTTGCCCGAGCTTTGCGTATTGTCGTCAAATACTGACTTAACCTGTTTTAAACAAGGTTTATTCTCTCCCTTGTCTACTTCCATAGTTGTGTTTTCTCTGTCAGCCATATTTAAAGTCGCTGCGTCACGTACGAACGTACAACGTACGTAATTCAGGACTGATCAGTTGTTGGGTTTTTTTTTTTTTTT
>NC_056502.1:20455829-20464057 GCF_014905685.2 Nematolebias whitei
GGCGTAAGAAAAGTGGCTAACATGAAAAATAGAATTTACTTTGCGAGGTAACTTTTAAACAAATAAATTACATAATACATTTTAAATTGGTACATTTACACACGTGTTATAAGTTTCACGAAAGTGTTTGACACACACATCCCCCCCCCCCCCCCGGTTCATGTAATGGTTCAGTCCAAACCTGAACTGCAACAACTTAAGTTGTCCACAAGATGCCGCTGTATCTTCAAAATCTGTATGTTGCGCTTCCTTGACTTTTTACTTCTTTCTGTTTTCAGGGGTCACAACAAGACAACCTCCATCTCACTCTAGCCTCTGCCCTCATCCTAGCTACCTTCATGTCCTCTCTGACTGCATCCATATATCTCCTTTTTGGCCTTCCTCTTAGATTCCTAATCTAATCCATCCTTTCGCTTCCAAGGAGAACCTCAACGTCTTAATTTCTGTCACTTCCAGTTCTTTCTCCTGTCTTTTTGTCAGTGTCACGGTCTCCAAACCATACAGCATAGCAGATTTCACTGTCTTGTAAACCTTTCCTTTGACTTTTGCTGCCACACTTTGATCACAAATTACTCCTGAAACTTTTCTCCATCCACTCCATCGTACATGAACTCTTTTTCAAGTTTCTTTATTGTCATTCGCATCACATGTGGTACAGGAGGTGGAACAAAATTGTGTACTCGTGGTCCCAGTTACATACAACAATAGCAGCAAACATAAACTGTAAAAGGAAAAAGTAATAAGGACCCAAGATATAAACTAAGGAATACGCTAAACTAAGAAATATGCTAAACACTAATAGTGCAAAACAAGATGCCTCATCTGTTAGTTGGTCCATCACTATAGCAAACAAGAAGGGGCTCAGAGCTGATCCTTGATGCACTCCCACCTCCACCTTGAAGTTATCCGTCACTCCTACAGCACATCTCACCACTGTCCTGCTGTCCTCATACATGTCCTGTACCAGTCTAACATACTTCTCTTTCACTCCAGATTTCCTCATGCAATACAACACCTCCTCTCTCGGCACCCTGTCATGTGCTTTTTCTAAATCCAAGGACACAATGGAGTTCTTTCTGACCCTCTGTACTTCTCCATCAGCATCCTGAAAGCCAAGATGCCATCTGTGGTGCTCTTTCTTGGTATGAAACCATACTGCTGCTCACAAATACTCACTTCTTGTCTAAGTCTAGCTTCCACAATGCTCTCCCAGATCTTCATCGTGTGGCTCATCAACTTAATTCCCCTGTGGTTGTTGTACATCACCCTTGTTCTTAAAGATGGGCACCAGCACGCTTCTTCATTCCTCAGGTATTTTGTAATTTGTAATAATACCACTGAATATTCAAGTTAAAAACCTTACTGCCATTTCTCCTAGACATTTCCAAACCTACTCTGGTCCAATTGCCTTCCCCTTTTCATCGCTATCCAAACCTAATCCTATTTTTCCCACTTTATGGTCCACAATTTCTATAACCTCTACTCTTGTTTCCTTTTATGTTTCTTCATGTATTAGCTCCTCAAAGTTCTCCCTCTGTCTTCCCATCACACTCTCCTCACTTGTTAGAACATTAACATTTCTATCTATTCATTCTACAAAGTTGTTTTTTTTTTTACTACAGTATATTATTCTACCATGTTTACTATATTTCTTTTTCACTTTTTGGTACTTTTAGTGCATGCTTTTTTTTTTTGCAAGTCAAAAATATGACAAAAAACATATCCTTGACAAGCCGAACCTGTTGCACATCCTTTCCAGCCTGATCCCTCCGTCTCACCAGTTGATACAAGTTCTTCTCTCCTTCTTTAGTGTCCAGCCTCTTGTACATCTCATCATACTTATCTTTTTTGTCCAGATGACACAAAAAGTACTTCCCTACCGGTCCCTCTAATCAATGTTGCCATAGTAGCCCCATCATCTGGAAACTATTGCCCTGAACCTGTAACAGCTCCCCTCCAAAGTCTTCACATTCTTTATGTCCTCAACATTCTGTTACACTTTCAGATGTTTGGCCACACTCTCACCTGCCATAACTTTACAGTCCCATTCTCCCTCAGATTCCTTCTGGTATTCAAAATGTAGTCTACCTGCATACTGCTGCCTACTCTTAAGGCATCCTTCCTTACTTGGCTTTCACCAACATTTTCATTCAGGTCTGTTCAAATCATCACTCTCCTCTCCTTGGGAATACTTTTGGTCACTTCATCTAGATCACAGGTGTCAAACTCAAGGCCCAGGGGCTAAATGTGGCCTTCTTTGACATCTTATCTGCCACCCTCCCCAAGATGAGAAATGTAAAATATTCATTTGAAGTTTTTTCAGTAAGCTTTGAATATGATGTCAAATGCACCACAAAGAACGTTAAATGAGACCAAACTCTTGAGGAACCTGACCAGAAAAGATGTTGGGCATTTAACTTGAGTTAATGTAGTTTCTGAAATCGGCCCTTAGTTTGAAAAAAGGTTTTAATTTTGGCCCCGTTTTATAAGAGTTTGACACCCCTGAACTAAATTATTCCAGAATGTCTCCACTACCTCACATGTGGAGCACAACTAATGGCAACATTCATCATCAGACCCAATTCTGCTTTCAGTCACACCAACCTACACAAAATGCTAAGGTTTTAATAAAATTGTTATTTTTAATTTTTATAAATAGAATATCTTATGAGGCTACTGTGTCCATTTGACGCTGATGCTTTGATTGTGTTTAAGGGGATAAAGTCATTTCAAAGTCTACATTTTAAAGCAAACAAAAACTATCCTTTAGGGGTTTGTGCGCATGCACACACTAGACAAAAAGGCAAAACCGTGTGCTACATTTCACTGGACCACCCCAACAACCTGGAAGTGTTTGAGGATTTATGCTTTCACCCAATCAAAAAAAATTATATATACAAAATAAAAACTAATTAAAAAAATAATAATAACTATGTGCACTTTACCACTGCAAGAGATCTGCTTTGAACTGCGGTCACAGCACCAACCACAAGCAGGGATTTAGCCTCACACACCACCACCACCCCCACCACCCCAAATCTATGTCATATGGGCTGCACACCGCTTTCCTGGATTAACAAAAGGGTCTTTGTACATCACAACCACATTTGAAGCTTTACCCCTAAAATCAAATCCCTTCCATTAGTAAATTAGCACAACCAAGTCTTGGCACCAGTCTATGAACCTGGAATCACCGGCTCAGGATAAAGCCATGATGGTGCTTGAAATGAGGTCTATTGTGTTAGACGCTTAGCAGTTTCTTTAAAACTTCTCACTCGGAGCTCATTATGCTTCTCTTAAAACCCTCAAGTGACAAGTGAGCAAAATTAAAAAAAAAAAAGGTTTAGTAGCAGTTGTTCCTCTGCAAGAACTCTCAGTTCGGTTATTTAAAGAAAGTTAGCCATCACACAGCTTGACACTTGTATTGTAATTCACCACTGAAAAGACAAAAATACCACAAGTTAAGTTTTATTGCGTTATAAAATGGTTTAGGGAGTTTGTCTTGGTGACAGCCTGGGGTATCAAGCAGATTTTTCATACGTCCTCACCGCAACCACGTCGTTCATGGTACATTTCTGTTGACACAAGAGCAGATTGCCCATTTACGTCAGGCAGATGCCAACAGAGTTGAGCATTATGAAAGAACTAAAAATTGAGTGGTAAATTTACTCACAACAGCCATGTGTTTTCCATCGTCTTGAATCTCCCGTTCCAGCGTTGTCGTCTTTCCATCCCATGACTGCGTCTGCACAAGCTTGCCATTCTCAAGAGTGAAGAGAGACTTTAAAATAAAAAAAAACACGGATGAGAAACAGGATAAAAAGCAGACGAGTTCAAAAACTTTACGACATCCCACCTTTGCTTTACGGCCGTCTGCTGTGGTCTCATCGCACTCTTCATTCAGCTTGAACTTGACCTCTGCGGTCTTCAGCGTGCTCTCAGCCTTCATGGATATAACCCCGTCAGCTCCCACGTTTACCACCAGCTTCGGCTTGGCCAAGTTGCCCACTTGCCGACTGGCAAAGCTCATACCTTCAATAACAATTTTTTTTATTTATTTTAAATAAATGTGACATTTGAATTATTTTTTAACATGCAATGGATAGAGCTTTAAATGAAACTGAAAAGATGGTCTTAATTGGTGACGTTATAGCAGTACTGGATGAGATTTATGCCCCAGTGTTTTAACATAAAAGTAAGAAAAAAAATGTTATCTGCAACAAATATAACTTCCTGATTTCTTGAGAATTGGAGGAATTTTCCCAGGACAAACCAAGAGATCCTCAATAACGTACTTATATTTATTCATAAGTTTGTAATTAAGCAATTTTTTTATTTAAAAACACTACACAACATTAAGTTTCATAAAATAAAACAAGATTGTGTGGGGAAAAAAAAAACTAAAGAGAATTACAAAAAATACATTCAAGTAATTCAACCTTTGGGTAAAATAACGATTAATTGATTTTTAATTGAGCAGAATAATTTAATAGGCACTAACACTCATACTAGATGGAAATAAATTAAATTAACGAGGTCCCAAATTAACCATTTTCAGCATGTTCATGAGAAACGGCAAAAATCCATCCAAGTAAAAAACAGATGAAAGACTAATTTTTCTGTCATACCAAGAAATGTATGGAAAATAACCCGGGGCAGAAAAACGCGACAATTAAGGAGTCTTAAGCACGCGACCTCGGCGGAACGTCATCAAAGAGGAGCTCTAAATTGTAATTTATCATCAAAACTGCACTTACCGACCGCCTTCATGTACTCGTCGAAGTTCTCGCTGGAAACTAAATTCCAAGTTCCGACAAACTTCTCGACCATGATGGAACAACAAGCTGACCCGCACTACACCTGCTCCAGCCCGACGTCTGACTCTCCCACACAAGAAGGAGCCGTTTGAAGCTGGAGCCAGCAGCGCGTGCAGATATTAAGGCTGCCAATCAGGAGCAGGTGCCCGCCGTTGCCATGGGAATGAGAGGGTTAGGGGCGTGTCCTTGATCATGAGTTTTAAAGGGAGTGGAAAAAACATGTGACCCGTTTTTAATATTTAAAACCATCTGAAAATGTCCAATTTTGATATTTTTATGAAAGTCAAAGTTTATTTCACTCTAAAACAAACTAACATAAAAAAGATTCAATGCAGTCAAAAATACTTTTTGTCTGTTTTTTTTTTTTTTTTTTTTTTTTTAAGATTTCCGATTTGTTGATTCAAAGGGCCATTTAGCATTATATTATTGCAGCAGCAACATTCCTCACAGTCTGGGTAAAATCTGCATCTTTCTCTCTGTGGTGATCTGGTTCTTAACCAGTAGATGGCACCATTTGAAAACCAGTTCAGTTCCCAACATGTGATTTTTTTTAAAAACTGATTAATTATGCAAAATTCATTTATTGCATGTTTAAAATATTCTTCATGTAAATATACAATATACAATCTCAACTTGTTGAATCACTTCTTGATTCTGTGTCTCATATCCATCAAATATTTTCTTTTAATGATACTTTCAGTGTTTAAAAAAAAAAAAGAAAAGAAAGGGAAACTGTTGTGTACTGCCGCCAAAGATACTGCAGTAGACCAGTTGTTTCTTTAATGACAATATTTTAGCTTGATAGAGTTATATAAACCGCTACAGTACATGCCACGTGAGCTTGTGATGCACTGCGGCAACGGCGGCCATTACCAAAACAGGCAATTGGTGTTTTGGTAGATATTAGCTAAATTGCTCAGAGTACAGATACTTACCATTCTATTCTTCCCTAATGACCCTCAGGTGGGAGGGGAGTGAGATTATTCTGCACGTGATCTTAGCTGGCATAAACAGAGCATTGCATGAAGTTTTGAAGTCAGCACACGCAGTATGACATTCAAAAACTATGAAAACACGTCTTCTGAACCACAAGTGAACAGACCAAAATACCACACTTCACCTTTTATTGTTTTAGACTGGTTCAAAGAGACTTGGTGACAGCTTCGATGAGTTGCACAATTTTCTCATACATCCACGTCGCACCAACATTGTTCATGGTACATTTCTGTTGAGTCAAGACATCAGATTGTCCATTAGTCCATTTAAAGTTTTTAGGGAAAGGCAGACACAGTAACAGTTACACACTGTTTAAGAGGTGTAACATTCATAAAGAGATAAAAACTGAGCAGTCCGTTACAACAGCCATAAGTTTTCCATCGTCTTGAATCTCTCGTTCCAGCGTTGTTGTCTTTCCTTTCCATGACTGCTTCTGCACATGCTTACCATCCTCTAGAGTGAAGATGGACTTTTTTTTTTAAAATACAAAGATGGATGAGAAACAGAACGAAAAGCAGAGAAATTCACAAGAGTTACAACATCCCATCTTTACATTAAGACCTTCTACTGTGGTCTCATCACATCACATGACTTTCTTCAGAGAACTCCTAACCTTCACGTTATAACCTCATCAGTTGCCATGGTTACCACCAGCGTCGCCTTGGCCAATTTGCTCAGTGCCTTTCTAGCCTTGTCTATACCTTCAACAAAATACATTTTTTATAAGAATGACATTAGTATATAGCAGGGCTAATCAACTGGTGGCCCGCAGGCCATTTCCAGCCCACGGGTGACTTCAGCCTGGCCCACTAATGACTTCAGTAAAAATCATAATAATAATAATAATAATTTTGGTGGGGGGGCTCTGGATTTTGGTTTTGGGTTCTGTTGATTGCATTTATGATTCAATGCAATAAAGCAAACAAATTTAAAAGGTAACAGATCATTGTAATACTTGGTTTCTTTACATAATAACTTTCATCGCATCGTGGGCCAACCAGTTTCACTTTATTAAGCTTGAAACAGTGAAGGCTACCTATGGGACACATCTGGTTGGCAGGCCGTAGACTGAATAAGTCCTCTGGATGGGGGACGAAACATTTCTCACTTTAAGAAACTGGTCCAGATGACATGATTTAACCTTATTTGTTGTCATCTACCTGGATGACTGAATGCAGTTTCACTTTATGTTTCACTTTCACTGTTTCATTTCAGTTTACCTTATGCCCATTAGTTGCCAAAGAGCCTCTTTAAATTACTCCTAATGCTTAAAAATACAAAATTTATCATGACAACAGCACTTACCAATTGCCTCCATGTAGCTGCCAACATTCTCGTCCTTTTCAAGTAATTTGATCGGCCATGATGGAGCAACAAGTTCTGTATGGGACAAAAAAAATAAATAAAAAATCTGCTCCGGCTCTTGGTGTTTAAAGCTCAGACAGACGAAAGAATCAGGAAATTAGGCCATCTTTGTGAAAAGAACTCATCCATCATTGAACAAGGGTGGAGACCTCAACTGTCCCCCTCTTACAATGCTGTTATTGCTAGTACCACTCAGTTCTCTGTGAATAGCAAGCGGCCATCGGGGCACTAACGATCCATTGGCTGATGGTCCTCCTTTTACATGTGAACTAGTTTTGGATGTCACTAACAAACTTGTTGATCCACTATGAGAAGGTGCTGTTTATAAAACTGTTTGTTTGCAGCTCAGACTGAAGAAGTCTTTTGGATAAAAGACAAAACATTTCAACAAAGAAGAATTCGTCCAGAGGACCTGACTCAGCCTCGTTAGAGTGAAAAATGTGTTTGGCCTGTTTTTAACATTAAACAATCCCAAAATGTCTGACATGTTACTTAGGGCAGCACGGTGGTTTAGTGGTTAGAGCTGTTGCCTCACAGCAAAAAAAAATCCTGGGTTACATCCCCAGTCGAACCTGGAGTCGTTCTGTGTGTTTACTGGATACTCTGGTTTCCTCCCACAGTTCAAAACATGAATGTTAGGCTGCCTTTAGAAACAGGCCTCCCTTGAAAAAGAGGATTTGCCTTAAATAAAGATTGTTACATTTTTACATAAATAAAGATAATTTACATCAATATTAAAAAATATGCAATGTCTTAGAAATACTTTGGTTATTTACTAATTTTAAAGGTTATCTAATGTTTCATGAGGTCATAGAGAAAAGGAGGGTTTTCGAATGCAAACTGTAAAGTGTAAAAAAATACATTTTCAGGTGTTAACATGTACAATATGCTAACATCAGCAACATTACTCCCAGTCTGGGTAAAATCTGCAAGATGATCTGGATTCTAACCAGTAGATGGCAACATTTAAAAAGCAGTCCAGTTCCGAACATTAGATTTTTAAATTATATATATATATATATATATATATATATATATATATATATATAT
>NC_056502.1:20464457-20468402 GCF_014905685.2 Nematolebias whitei
TATATATATATATATATATATATATATATATATATATAATGCAAAATCAGTTATTGCATGTAAAAACATTCCTCATGTAAACACAATATTATGGAAGCCCGTTTCCACCAATGAAAATAAATAAAACGTCCAATGGTTATAATTATAACTTTCAAAGTCATAATTATTAGACACAAAGTCATAAATTTGACTTTTGAAATTCAAAATTATGACTGCAAGTCAAAATAGTGACTGTATTTCATAATTATGACTTTGAAAATCATTATTATAACATACCATTGGACGTTTTATTTATTTTCAATGGTGGAGACGGGCTTCCATACAATCTTAATTTACTCAATCACTTTTTAAACATGTGCATCATATCCAACAAATATTTTTACTTTCTGCGTCTTTTCAATGAAGAATGGTAAACTGTACGTACTGCCTCCTAGTGGTGGAATAGCTACACTGCAGTAGACCTGTTGCTTTTTAACAATGGTGTGATTCCCTAAACGTCCTCACATAACAAATAACTCATCCACTGTCCAGAGAAGTCTGGGTAGATGAGGTCCTAATGGAAGAATTACAACAAAAAGCCCAGTCTTCTCCACAATGAAGCCTTCCTGTAGGTTTGGAGCTGCAGTTGTACAAATGGAGTTTGGGATTTGGTCAAAGTTATTGACGTCCTCAGAGCTGAAAAAGACCAGCAGACATTTAACGCCCATGCAGTACAATCGAGGGAGGCATCTGGTGGACTACAAATTTATTCTGCTGCAGAAACTGACCCCAAACTTACAGTAAATATCATTAAGAACTATTTCTAGCATTAAAAAACAACCGTTGAATGCTGAAGGGTATAGTTTGGCCCTCAACTCAGCATCATCAAATGTGTGTGGGATTACACGAACGGACAAACAGGTCAATTAGCGCTCAGAATATGAATTCAGGAATAGGTTTAGCTGTTATCACACCAAGTTCTAGTTTAATATCTGTAAAATTGACAGAGTTATAGCCATTTTGAGTCTGCTAAAGTGCCGTAGCTGTGGCAGCCATCCTGAAACTGATGGGACTCTGGACGTTAGAGTTGTAAATGTCCACCAAGTGATTCGTTTCCAAGAGTTTTACAAACATCTGTCCAGTGGTTCATTTAGATACAGTAACAATACTGTGACTCTCGGTGGGTCACCCTCCTCCATCTCAATCTGTCCTCTGTGTCCTCTCCAGTTAGTCTTCCTTTACTGTATGTTTTACCTGCCTACAGTAGTTCATACTGGAAACGTTTCCAACATTAATAAAGCAGAATCGTGCAGGGTAGTGCAAGGTCAAAAGAGACATGCCGTCACACAGGTGTAAACTTTGATTGTATGGTATGGAATGCCTTATTGATCCCTTTTAATGACAGGCAGTAATGATGTGCTAGTCAGAGGCTTTGGGGTGATGTATCATGAAATGTTGTTCACCAGTCCAGTAAGCTGATTACTTGTTGTTCTGTCAGCCGGAGATGCTCTGTGTACATACAGGTGGTTTCCACCAGGCTCAGAGCTCATCTAATGAACATGAACTCCTGCTGGCACCCACAGAGAAGTCCCTTCCTCCTGGTTTTCATCAACACTTCAGTCCCCATTGATGGGAGAACAGAGGCCGTGGACAAAGGCTGTATATACTGTACAAACAGAGCTCCGAGCGGCAGCACACTGACTCATTCTTCAGTGTGTGTGAGAACGAAGGGGGACCCCTTTCAGCTCTTTTGTGCTGGTGTCTGTCAACAGTGTAGTTGGAGGCAAAGCTCATTGTGGCGGCCAGTGTTACGTATTGACACAGCGCTTCGCTCAGCTTGTTCCCAGGGTCCAACCTGAGTACTCATGAATAATGGAGAGAGGATCTTCAGGGCCAAGGAGGAGCTGGCATGTCTGATGGCGCTTTGTATAAACTACGACTTTAAATGTCAGCAGGTAAAACTGGGGTCACTGGCGCTGAACTGGATCTGACGCGTGAATCTAGCTGCGCTTCAAAAGTGAACGTTATAAACTCTATAAAATTACAGTTTCTAAAATAAGCATGTTTTCTGTTTAGAGACTTTGCTGGGGTTAAGGGGACTGTTCATGTCTTCTAAATGAGAATTATATGGAATGCTAAACAACAACAGCATTTTTTTGTGAAAATGCAGGCTAAGTGCTGAACGACCACCTAAGAAGTCAAAACGGAGTTGCTAAAGCTAAAAACAGCAAAACACTAGCTAGACACCAAAAGATGCAAAATTTTAGATAAAAATTAGAGTAGCCAAACACTATTTCAAAGCTAAAAGAAAAAAAACATACTAAAAAGTTACATAACTTAAGCTAAAAGTGACAAAAGGCTCGCTGAAATCAGCAGAATGCCTAAAAGGAGCAGAACTATAATTAAAAGCTAAAAAGGTTGACTCATTACTAAAAGTAGCATAAGAACACAAATATAGAGCAAATATGCAGAAGATTAAAATATGTTTTTTTAGAAATTGCAGAGATCTTTATGAATTTATGTGGGGAGCATGTTTGGAAGAACTAAAGGTAAATGATTCAAAAAGTATAAAAGTTGAAAAATAAACAGACACAGCAACTATTTCCTCAATGAACTGAACACTTTGATACATGAGCGGCTACAAAGTGTACAGAAATAGTTCGACTGAAAACATACAGGGGAAAATTAAAAAGTAGGAAAACAATAATGAAAATTCATCATTCACACCAGATAGATAAATAAAGTTATGACTCGATAAAAAAAGCTAATATTTTGATAATGGTGCCAAGACCAAATAAAACGGTGACATCTTTAAACTCCAAACTCTAACATTTTCAAGGTCAAGTCAAGTTTATTTATAGAGCACATTTAAAACAGAACCTGCTATCAAAGTGCTTGACAACAACAAGGTCAAGTCAAGGTTCTTTATTGTCATTTGCATGGTATGTGGTACATGAAGTGGAACGAAATTGTGTACACAGGGTCCCAGTTACATCCAACAAAAGTATAAATTGTAAAAGAAAAACAGTAACAAGATCTAAGATATGAACTACGAAAAACGTTAACTAAAAATACGTTCAACACGAATGGTACAAAAACAATATGCCGAACAACAGCAGCACAAACATGAGTCTGTGTGAGCAGATGAGTATGAGTGAACACAGCAGCGTGAACTAAATCAGCAGCATGAGATCAGCAGCATGAGATCAGCAGCATGGATAGTCAGCAACACATATCAACAATCAAGTGGCATTACAGCAATTTTTTGTACTGTTTTATGCAAACACTTTACAACCTTCACACTGAAGTCAGTTTGACTCTTCGCAGTCATAAAACGTATGGCTATGGTGCAATCTGCAAAAAAGCAGCTAGCTGTAGCACTTCTGGTGCATTGCCATCTGAATATCACGTTTTGTCTGAAAATGCAAACTGATGGTGATATACTGTAAATGTTTATAAAATAATGTCAACATGAACCACTTTTATGAACCTTGATTAGCCCAACCAGTCTCTATTACATCTATTTTTACAAAAAGACGTTGTTCAAAAATGTATCTACCCCAGGTAAGATACTAATTGCTCATACTTTTTCACAAAAACTCTCCTGTTCCTGAGATGGAATAAATAAGTTCCTCTCAGGTTCATACATGTTTAGTTTGTTCATAAATAAACTTTATATGGACTCTACTAAAATGGTCATGAACAAATATTTTAAAGCCAAACCCAATTTAATTACTGTGGTACAAGGAGGAGGTGTGTGCTGCACTCCTGGTACCAACAGGGGGCGACACTTCAAGTCAGGTTCTTAGCTGGTCCAATGTGTCTGCTGAAAGGCTCACATGACCTTTGCCTTTTTTCCCAGCTGCTGGGAGAACCGAACTGTGTGTGCAGGCGGTTCTGCATAGCCAGGATGAAAAGTGTGTGTGTGTGTGTGTGTGTGTGTGTGTGTGTGTGTGTGTGTGTGTG
>NC_056502.1:20468412-20482694 GCF_014905685.2 Nematolebias whitei
GTGTGTGTGTGTGTGTGTGTGTGTGTGTGTGTGTGTGTGTGTGTGTGCGCAGAGGTCAGGGAGGTGCCTCTTGCTTGTGTGCTTTGAGCTTTTTCATGCTTCCTGCTTTGATCTTCCCCTCTCATCGTTTCATCCCACACGCTCTCTGCGCTTCAGGCTTCTGGTTTGCAGCACACCGACAGTGGGCTTGTAGGAGGAGAGTTAATGGGGGGGGGGGGACTCCCTCTCACAGAGAAGCTGCTTGTCCTGTCAGTGCAGGAAAAGAGCTGCTCGTGGGGCTCAGTCTCGGGGTTATGTGGGTGGGGGTCACCAGGAGCTAAATTGCTGCATAGCGTACAGTTCTCTGCTCCTCCTTCATATTCTCTCAGATCTCCCATCAGTGGGATGGTGTTGTGTGAAAAAACTGCCACAAGGCTCAGAAGATGGCCTCCTGACCCCTTACAGTATGGGAAAGTGCACCCCTCAGCTGGTAGTTATATAAAGCCAGCAGAAGAGTCACAAACATCCTTGATAAATCACTCGGCTTGAGGCCACTCGTGTCTTTCTGCAGCTCACAAGGAGGGCTTCATTTCTATGGCGTCTTTTCCACTCAAGCTTTAAATAGGCCCAGTTCAAAGTGTTGCCATGTAATCAGCACGGCAAGAAGTTAGACGGTCGTCATGTGAACATGCAGCGTGTCAGAATATGTGCTTTTATCCTCCTCCTGCATGCAGCCTGATAATCCTCACATACTGTTGCACACACACAGACACACACATTCCCATCATACCCCACCTGCTGGTACAGACTAAAACACAAACGCAATGAAGTACCTGTGGCTGTTTGGACATGTGAGAGGGTAACTTTATATACAGATAATTACATCACGCAACTCAGACAAAAATAAACCAGCACATTTGAGTCTTTAAACACAAAAGACATGTTTTATTACTTCTCTGAGGAAATGTTAAAAGATCTTTAAGCCGTCATGGACAATCCAAAGAATCAGAAGTTTTAAATGGCTGCTATTTCTATACATTTTGTGTCATTGTCAAAATAGTAACGTGAAGAATTTAGTTTATATTAATGGAATTACGCAGGTTTTTAAGAGAGGAAAGTATATAAACAGTGAATATCTTACCTGTTTTAGATAGCTCTTTGAAGATCAGAGAGTTGGATTTGGCTAAATTGACAAGCTAAAAGCTAATCTGAAAGAAGCTGACGTCCTAAAACAACTATGAGCTCAAACATTGCCGTAGCGTCTTCCACTGCTTGTGCTTGTAAATAACCACAGAGTTTAAGCGTATAACTGTAAAGCTAATTTTACAGAGATGTGGAGCTGTTTGAAAATGGCAACAATCCATTTAGGTCCTGGCTCAGCTCAGATTATCGTGTTCTGTGGCAAGGTGCAGACAGCTGCAAGGAATTCAAAGATAAAATAAAGAATTTCTAATTTATCAAAAGAAGATCAAAAACAAAAGCTGTCATTGCAGCAAAATTTACGAAATAACCGAAGCAGGGAGACACGAAGGAAGACAGAGCATGACAGACTTGGGAGCACAATCCACAGACAAAGGAAAAACACAGAAGCTGAATATACAGGGACACTAAAGAGACATAATGATGAACATCTGGGGTGATTGAGATGGAGGACAAGTGAGAGTGGCAGAAGCTGGAGCTGACAACATGGGGGAACACAGGAGGAAGGCTGAATAGATGACACAAGAAAACAGAACTAAAACACAAGAATCTCAAAAGCTAAACACAAAACCCAGATTACGTCACAGACGAGCTATTAGCTCCTCAATTTGGGCAACCAAAAAGCAGCTGATCAAAGGGATGTCTACAAGTAAGATATTAAATGTTTGTAACCTTTCCACTTTCAAAAGTTCAGAACAATTCACTTTTCAGGTTATAAGTACTGTACTGTGCTGGAAAAATATCAGCTGAACCCCTTGATTGGCATTAGAAGACGATCAAGACGAGAATTTATTATTAAAAGATTTTTTAAGCTTATTTCAGCTGCTCCCTTCCTCACAGCGAACTAACTCGCATCAAGATTTATGTTATTTTATGTTTTTCAACCACAGACCACCGAGCTGCCACAGCCCTGTGTGTGGAGCAGAGAGCTGTCATCTAGGGTGTCTGGGGGAGATGGTGGGGGTTAAGGGCCTTGCTCAAGGGCCCAGAGTGCGGCAAATGAGGGTGGAGGCAGGTGTGGGTGCTTCACCTTTCCCACCCACATTTTGATGTTGTCGGTCCAGGGAGTTGAACCGGTGACCTTTCAATTACAGGCTCGCCTTCTCTAACCTCTGCGCAACCACTCCCCCACATTATCAAAAGATAAATAGAAAGGAATAAAATAATAAAGAGTATCAAGAGGAAGAGACAGACATGACGCTGGGACTAATGGAGGGACTTGCTGGGATTCTGATGCGTGTTTGTGTTCGTACGGCAGACAAAGACAAAGAGTAAGAGGGGCTGTGCTAACAGGCTTTCTGCAGATCGCTGGCAGTTTGACTGCAGTGGAGAGTAATGGGGCTGGCAGGGCGGAATCAATTACTGGCCACAACAGATTTTCCCACAGGTCAGAGCTTGGGAAAGCAGTACTTTACTGCAGAGCAGACAGCTGGCACTGAGCATCTCCTGGGAAAGGAGCTGACACTTGAAAAGAAAACAGAAAAAAAAAAACTTCTTTAAACTTATAGCGCAATAATTTGGTCCATTTCTCAGTTGAATTTTATATCTATTTCCATTAAGCAGAAAAAAACTACAGCCATGCCACCAAAAATGTCTTTTTTTTTGTTGTTGTTACTGGTCGTGATGGTTGAACTTCACTGGTTTTTTTTTTTTTTTTTCTTTCTCAGGAAAACATACAGAAAATAAGTGATTATCTATGTCTCTTATTTCATTCAATATGAATAAACCTGATATATTTCAATTAGAGGTCACATTCCTGCCAACACACACACCATTGAGATGCAAACAATGTTCTTCCTGTAGCAACACAATGTGTGGCCTTAAAAGTAAGCTCGCTTCATGGTGCTCCTTTTATTCTTGAGGACGTCACGTGCCGTCGTCTCCTGTGGCGCTTATTTAAGAACCAGTCTTGTGATCTGCCTCCCCTCTACTGCGAACTAGCACCGGTTACGTGGTACTAAAGGCAGAATACTGGGGGGAAAAAAACCCATAAACAATACGGTGAGTGGAGCTTTATTTGATCAAAACTAATCCATTAATGTTTTGTGACTGACTCCTGTGCTGAGATGCTGGTGTCACTGTTATGACCTGAGGAGTTGATCTTAGAGGAGGAAAAGAATGAAAAATGAAACAAAACCTCTGGTAAACAAAGAAACAAAGAACGTATCCTTCTTGGCTTTACCTATCCAAAAGGCACAAATAGAATAAATGCCAACAAAGGCAGGAAAGTAAAGAATGAGCAGGCGGGTGTGTTATGGTCAAACAGTGGGAATGGGTCTCAGGCCCGGTCCAGTCCCTGCCCAATATAGCGCCTGGGTGCTGCTGACTGAAATAAGAGGGGACGGACAGGATGCTGTGGGCCGTAGGATAACATTGTTGTGTGGAAGCTGTCTGCGAGACGTTTCCCCATGTAAGAAAGTTTTTTTTTGTTTTTTTTAAACAGTGTGGGTGGCATTTTCTCTGCAACAAAGTTCAAACTTTTCCTCGAGTCCAGTTGAATAAAACATGAAGTTACCTCACAAATTCAAATGGCTTCATGACTGCTCCCCCCTCCGCCCCACATCAAGGTTGATTTACTATGTCGACCGTTGTGGCTGTCGGCGGCAGCGGCGCTCACAGCCGTGCCTGCATCCTGCGTGCACACCATCTAGACATCTTATAGCTGCCACTCAACAACTGCCGCTGTGAAGTGTGTGTGTGTGTGGGGGGGGGCCCGTGGGGACCGAGCCAGCCTCTGTCAGACACACTCTGACCCCCCCCCATCGTCGACGGGTGGGAGAACACTCGCCGGGAAGCGCTCACACGGAGATTGAGTTACCACAGAATTAGATCAGGACTGTGGGAAACAGCACCTCCTAAACACACCCTCAGTCACACACACACACACGTAAACACAGCGGCGCACACTCAGGACACACTCTTGCACACAAAGAGTCACCCGGGGAAACCTCAGGGAAGATTGAGGAAGGCAGCTGGGCACACGCCAGTTTCAAACAAATGCTCGCTTATACCTTTTAGCTTCCTGGCACATGGTTCGAGACCGGCTTCTTGAGATTGGTGCCGTGTTGTGCCGATGGTCACCAGCCAGGCTGGCATGCTGCTGAAGTTGTCCAATTTAAAGACAATCTAAGGAGAAATGTGGCCGTTCGAGCACAACACATTCAGACAGAGTCAGAGCTTTCACGGCGTTCACGTCACAGCGTGGGGTGGAGGAAACGTGTGAGTGGGAAGGTCAGCTGATGTGGAGGACTTTGAGACTGGTGCAAGTTGTTGCATAATTAAACCTGAAAGTGTATGCATTGGGGGTGGCACGGTGGCGCAGTTGGTAGAGCTGCCGCCTCTCAGTGAGCAGGTCGGCGGTCCAAATCCCAGCCAGGGGGCCTCTCTGGATGGAGTTAGCTTGTTCTCTCTGTACGTGGGTTTCCTCCAGGTATTCTGGTTTCCTCCCACAGACCAAAAACATGTATGGTAAATGGACTGTATTTATATAGCACCTTTCTATCTTATGAAGATACTCTAAGCACTTTACACTACAATCTGTGTCCTCAATTACCCATTCATACAGCACTCTACTAGATCTATACAGAGACAAATCAGTGTTTTATCCCATTCATACACTGATGGGACACACATCAGAGGCAATGAGGGGTTCAGTGTCTTGCCCAGGGACACTTCAGCATGTTGATTGCTTGTGGAATCGAACCCTCAACTTTTGCATTGGAGGACAACTGCTCTAACCACTCAGCCACAGCTGCCTTAATGTACGTTAGGCTAATTGTTAACTCTAAATTGTCCCTAGGTGTGAGCGAGAGTGAAAAGTTGTTTGTCCCTGTGACGGACTGGAGACCTGTCCAAGGTGTCCCCCGCCTCTCGCACAGTGAGGGCTGGACATGGGCACCAGTGACCCCCGCGACCCGAAAAGAAAGAAGAGGGTAAAAGAAAATGGATGGATGTCTTGTGTATCAAGTGGCACAACATGAATCAGATTACCATAATAGTATGATAACCTAAGCAGCCATGGAAGGTGTGTGGTTCAGCCAGGGACAAAAAGTTCAAGACGTAAAGCATCTGTTGCTCACCCTGTTCCAAACCAACTATCTGTTTAGAACAGAACAGAACATGGAAATAATTAAACTAAGATAATGTTATCTTGCAAAATGATGGAGTACTGGTCTTTTTGGTCAAACCTTAAACATCTTTATGAGCATAATCCATCATATAATCCATCAGCACTTGGAGAACATGTTGAGAATGACTCACAACCAAGTTGAGCTTTTGAAAAATTAAATGTCTTATAGCCACTTTTTCTAGGTTAACTAGTTGTAGCAGACATCTTAAATTGACCATTTGTGCGTTACCACCAGAGAAACCACCGCCGACATTCTGGGTATGGAAAGTGTCGGCCTGCAGCTGTTGCTCCGGGGAATCAAACTCTCATCCCCACTTGTCCAGCTCCCCATGCACAAAGTTAACAACTGACCTGATGGAGCAGAAACAGCTGCTCCTCAACAAGGTATAGTGGTCTGAAAGATGGCGGGGGGCTCTGGTTCAGGTTCCCTGATGGCATTAACAGACACGTCAGGGTCAGAGTCGAAACTAGATCCAAACATGGAGTGATTTCCCAGAACATCATATGACTGGGGGGAGAAGACATGCAAAATAGTTTAAACCACAAAAGTTATTAAACATACAGGAAACTGGCGTGCTGGTTAAGATCATGATCATGTTGTTAAAGTGCAGTAAAACTGTAACATTTGATGTAATGATGTGTGTATCTGGATTACTGTGGACTAAGCAAGTACTAATAAAGTATAAAGAAAAAATATCTGACTGAACTAAAAAATGTGAGATTAAATTAAAAAAATGTATCTCTGATGTTAAATATAATGTTTGAACATTCAAAAGCAACATAAGTCTGCTGAGATTTATATTATAACTGTCAATAAAAGCATTTTCCATGAATGTAGTTGTTTATTTTTGTATACATCATATAAAATACAATGTAAACAATCCTACTGAAGATGGTTTTCTGCTTTAAGGGTTCTCTGGGGGAGAAAATAGAGGGAGATCCACAGATCCTTTATTTCCATGCCATTGCTTCTTGTAGTAATTATCTGGATGGATATTAATTGTATATTTGAAAGTTTTATGTTAAAAAAAACTTCAAAAATTGTTTTGGGAAGACTTTTGTTTGAGTTGGTGAGGGGAAACAGATAATTGAAGTTTAAAACATAAAATGTGAGAAACCTTGAAAAGATGTTTTTAAAAGTGAAATATTTGCCACAGTTTGCACTTTGACCCAGATGCATAAACAGGGTCAAACTGCCTTGAACGGTCTGTCTCCAATGTTTTGACATTTGCTTACGGTAATGAATGGCCCCCTAATTATTGATTTAATTTTGTCACATTGCACCCTCCATACAAACCAACTGCAAACATAAAATCCAATACGGCCACGTTGCTCATGAAAATAGTGATAGCTGCACTAATCATGATTATATATTTTTTCTGTTTGTATATATATATATATATATATATATATATATATATATATATATACAGGTCCTTCTAAAAAAATTAGCATATTGTGATAAAGGTAATTATTTTCCATAATGTAATGATAAAAATTAAACTTTCATATATTTCAGATTCATTGCACACCAACTGAAATATTTCAGGTCTTTAATTGTTTTAATACTGATGATTATGGCATACAGCTCATGAAAACTCAAAATGCCTGTCCCAAAAAATTAGCATATTTCATCCCACCAATGAAAGACAAGTGTTTTTAATACAAAAAACACCAACCTTCAAATAATCATGTTCAGTTATGCACTCAATACTTGGTTGGGAATCCTTTTGCATGAATGACTGCTTCAATGAGGCGTGGCATGGAGGCAATCAGCCTGTGGCACTGCTGAGGTGTTATGGAGGCCCAGGATGTTTCGATAGCGGCCTTAAGCTCATCCAGAGTGTTGGGTCTTGCGTCTCTCAACTTTCTCTTCACAATATCCCACAGGTTCTCTATGGGGTTCAGGTAAGGAGAGTTGGCAGGCCAATTGAGCACAATAATACCATGGTCAGTAAACCATTTACCAGTGGTTTTGGCACTGTGAGCAGGTGCCAGGTGGTGCTGAAAAATGAAATCTTCATCTCCATAAAGCTTTTCAGCAGATGGAAGCATGAAGTGCTCCAAAATCTCCTGATAGCTAGCTGCATTGACCCTGCCCTTGATAAAACACAGTGGACCAACACCAGCAGCTGACATGACACCCCAGTGATTGTGGAAACTTGACACTGGACCTCAAGCAATGTGAATTCTGTGTCTCCTCTCTTCCTCCAGACTCTGGGACCTTGATTTCCAAAGGAAATGCAAAATTTACTGTAATCAGAGAACATAACTTTGGACCACTCAGCAGCAGTCCCAGGCGAGATGCTTCTGACACAGTCTCTTGTTCAAGAGTGGCTTGACCTGGGGAATGCGGCACCTGTAGCCCATTTCCTGCACACACCTGTGCACAGTGGCTCTGGATGTTTCTACTCCAGACTCAGTCCACTGCTTCCGCAGGTCCCCCAAGGTCTGGAATCGGTCCTTCTCCACAATCCTCCTCAGGGTCCGGTCACCTCTTCTCGTTGTGCAGCGTTTTCTGCCACACTTTTCCCTTCCCACAGACTTCCCACTGAGGTGCCTTGATACAGCACTCTGGGAACAGCCTATTCGTTCAGCAATTTCTTTCTGTGTCTTACCCTCTTGCTTGAGGGTGTCAATGATGGCCTTCTGGACAGCAGTCAGGTCGGCAGTCTTACCCATGATTGCGGTTTTGAGTAATGAACAAGGCTGGGAGTTTTTAAAAGCCTCAGGAATCTTTTGCAGGTGTTTAGAGTTACGTCGTTGATTCAGATGGTTAGGTTAATAGCTTGTTTAGAGAACCTTTTCATGATATGCTAATTTTTTGGGACAGGCATTTTGGGTTTTCATGAGCTGTATGCCATAATCATCAGTATTAAAACAATTAAAGACCTGAAATATTTCAGTTGCTGTGCAATGAATCTGAAATATATGAAAGTTTAATTTTTATCATTACATAATGGAAAATAATGACCTTTATCACAATATGCTAATTTTTTTTGAAGGACCTGTATATTGGCTTGATTACTGCAATTCACTTCTGTTTGGAATCAGTCAGTCCTCCATTTCACGTCTTCAGCTGGTCCAAAATGCTGCAGCCCGATTTTTAACTGGTACAGGCTATAGAGAGCACATCATGCCAGTTTTGGCCTCCCTGCACTGGCTACCCATTCACCTTCGGATCCAATTCAAAATTCTCATGTATGTTTTTAAATCACTGAACAGTTCCGCTCCATCCTATCTCACTGATCTTCTGCAGCCATACGTCCCACCGCGCTCTCTGAGGTCAGCAGACCAGATGCTTCTCTCAGTCCCAGAAACCCGTCGTAAGCTCAGAGGTGACAGGGCTTTCTCTGTTGCAGGTCCACGACTGTGGAATGAGTTGCCACTGAGTGTCCGGCAGGCTCCCACACTCTCAGTCTTTAAGTCTCGCTTGAAGACCCACTTCTATTCTCTTGCCTTTAACACGGTGTGATTTGTTTTGGTCCTGTCTGTACTCTACACTGTTGGCCATTTTAGTTAGCTTCTGCTGCTATTTGTATCTGTATTTCTATTTTATGTTTTCCTGTCCGCTGTGCATGTTTGTTTTCTTTTGTACAGCACTTTGGTTGGCCTTGTTGCTGTTTTAAGTGCTCTATAAATAAATTGGTATGGTGTGGTATATATTTATTAATTTATTATTTTTTTATTTTTTTATTTATATTGATTATTTTATTTTATATGTATACGTTGACCTCTCTAGGGGGTTTAAACTACTGTTAAGTTCAAAGCAAAACTCAATGCAGGCATGTTCCTGTTTTTAGTATTTTACACCGTTTTATATAGCATGTTTTATTTACTTTGTTTTATATCATTTTTTATATACTTTTCATATGAATGTTTATTTTTGTGTGTACCTCATCTGTGATTTTTGTCTAAAACAGGTCTCTCTTGTAAATGAGTCCTCGTGACTCACTGAGACTAACCTGTATAAATAAAGGTTGAATGAATATTAGAAAGCATGTTAATTCGCTGTTTAAATGCATAGAATTACGAAGAAATACATTTATATTTAGTTGCTAATGTTAATTTGCCTGGTTGGTGAGCACTATACATTTTCCTACTGAAATTAATGAGATGCAACTGAAGTAAGTCACTCCCAACTCGAAGTTCGAAATTACGAGGTACCAGGAACACAACACAAAACCGGAAACTAAAAGTCCGTCGATCATTCTGAAATAACGTCCACAAAATAAACAAATAACCGCAAAAGTTTCATTGTAACGACAAATGACGGGTTTTTCCATACACTTACAGAGTTTCAACAAGGTGCCTTGATTTAAAGCTCTTTCTTTAACACAGTCATTCTCGTTGACGCAGTCTTACTCCCATGTGTCACTCAAAACTACCTTAATTTTAACTGGCTAACTATTACTAATCCCCGCCCACTTCAAAGTTCACGCCCCGCCCCCTCCCTCGTTGCGGGCGCCGCTGAAGTGTGATGATTTTAAAGGTCTGCTCTGAGCCGCTGCTGCTCGGAGTCCACTGCAGGAGCTTTCTGTGACTCTTGTTTCTTTATCAGTGAAGGTTTGGAAGCAGAATGAAGCGAAGCAGCAACTACAGCTCGTCAGACAGCGACCTGGACGATAATGTGGAGGTAGAGAAAGACAGTGGCGACGAAACTGGGTATGACATCTTCATATTTTTAGTTTTTATCTACACCCAGTTGGTACATTTTTGAGGGAAAATGTTTTACTTTTGTATAAATGTTTTTCTATATTTGTCATTTTTATTACTAAAACTCAAGATGCTGTTATTTTTTTTATTTATTTGCTCTAAAAGTCTTTGTTTTTCTCTTTCTTTTTTCAAAACAAACTTTCAGGCAACTTGACTCTCAAGAATCAACGTCACCCACCACAACCACACAAGTTCAGGCCAGAAAAAGGCGCAGAGGGGTGAGGAAACTTGTGAGATTTGTAGCCGAGTTACTGCAAATTTATTCAAAATGACTAAATGCTTCACTTTTTAATAGATTATTGAGAAAAGGAGACGAGACCGAATCAATAACAGTCTGTCGGAACTAAGAAGACTGGTGCCAAGTGCTTTTGAGAAACAGGTACTGTGGGTGTTTGTGTGCGAGACAAAATGGGAGTTCTATCAGGTGACATGTTTCATCTGTCTTCACAGGGATCAGCTAAACTGGAAAAAGCAGAAATTTTGCAAATGACAGTGGACCACTTAAAGATGCTTCATGCCTCTGGAGGCAAAGGTGAGTATGTTTTTTGTGACTTCAAACCACGCTGGGATTAGACCGATTACTTAAACCCGCTTCTTTCCTCGCTGACAGGTTACTTTGAGGCTCATGCGCTTGCTAAGGATTACCGCAGCTTTGGTTTCAGGGAGTGCCTGGCAGAAACGGCTCGCTACCTGAGCATCGTAGAGGGCCGGGATGGCACAGACTCCCTGCGGGTTCGCTTGGTGTCCCACCTCAGCAGCTATGCCTCTCAGAGGGACGTGCACACCGGGCTGGAACATTTAGCCTGGGGCTCTTCGTATGGGACAGCCCCTGCACATCTCCCACACCACCTCCTTCTACAGCACCCTCAGGGCAGGACACCTGCACACAGAACCAGCGGCAGCCCAACATCCACCTCCTCTTCTTCTTCTTCTTCTTCATCCTCTTCGTCCACTGAATCATCTGGGACATCCAGACTTAGTATCCTGACCTCAACAGAGTCCCTCAAGGTGAACGGCTCACTAGCCCTCGGTCTACATGTGCCATCCTCTAAGCTTTCGCCGCCGCTCGTCCCTGCTCTGTCCTCACTTTCGGCCTTCCCCCTCTCCTTTGGTGCTTTCCCTCTCATCTCTCCAACGACCGTCAGCGCCGCGAGTCCCTCCTCCACCATGACGAAGCCTTACAGGCCCTGGAGCATGGAGATTGGGGCCTTCTGACGCAGACTATAAACTGATGGCAACAGCTGAGCTGCGTCCATCCCAGAACGGACAAACACAGTCAGGACTACTTTGTCAAGGATTTTATTAGAAATAATGAGGAGAGAAACAAAACGATTTTATTTTTTTAGAAATAAGCTGGAGTATTAGCCTCTCTGTATGACATTTACTTTATAAAAACAAATTTTAAATGCTATTGTTATGTTGTTTATTGGTTTATCGACTCATTTTGGTAGCCTGCACTGCCTCCAGGTTGAGGACATGACATGAATGGGCCATGAATGCATCACTGCAAGTACAGATTAGACTGTGAATCACATACTGCATTTTATAATCCGTTTAGCAACGATTTCTGCATTTTAAATGTGTGTAGAGTTGTTTAATTTGATCATTTTTTTCCCCTGTGATGTCAGAACAGTGCACCACAGTTTGACACTTAACTACTTCAGACTTGGACGTTTGCATTTCTGTATCTATTTGTAATATTTTTGTACCAATAAATGGAACTGAAAATGTTTACAATTTGGATTAAAAATAGGTGTTTAGTTTAATTTCGCCCATTGAATGCCATGACATTAAAATTTACAGTAAGAAGGAATATATTTAGTTGATTAAAAACATGCATCTTCCCAAATGACATTTAATCTGCAGGTGCATCTTTGCTGCAGTCCCATGAAAGTTAATCATGAGCTAATAAGTCCCTTGTTATTGAGTTCCTTTACGGTGTGCCAGGTTAAGTAACCCAATCCAAATGCATTGTTGGCTCTATGAATACCCAGGAAATCATTAAGAGCCAGAGGAAATCCTTTACAATGTTACCCTGACCTCACCCGCCTGGGTTGGCCTGACACGGAGACAATAGTGTGAACAGGATGAGGCCATTGGAGGAAAACGGTCGTCAAGTATCAGCAACAGAAGAAACAGCTGGACTCGTAAATCGCTGCTCTGTTCCAACGTGCTGTTTCTGGTCCAGAGCCAGAAATTTGGGGATGGCGGGCAATTATGTAACTGCCACTGTCTATATGCGTGCATGCACACGTGTTCTGTTAGCAAACTGTCTCATTTACCACTGGATGGGTTTTAATGACACTTTCAGAAGATGATCACTGGTGCTCCATCAGCAACTTACTGACTTCTGGAGCCAGCCCGATTCAAGATGGCTGTCATCGCGAATGATTTTTAAACAAAAAAATGGCTATAATGCTGTCATTTTTGCATGCATTGAACTAAAACTTGGTGTGGTAGTAGCTGACAGTCATTCCCAATGGATACTCGGAGTGGTAACAAATCGAGCGAGCTCGTGCAATACTGCAAGTGATTGCTCATAACTTTAGTATTATTATTTTTAAGATAAAATGATCTCAGCTTGAAACACTGAAATGAAAAGGCGGTGGGCAATATGCATTCCTTTAAGTGTTTTAACAAATTCATCCATGCAGCACCTCAGGTTTCCAGGTGGGCCAGTGATTGTTTCTATAATTCATTGACTTAAGGTATTAATTACCCATATCACAGTAATTAGTTTCAAAATTTAGTAAAGTGAAAACAGGTAGTCAGTGTCCTGAACTTGTGATTTGCTTCACGGTTTCTGCTCTCACCTTGATTTCCACCAAATAAATGTAACACTGCCACCTGCTGGTAGAACATGAGTCTAACCATAAAAGAGAGAATCCATGGAGGAGTTTGCAATGAAAGCTTTAGCCTGAGACATAGTTTAATTCTCATAACGTGTAGATAACTGGTTCTTTTATTTGGCAGTTTACAGTCCCCCTTGTGTTTTGATACAGAAGCATTGTAGATGCAGCATGCCATGTTCACAGAACCCCAAACTTTTATTAAGCAAAGCTTTCACAGAAACTTATCGAAGGGAGAAACACAAGCAGCAGAGTTATGCAGGCAGATATCAGTGGGATACTGAATAATAAAAAGAAACGACTTCAGTGTGCTGAATGTAAAGCGTCCTACATTCATTGTCTACCTAAAATCCTAAAGAGATAAATTGCTACCTAAAGATAAATCTGCATTCAAACGCCCACACAAACACACAGTATTTTACACTATAAATACCAAGATGGGAGCAACGGCACATTCCACTGTCCAAGACACTGTGCATGACACCGGTATAGTGTTGTGACTTTCATTTGTTTGTACTGTGTTCTTAGCAAAGCTATTTATTTGGCAAAAGATTCACTGAAATATTGTGTAGTTAAGGTGGAATATGCACGTGTATAAACAGATACTCCCTTTAAGCAAAGACATTCGTAATAACAATAAAGCACCTAAACAGTCCATTTTTAAGCACATGTCAGAGGAAGTGGACGTTTTCTGAATCTGTGGGTTTGGGCCCCAATATATCGTTCCAAGCATTTACGTTGAGAATTAGAAGGTGTGGAAGATGAAGATGGCGTATGCCCCCGAGTTTTATGGAGTTCGTAGTGTTAAGTGCACCCACCAACCTTTACTCTTCACAAAAAACATTGTTATCATGACACCTTTCAGGAACTTACACTGCAAATGTCTCATTTACTACCAACTTACAATGCAAAGGCTTTCACACAAAAAAATAAATAAAATGAAAAAAGTTGTGGAGGCAAACTTAATTAAAACAAAAGTTAATGACACATAAAACGTTCAAAACGGTAGAATGCGGGACAGTACGGAGTTTGCATGTACAGTACTTTACATAAGTAGACTGGCAATCAATGTAACAATAAATTAATGTAACATAATCTATCTATCTATTTGTTTTAATTTAGCCTTTATTTATACAGGTAGTGTCATTGAGTCACGAGGACTCATTTTCAAGAGAGACCTATTTGATTGGGATTAGGGGCCTTGCTCAAGGGCCCAGGGTGGAGCAAATGAGGGTGGAGGCAGGTGTGGGTGTTTCACCTTTCCCACCCACATTTTGATGTTGTCAGTCCAGGGAATTGAGCCGGCGACCTTTCAATCACAGGCCCACCTTCTCTAACCTCTGTGCCACCACTCCCCATCTATCTATCTATCTATCTATCTATCTATCTATCTATCTATCTATCTATCT
>NC_056502.1:20482794-20513961 GCF_014905685.2 Nematolebias whitei
ATCTATCTATCTATCTATCTATCTATCTATCTATCTATCTATCTATAGATAGATAGATAGACAGACAGACAGACAGACAGACAGACAGACAGACAGACAGACAGACAGACAGACAGACAGACAGACAGACAGACAGACAGACAGACAGACAGACAGACAGACAGACAGACAGATAGATAGATAGATAGATAGATAGATAGATAGATAGATAGATAGATAGATAGATAGATAGATAGATAGATAGATAAATTAATTTCAAAATAAAAGCATGTGCTTAAGATCTCTAAATCAACAACAAAAGGGTGTTATCGATGTTTGTATCACTACTACTGATAGCTGTGAGCACTTTGTTGTGATAAAATGTGCAGTGATGAAAAGGTGAGATCCTTGAGCCTCTCAACCTTCAGGGTCAACTGTCTTTTTTGGAGGGGTTGAGGGCAGGTCGAGGATAGATGGACGGACAGAAGTCAGGATTTGTGTGAGGCTCATGCTAGCAACACTTCCCTCAGCTCTTTGTTCTTGCGCACTTCGTTGGCATGCCTCTCCTGAAAGAAACAAATAAACCCCCCACACACATTGCGGATGATTAAATGTCAGGACAGTTGGCTGTGCAGTTTTATCACTGATAGATGCTTCCATAGTGCTCACCTTCTCCTGCAGGCGCTCCATCATGGCTGCCAGGTGGGCTTCACGGTTCTCCTTAATCTGCTCCATCTTTATCTGGAGCTTCTCCTCTGCCATCTTGCTGAAGTTGCTGTTCTCCTCCATGGCTTTTAGCAACACATCCCTCTCATGCTCTCGCTTTTCCGCCAAAACCTTCAGCACCTGCGCCTCTTGGTACTAAGCAAGCAACAAAAATCAATCAGTTCAGTTGATTTAATTAGTTTCCATTTTAAACACGGAAAGCCATTTTGATACAAAGGCAAATACCTTTCTCCTCTCTTCAGCAGCCTCCAGTTTCTTCTCAATATCCTCCAAAGAGATATCCCTTTTTGGGGGTGAGAGGAGGCTGTGGGCTACATCCGACACCGGAGACAACGGCTTGAGAATCACCTCAAAGGCCTGTCCTGAAGCTCGCTTGTCTATAGGCTTCACCTCCAAGTCTGTAAATCAGGTAGTTACCATGACAACGCCAACAAAAATCAATATGTCCATTAACGTATCAGGTTAATAAATATTAATGCCGCTATTTACAGAGCAAAGGAAACATTCATAGGGGACAATTTGTTTTAACGCAAAGAAAATCAATGCATACCTTCAAATTTGCAGACAAGTTTCTTGCGAGCCTCCGGGTAGAAGCAGGAGCAGATGAGGGAGAGGACGGACAACTCCTTCATCTTCTCTTTGTATGCTGTTGGCACATAAAGACACATCAGCACCACTCTTTGTGACACGTTTGGATGAGATGAACATCCTGTCTTACTTTTGAAAACAAAAATCTGGCAAAATAATACCCAACTAAGATCTCTACTTCACCAAACTAAAGGTCGAGCATTCCTCGAGGAAACCGAGATCATCGTATGACGAGATGGGGTGGGTGATGTTGACGATCACTCGTCAAACGTTAGCTCGGTATCTGCACATTTGACCGAGTTACAGTCGTTTATGTGTTAAATTGATTAGCTGTGATAGCCATCTTGAATCGAGTTGACTCCAAATATTGATCAGTTGAAGATGTGCATCCAGTGAGACTTTCATTCAAATCTGTCCGGTGGTCATTGGTGTCAGAAGCATTTGTCATGTGAGGGGGGCACACTGGTGTGTGTGTGTGTGTGAGGTGGGAGTCCTTCCCCAGAAAGTTTTGAATAAAGTAGATGTCATTTCCTGCATTCTGGTGTATTTTAACGGGTTGTTAAACATCTATGTTTACCTACATACTGTAAGTAAACACTTGATTCAGTAACTATTTTACAGAGCATGGCACAAAAAGTAGCCTGACCAACAGCTCTCCTTGTGTGAATAGAGCACACTTCACTTCTCTCACGCATCCTGACACGACAACACCCCCGTCGAAAACTGCCAGCGCTAACGTGACACTAAGCTAGTGCGCAGATCAGAGGTTTCTCCCCCTCCTCCCCCCCTGAGCGCCCTGTCAAGGCAGATGACCGAAGGGAAACACTGCATGCGGTGAAGAGTTGTTGTAGGTAACCAGGAAAACCAGGAGTGGATTTTTAGTGTTTTGAGTATTCTCCTATTAATCAAGTGGAATGGATTTGTTCATGAAGAAATAGAAAGAGCGCTGGGTGAACTAATATTTCATGGTAAACGTGGGGGGGGTTCAAATGAATATTTTTTAAATGTGGGAGGGACACATCCCCTTCACATATATAATTGTTGTGACGCCTATGCCAGTGGTGCATTTTGCTAACAGACAGTACTGACTTAATTAGGTGATAACAACGTTTTAAGAAAAGATCTCATGCAATGAGATCATGAAATGATTGAACCTTTTTTGTTGTTGATCTCATGCAATCATTCAGATCTTCAAGTTGGGGATGACTCTCAGCCATCACCACATCAAATTTTAGCTCAGTGTCTTGACAGTTGACTTGAGTTAGTTTTTTTGTTTGCTAAGGTTGCTCAGCTGTGGCGGCCATCTTAATTTGGCATCACTCAAAAGGTTAATATAAGTTGTAGATGTACAGTACATTCAGTTATTAGTCAAGTGGTAAAAATGACACACAGGCAAAAATATTTTTGCCTTCAGCGTCGTACATTAACATACTGTATAAAAATTGTTAAATGCACTTTGGATACTCGCAATAAACTATAGTCTGATTTTTCTTTTTTTTAATTTCCATGATCCATTTCAAGTCTGCAATAAAAGTATCTGGTGTTGCTTCATCAGTTATTGTTAATGTATAATGAAGGAGCTGTATAAGGTTCATCCATTTCCCGATTTAGTCTTGCAATTTAACAAAACGTACTGAAATGAGACTAAACTTAAGAGACAAAACCCACTGACTGTAAGTAAGACACACCCTACATATGTTTTATCTGTCTCTGCTGTGCTGTCATGGCAAACGGAAACAAAGAGAGAAAAGATTTGGACGTTATTTTGTTTTCAAGCCCGTCCCTGACTGAAATCTTGCCTGCAAAGTTCTTCGTCACGTCCTTCAGATGTTTGACCACCTGGCTCCTCAGAGAGGACTGCAGATTGCCAGAGCCTTCTGTTGGAAAGTGTGAAAAAGGCCCCTTGCTGCAGGGCTGGCCTGCCTCCATGCTCCCTGCCATACACATGTCCCACCTCTCACAGCACAAAAAGAAGTCAATCAGCACACCAAGCTGATAAATCCACCTAATATAGTGGTTTAAAATAAAAAGGCAATGCTTTAAAGGCATGTACACCCACAAAAACTAATAGCTAAATAGCTGGCCTGCTAACTGCATTAAGATTCCTTCAGTTTTGAGCTGATCATGTGTTGATTTTTTTTTTTTTTTTTTTTATTGCAACACAAGCTGGAGCTGCGGACTAGAATAAAAAAAATCTTGTTTTAATGGATAAACCAGATTAAATAAACCCTTCAAGGGTTTAACTGAAACTAAATAACGCATGCGTCAGAAGGATAAAGAGCTGTCAGGTTTTCTGTGAGCAGCCCAGCATCTTGGGTGGGGTCCGTCTGCATTATGCTGCTGGGGGCCGCTGGAGCACCAACCGCAGGTGGATGATGAAGCTATGAATAAAAAAACATGCTTATCCGCACTATACACGTACCTGTTACACAGTGAAAGGCTTTAAACCGCAAATAAGAGTCATTAAGGAGACATTTTAAAAGATGTCGATGGAAGATGCTGAACTCGTGGCCCCTTTTTTTAAATTTGATTTACACGCCTCTGCTCATCCAAATAAGCTACAAATCTGCTGAAATAAAAGCCGGTAAGGTTAGTGTTCTGTTTTAATTAGCTGGAACGAGAAGAGAAGAATCGCCACAAGAACGTAAACTACACCGGGCCGACAGGTCCATTCATCCAACCAAACATCCATCCTGCCATCCATCCTGGCCGTCACGGTTCTTACCGGTCGCTGTTTTAGCCATGGCTGATGGGCTTTCTCCGCAGAGGATGCTGTGGTTCTGTCCGGATGAGCGGTGATGCTGCTTTAGGCACTGAGTCAGCGAACAGACCTGAGCTCCGACCGGATGGCAGACAGAAGGGAGCGCGCACGGGAGCGCGTAGGCAGACCAGTCTCTGACGCGCATGCGCAGAGCAGGAAACGCGCAGCAGGGCAGCATCCTCGGGTCAGCTGCAACCTGCCACTCTGCTGGGAAAAGATCGCCCCCCACGCAAGGTTCAAGGAACGAGGAGTGCATGTCGCCCGCCACGTTTCATGCCAAATATTTTAATCATGTTATTTTGAAAATTGGAAGTTTTGGCCATTTTTTTTTGTTGGACTAATTATGTTAATTAGCTGTGGCAGCCATCTTGAATATGTGCAGCAAATTATTACTTTTTGAAAGTTTCATTTAACTAAACCCAGTGGTTCAAAAGATGTTTTACTAACAGATTGGGTGGATTGTAACATTTAAGTTTGTTGGAAAAGTGTCACAATGTATATTATTTATACAAATGACCTTCAGCTATATGTCCACTTTGAATTTTACAACATCTGTAAATTTAATTTATTTGTATCCTTTACGTCAGTTGGCTGTGGTGGCCATCTTGAATTGGATTAGATCCCAAAATTAATCAGTTAATTATTTCCTGAGTTTCATTAAAATGCAACCAGTTCATGAGATATCGCTAACAGATCAGTCAATTGCAAGGTTTTAAAAAAAGATCTTGTTCAATCTGTTAGCACACAGATCAGAGCTTAGGGATCAGTCTCAGATACTACCACACCAAACTTTAGGTACATTTTTTGTGAATTTGACAGTTAAGTCTTTCTTCTGTATTTTAAGGTCAGTGGGCCCTTGGCAGCCATCTTGAAACAGATGGACTCCAAAGTTAATCTAGAAGTACATCCAATGATTACTTTGTGCATGTTCATTAAAACTTGTCATTCTTGAGATAAATATATGAATACACCGACATGCAGGGGTAAAAACATCACCCATATCTGCCTTTCAGTGGTGGATAATAATATACATACCTGTAACTGATACATACACACAATCATTGGACTAATTCAAAGGACATTCTTTATTCTCACATGTAGAGTACCTCAGGGATCTATACTCGGCCGTCTTCATTTTTCCCTTTATTTACGCCGTCTGGGATACTCTCCGGAAACAAGGTGTCACTTTCATTACTATGCTGATGACAGCCAAATTTATGTTCTATTAAAACAAGAAAAACAATACTCCGTGAACCAACTCCTGGAATGCATTGCAGAAGTCACAGAATGTTACCATTTTTTTTTTACATTGTTCCAAAGTTCATGCTGATGTGTGTCCTTTAACACATCTGACTCAGACTGCAACTAACCTGGGTGTGAGGCTGGACATTGATTTTAAACTTGATGCACAGATTAAATCTGTCAAGTCATTCATTTATAAAGCACATTTAAAACAACAATTGTTCCCAAAGATCAAGTCCAGCTTTTATCACTTGAGACAACTGGCCATGGTCAAACCATTTCTCTCAGAGCATAATTTTAAGATTTTAATCCATGCTTTTATTACAACTCTTTGAGACTACTGTAATGCACTTTGTTGTGCTGAGCGGCAATAATGAATGCATTATTGACTCGACTTCAGCCGGTTCAGAATGCTGCTGCTCGCCTTTTAACTGGTACCAAAAAGTGAGAGCACATCACCCATTTTAGAATCACTACATTGGCTCCCAGTTCGTTTCTGGATTAATTTTAAGATTCTTTCATTTGTTTTAAAATATCTTTATGGTCTCGGCCCATAGAACCTGTCTGACCTGCTGTACGTTCCCTCACGCTCTCTCAGGTCAGCAGATCACTTTCTGTTGGTCGTTCCAAAATCAAAGAGAAGACTGAGGTGACTGAGCGTTTTCAGTCGCTGCCTCCAAACTGTGGAATGTGCTGCGTTTGCACATCAGACAAGCTGACTCATTTCGTGTTTTCAAATCTCTGAAAACACTTTTTTCTCTCTCTCTTTGGCTTTTAACTCAACCTGAAATGTTGTTTTTAATGTATTTATTTTTATTGTTTGTACTGTTTTCTGTTTTTATGATTTTAACAGTTCATTACTTTTACTGTTTCAATTGATTTGATAGTTTTGAGGCTTGCTTTTATGCGTTATCATTGTACAGCACTTTGGCCAACGGCGTTGTTTTTAAAGTGCTTTATAAATAAAGTTGTATTGTATTGTATAATTCATTTCTAACATCTGGATAATGTTGGACATGGCAGCAAAAACATCAAAGAGTATAAACGCAATGAACCCATGGGTCAAAGAATACATAAGATGCTTTATGAAAGGAGAATTACTGTTGGTTGTAAAAGCGTGTCACAAACGAGCAAGAATGAATCAAATAACCCACAGAGTATGTGAGGATTGATTTATTTTCATCAGATATATTTCATACAGTGCAGTTTGGTTTCAAGGTCAGAACTGTTATCTGCTGCTTTCAATTCTTAATTAAAAACTCATCGCCACAACCTTAAAAATATAAATCCTGAACAATAATTCAGACATCTCAAGTTTGTTTTAGTGAAGCAACAATCATCATCATGACACGGAACTCAAAGTCAGAGTCATTCTCTTGACATGAAGTGAATTTAGACAGTTAAAGGGACAGTTCAGACCTTTATAAGTTGGGTTTTGAGGAAGATAATAAACATTAACTATCTTACCTGTTGTAGATAATACTTTAACAAAAACTGACTTTTATTTTCTGACAGAACTGACAAGCCACTGAAGACCAAAGTCAATTAGTCTCCCCCCCCCCCCCCCCCCCCCCCCCCCCGGCAAAAAATAATAATCTGTGAAAAGATCTGAACTGTCGCTTTATGCCATACTGTTTAAATTCTGTTAACATGTAAAATTCAAGTTTTAAGGATCACAAACTTTAAAAGTTAAATATAACAATTTAAATCCAATACCTTTGTCAAGCTTGGGCTTCTAATGTACAATTAATGCTCAATTAAATTAGATTTAAACATAAAAAGTGCATGTTGTTTACTTAATAAATCAACTACTGTACGCTAGCATGAATTCATAAATACAAGGTGCACTCTAAAAACTGTTAAATGTGAAAACAGTGCGTCTTTAAAAGTACAAATGACGACATTTCTATAAAAACAGCTTAAAGCTGACAATGTTTTCAGTGCTCATCTTTCCCCGAGGATAACCTGGGAATGTTTGCTTACATCATTTAGCTGCGTGTTCTGATTTGACCTTTAACTGCTTCTTGATGTAGTAACCCACTAGCATCTGAGGACGTAGTTGGTAATTGTGAAGAACTTCGTGAGAGCTGCTCAGCTGATCTCCCTTCAGTCGATCCAGTAATGTCACGCAAACGACGGCCGCTTCACACAAAAACACGAGAATGATTAATACACAACAGCGCCAAAGGAAAATTGTGTCTACAAATGCTAGCTATTATCAGATGCTTGTACAGTAGTCCCTCGATACTTTGCAGTTCGACTTTCGCGGACTCGCTCTTTCGCGGATTTTCAACATAAGATTGTAACGACACATGATTGGCTATGAGGAAAGACAGGCCCTGCCCCCTCCTTTCTCTGTCTGAGGCTGTCTGTCACAGCAGAGCAGAGACACACAACAGGCGGGCGCGCAACCTGTTGTGACAAACAGCCTCAGAAAAAGAAAGTAGGGGCGGGTGTTCTGTCTTATACCTGAGTGAGCCGAACGAGCGGCATGAATTGTTTATTTAAAATAATCAAGCGCGACCCGAACTGAGGCTTTAGTCCCCATTAGCGAACACTGAGCGGGCCAGGCCACCGGGAAATGTCCCGGTGCTCCTGATGGCCAGTCCACCCCCAGGGAACCCCCGCGATAAATGAGGGACTACTTTATTGTGTTTTCTCACCTCGCAGACCACTCAGGTTGCACATGGCTGCGAAAACCGAAGACTCCATTTCTATGTTGTAGACTCCTGCTTCTCTAGCTTTAGTGAGGTAGGCGTGTTTATCCTCCTCAGTGTAGGAGCAGAAAGCACCGTCCAAACGGGCTTGACCTGAGTTGTTTTTAGAACAGAAACAACATGAAGGGACTGAAACACTCTCAAAATTGACCCGTTTGAGCACCAGATCCCATACCTTCATAAAAATCCAGTGTGCACATGGTGTTACCGATGACCGTCTCAAACTGGCCAAGCTCTTTGCTGCACTGCAGCAGCTCCTCGGCCAGGCTCGGGTCAAGATCGGTGTTGCGCACCACTGTCTTCCCCAGAGTCACCTGCTCAAACCTGGGCTGGAAGGTGGCATCCACCGACTGTTTGGTAACAACAACCGTGCCGGGCTCAAGTCCTGAATGACAAGAATGGTGAGTGAGAGAAACTCATTCCTGAACATGAAATACATCTTTATTTTTATAGTGTTGGAATAAGAAAGTCAGTTGTATGTCAGGAAAGCACAGTTTTAGTAGGGAAATGAGAAAAGCTTGCTACAAAATTACACAGGTTATTTTTAATAAGAATACTTTAAACTGTGTGTGGATTATGATAAAATGAAGCTGCTAAAGGCTTAATAACGCCAGTAACTGGTGAAGGCCTTGTACTGAAGGCAGACTTTGGTCTGGAGCTGTTCTGCTGCCTCCTTTTCCTGCTCGTTTGATCTAGTGATAAACACAGCTGCATTATGTGAAAAACTAAGCAGTCTGTTAAAACCACCCTTAGCAGCAATAACCCAAAGTGTTTTCCTTTATATGTCCTCATCAGCCTTTCACGTGGCTGTGGCCCACTCTTCTTTACAATGGTGCAGTGTTTGTTGACCTTTGTGGGAACAGCTCTGCAACAGTTGCAACATTTTATTCAAATTGAGGTCTGGACTTCTATAACTGAGTTATTGCATCATTTTAACAGACATTCTGTTTTTAGATCGGCTTTTGTAGTTGGGATTAACATTTTCTTTGATAAACAGTACCCAGTTTGTGGGGACTGCTTTGATCTGTTTCAACTATTAACACAACATTAATCCAGACATTTGGTGGTTTTGTAAAACTAGGCCACGCTCTCATACGAATTCCAAACATATGACTTTCTCCTCGATCACTTATTCATTCTTTACAGACAGTATCTTGCCATTCTCCTTGTTCACTTTTTTCTTGCCACTGTAAGTGATGGTAAATGGACTGTACTTATATAGCGCCTTTCTATCTTATCAAGATACTCAAAGCTCTTTACACTACAATCTGTGCCCTCATTTACCCATTCATACAGCACTCTACTAGATCTAGACAAAGAATAATCAGAGCTTTATCACATTCATACACTGATGGGGTACACATCGGAGGCAATGAGGGGTTCAATGTCTTGTCCAGGGACACTTCGGCCTGTGACTGCTGGTGGAATCAAACCCCCAACTCTTGCATTAGCCACTCAGCCACAGCCACCCCATTTATACAGTAAGATAAACAGGTACCTAAATAAATGACTGTACCTATTCCCCCTGATGTTCCAATGCGTATTATTGTAACATCCGTGCAATGTGAGTAATGGAGGAGTTTTATGAGCTCATGCAACATTATGGCAATCGACGGGATGCCCATCCCATGCTGTAACGTCAAGCAGAGACACACCACACAAGTTAGTATTAAATCACAAGAGACACAGGATGGAGACATGTGAGGAAAAGCTGAAAATTGGTTCTTACGTACACTAACAGAGAGCACAGGGCCAACTTTGTACATGGCGTAACGATCCGTTCCAGCACAGATATTTGGATAATCTAAACTGGGGTCTTCCAAAGCGAGCTCAGCAGCGACGTACTGAATGAATGACTTCATTCTCCAAGGGCTGCCCCCAACGCACACAAACTGAAGAGCACACACAGAAACATGTCAAACTTTGAAAATGATATAATTTTACTAAGTTTTAACCCAGTTTCTGTTGGCTAAAGTTGATTTTCTGTGGCAGCCATCTGAAATAGAGCTCCAAATGTTCATCAGTTGAAAATACTCTGTGGTTACTTTAAAGAAAATCTGTCTAGTGGTTCATTCAAAGATTTGCTCACAGACAGGACTGACTTAAACAGGTATTGCCAGAGTTTTAAGCTCATTTGTTATGTTGTTATTGTGCTCAAATTATGTGCTGGCAATGACTCTCAGCTACTGACACACCACATTTTAACCTAAAGTCTGCTACACTGATTAACAGTAGCCATTTTTATAACTTCCTAACAAAATAATATTATAAAAAGTTATTACTTTGACGTCCCCAAACATCTCTGGCAGGTTATGTGTTCCAGTTCCCAGACTGAAGTGGTACAGGAAGTCCTCTTTCAGGGTATCCAGATGTGGGTTGCGGACATGAACCAGGCTAAAATTGGAGGAGAGATTGCAAAAATACATCGGTTTTAATTTTAATATGTTCCTCCACATTATTCATCCAAACAACCAATCTGTCAGAAACGTAGAGACCTTAAATTTAGATGGGTGGCACCTATGAAATAAAAAAAGAACACACTTTGTCACTTAAATCTTTAGTCGCCCAGACATTAAATTATTCAGATTTGAACATGTGACATAGAAGGCAACCGATTTATTTGTGTGAATGTTTATGAAGCATTCACACTATTATGATCCATTTTTCTTCTGTACATTTTTTTGGCAAACGTTCCAAAATTTTTGTGCTAGTTCAACAAATCATAAATTAAAACGTTCAGCTCATTCAGGAGAAGGGTGCTATGACTTTGGTATTGGTGCAACTTTAGCTTTTTGAAATATTTAGCCTTTTCGGCCATTTTTGCTCTCATATAAAATTAATTGAGCTCATTTTACATCCTTCAAATCTTTAGATCTGTTTACAACCTTTGTCTGCTCCTTTCCCCTTGTTGTTCTGCTTCAGCTTTTTTCAGTTTCCTTGTGCAAATTTTAACTTTTTTTTCAGTTACTTTCAGCTAATTCCAGCTGTTTTTTCAGCTGTTTTGTTATCCTTTCAGCTTTCTGCTAACTACAATCTTTTTGTGGTTCTTCTAATTTCTATCTGCTAATTTCAGCTAATTATTCCCTTTTCGCCTTATTTCTGCAAGTTTCAGCTTTTTCTGCTATTTCAGATACTATTTAGCTGTTTTATGCTAATTTTAGCTTTTTCAGTTAATTTCACATTTTTTTGCATTCATTCAACTTTTTTCAGCCTATTTCAGCAAAAATATGATCTCTTCACTTCCTTCTGATAAATTAAGCTTCTCTCTGCTTTTTAAGCTACTTTTCAGCTGGTTTTTGATCATTTCAGCTTTTTTCAGGTAATCTGCACTTTTTTGGGGCTCATTTCTTCTTCTCTCTGCCTAATTGGGAAAACATGTTCTTTCTTCTGCTAATTTAGGCTTGTTCTACATTTCATCTACCTTTTCAGCTCTTTTCAGATAAATATAACGTTTTGGTGGCAACTAATGCTATTTTCAGCCCAATTCAATTCTTTCTACTAATGTCAGCTTGTTGTGCTCTTTTCAGCTTATTTCTGCTCGTGTCAGTTATTCCAGCTACTATTTAGCTGTTTATGCTATATCTTTTTTAGCTTTTTCAGCTAATTCCACTTTTTTAAGCTCATTTCAGTTCTTTCCACTTCCTTCTGCCTTTTCAGCTACTCACCCCCCCCCCCCCCCCCTCTCTAATTTAAGCTTTTTAACGCTAATTTAATAATTTCTGTGCTTATTTTAGCTTTGTTAAAAACAATTCAGCAAATATGTGTTCTTTCTGCTTTCTTCTGCTAATTTGGACTTGTTCTTAAAATTCAGCATTTTGTTTAGCTCATTTCAGATGTTTTTCAGCAAGTTCTTCTGCAATAAACATTCACACTGCATTTTCGCAGAAATATGCAGTTTCTCTAGTTTACTTTACTTTCATACTTACTGGGTTAAAACTCAGCACCCATGGGAAGAAAGTGTGATTTTAATACAATCAAAAGCCCTTTTTGTTATAGCCAGTCAGAAGTTGTATATCCTCTCTGTAACTGTTCGTCCTTACAAGGGGAAAGGTCGACAGGATCTCCTCCTGTCACACCCAGTGCTCCATAAACTCCAGATTGGGTTTAATAGGACCGGAGAAGGAAAAGGGTGAACACGTGGTGCCACCTATCGTGACAGAAGTTCTCACCTGCTGCAGTTTGACTTGTGCTCCATGACGGTCCTGTAAACACAGCATTACTAAGTATCGACAAAAAACAAGACACCTGCTTTTAAAAATGCCTTCTGTGAACGAGTCAGATATCCCAACATCCAAACAGGAGTACCGTAGTTCCGCTGGGAAAGTCTTCACAAAACTATTTTTAAAGCAAACCACCCGCCACTGACTATAGACATCGCGCGCACACAGCGCTTTATCTCAAACAGAAGGGGGGAAATATTAACTTCATATTTACCTTTAAGATGTGCCAAAATGGACTTTAAGTCGTAAAAATGTTTTATATTCACAAACAACCCGGGTGTCTGCTCTTCGTAGGTCTGTCTTCGCCGTTTCCTCTGTTCCGGACAATTTAATTTCGACATCTGAGGGCAGCGGCACGAAACGTAAAGCCGCGGTGACGTCACGCAACGTAACGAGCCAAGTCGTTCTCTGATTGGCTGAAACAGCCTCGGTTTGTCACGTACAGAGGTGACCAGCTGCAGATGTGCAGTCACCTCTGGTTTCCGCTAAGTGAAACTCCCACTGAGATCTCACGATTACTGTTATTTCATTTTACTCATAATTTATTTACAAATAACTTCAGAAAATAACGAATCAACATCAGCATATATTTTTAAAAGACATTCGGTTGAGTAAAATGTATTTTTTTTAGTTTAGTTAGTTTTTAGTTTAATAGTATTTGCTCATTTTAGTAACAAAAAATCCCTCAAACATGAGGGAAAATAAAACTATATAGAAATCTATCAACTTTTATGACCACTTAAATTATTTCTTTTAAATTGATACAAATCGGATTCCAAGAAAGTTGGGACACTAAACAAATTGTGAATAAAAACTGAATGCAATGATGTGGAGGTGCCAACATCTAATATTTTATTCAGAATAAAACACAAATCACAGATCAAAAGTTTAAACAGAGAGAATGTATAATTTTAAGGGAAAAATCTGTTGTTTCCAAATTTCATGGTCTCAACAAATCCCAAAAAAGTTGGGACAAGTCCATTTTTACCACTGTGTGGCATCGACAGAGGAGACCAGTTTCTCAAGTTTAGAAATAGGAATGCTCTCCCATTCATGTCTAATACAGGCCTCTAACTGTTCAATCGTCTTGGGTCTTCTTTGTCGCACCTTCCTCGTTATGATGAGTCAAATGTTCTCTATAGGTGAAAGATCTGGACTGCAGGCTGGCCATTTCAGTACCCGGATCCTTCTCCTACGTAGCCATGATGTTATGATTGCTGCATAATGTGGTCTGGCATTATCGTGTTGAAAAATGCAGGGTCTTCCCTGAAAGAGATGACGTCTAGATGGGAGCATATGCTGTTCTAGAACCTGAACATAGTGTCCCAACTTTTTTGGACTCCGGTTTGTACATTTGATCATAATATTCTATTACAGAGACTTGAATATGATATTGGAATTACAAGAATGGCTCTAAATTGGTTTAAATGATAGATTCCAATTTGTAAATGTAAATAATGAATCTTCATCATACACTAAAATTAGTCATGAAGTTCCTCAAGGTTCAGTGCTTGGACCAATACGCTTTACCTTGTATATGCTCCCATTAGGTAATGTTTTAAACAGCAAGGGATAAAATTTAATTGTTATACTGATGATACAGTTATATTTGTCCAAGAAACCAAACAAATCCAATTAGCTACTTAAGACTACAAGCATGTTTTAAAGACATTAAAAACCTGGATGACCCTAAATTTTCTGCTTTTGAACAGACAAAACTGAGGTTTTAGTTTTTGGACCTGAGCACCTTAGGAATAATTTTTTCAGTCTTTCGCCCTCCTTGTATGGCATTTATCTGTCCTCCAGCTCTAATGTTAAAAATCTTGGTGTTACTTTGATCAAGACATGTCTTTTAGCCCCCACATAAAAAATGGTACTAGAACCTTCTTCCACCTGCGTAATATCACTAAAATTAGAAACATATTATCTAAAAATGATGCAGAAAAACTGTTTCATGCATTTGTCACATCTAGACTGGACTATTGTAATGGTTTGTTATCTGGGTGTCTAAATACTTGTTAGTAGGAGAAATCATCTCTCTCCAGATTTAGCTTCTCTGCATTGGCTCCCTGTCAAATCCAGAATTGAATTCAAAATCTTACTTCTAACCTACAAAGCTCTCAACAACCTAGCTCCATCTTATATTCGAGATCATGTTCCATATTTTCCTAACAGTGCACTTCACTCTCAGACTGCAGGATATCTCGGATATCTAGTGTTTCCAAAAGCAGCTGTGAGACTGACACATTGTCCAGTTTTAAGACTGGGCTTAAGATGTTCCTTTTTGATAATTAAGGTCGTCTTGTCATGCTTTCTTAAGCTTAGACTAGAGGACAAATTGACCCAACTTCCTTAAATGAATTGTTAAAATTGAATAGTTTTCATTTGATGCCAGCCTGTGATTCTTGACCTGCCATTGTGTATCTGTTCCTCTCAAACCCAGCTGGTTGAAGCAGATGGTCACTTGTTCTGAGCCTGGTTCTGCCAAAGGTTTCTTCCTCATGAGGGAGTTTTTCCTTTCCACTGTCGCCTTCATGTTTGCTCAAGATGAGAGTCTGCAATGGAGTTAAATTCAAAGCAGTCTGCTCCTCAGATAATTAAATTATAATTTTATATGTGAATGTTTCAGTGCCCTGAGACGACTTGTGTTGTGACGGCGCTATAGAAATAAACTGAATTGAATTTTAAAGGATGGACATAAAGATCAATCATATTTTCAGATTACAAATAAAACTAAAAGATGTTTTTTTACTTATGAAAAAAACATTTTACTATTCACGTTCCTCTGACAAGGTTTTCTATTTTTCCCCAAACAAGATTCAACAAACAAAACAGCTGATATGGAAATTTTATTACCTAAATGTCACAGATTTATTGGCTAACATTTTATTGATATTGAATCAGAATTTTACACTTTTTTTTGTGACACCATGCGTTTAGAAACTAAAAATCACACTAAACACCACACCTTGAACTGTTTTTTCCACGAGTGGTTCCACTTCCATTTCAATTCCGGTTCTACCAGAGGCCCGGGAGCTTGAGGGGTCTGCAGCCAGGACTGAGCTCGTCTGGACCTAGGTCCTAAGTTGTTCCCTGAAGGGGGGGTCCCCTGCACCGAGTGCTTTAAAATACTTAACTTGCGGGGTTTTAGCTCTTTGTGTGTAAGCTATGATTGCTTCTGAAGGCGGCCATCTTAAATGGAGTTGAGAGTTGCCAACCCAACGATTGAGATGATTCATTCAAATCTGTTCAATGATTCATGAGATATTGCGCTAACAGTAAAAAAAATAATACACACACACACACACAGGCAAAACCTGTGAAAAAAATTAATACTGCTCCACCTTCACCCTTTGGGGTAATGCTAAATCCTGCACAACTAAAGGTGCTGTCATCTTTTTATTGTGATTGCATTTGCAAACATCTGTAAACAGTACACACACACAGCAACACCATTAGTCATTTATATTCCTATCAACATACAGGTCTCTCTTGAAAATGAGTCCTCATGACTATATAAAGTTTGAATGAAAAGAAAAAAAAAAGCATCTGCTCAACCAGTGTTACGTCCAGTGTTCATCTACCCTGCGGGCGAATTCGACTCCTGAGAAAACACTCACTTCCTGCTCAGAGCATAATTTTACAGAACATGCTATCATTTTTTTTTTAAACACAGCAAAAATAAAAGCCAAGCCAAACATTAAAGTCAAGTATTATTAAAGACATGCAAAAAAAAAAAAGACAGTTAAATGAAATTACAAAAATAAAAGCAAACACAATCAAAAACAGTCCTTGTAGAAAACCGTCATGTGCAAGTTTCTCATTGTGAGTAGAGTCCTGTTGCCCCCCTGTGAAAAGAAAGTGGATAAAGTTTGTTACAGCATTGTCAAAACACCACAATAAATATATATATTTTTACAGTTTAACACATTTTCTTCTAAGTTACCACAAAAAAAAAACCAACAAAAAAAAAACCACCCAGTTCTTTTTTGTGAAAGCATCTTGATTGTTGTTACAAAGCCTCAACAAGCTCCTTCCGATCTGAGGTGAATCACAAATTTTGTGAAAACAGTTTTTATGTGACAAAGATCTAGAAAACTATAGATCTGGATTATGAAGTCGGGTTGATCTTGGAACAATCTGGTAGTTTTAATAATTCATGTCAGAATACTTACAAGATCAGATCCTCGTAATATTTACACATCACTTCCTTGCACTACATGTAATACTAAAAAGTTTTTTTATTGTTTCAATTAGAAGATAGATGAAGTCCCACAAGGGTTATGGAAGGAAATAAATCTGCAGTTGTAAGAATCCGTTTCCTCAGTTTAGTAAACCGTACTCACTGATTCGCAATAAGGCGTTTTGTTTTGTTTTCAGTGTGGACGTGGAAACAAACGAAAATGTAACACCAGAAGTGTTTCGGAACCGTCTTTAAATGGCAAAATCAGTCTATATTTAAAAACTCAATTAAAAAAAAACATTGACGTCTTCGTTTTCACCCAAATCACATCAAATATTTATCATTTATGTCTCGTTTTAATGTAATTACATAATTTCAATTTAAAATATGCACATTTGTAACATTTCTTGAAAATTTCCATCTTTGTGTCACTTTATTGACGGTTCCTAAACACTTGTTCAGCTCAGGAGTATGATTATTTTGACTAAAACGATTCTATTTCATATTATCTGTTTTGCTGCAGTTGACAGACTTTAGATGTTTGTGATTCTGGAAATTAAAAAAAAAACAAACATTTAATTTATTACTGAAGCCAAACAAAGATGTATGGACCCATTCGGTTCTGCAGGGAAACCTTGGATGTTCTCTGTCTGCCAGACCCGGTTCTGGAGGGCAGCTGCTACAATCATTATCATCATCAAGCTGCTAACAGGACCTGCTAACAAGACCACGCCGCTAACAGAACCATGCTGCTGAAAGAACCTCACTGCTAACTGAACCACACTGTAGATGTATTTCTTTTTCACTTTTGGCACATTGTTTTAGTATTTTTGCTGCATGCTTTGGTATCGCTTCCTGCTGTTGTTTTTTTTTTTTTTTTGGCGATTCGATACGGTTCTTTTTACCCTCAGTATTTCATTGCATTGTTGACTTTGTGTTGATTTGCATATACGCCTTGTATCTGTGACTTCCTTCCCTCCATTGATTAAGGTGACATTATTTACATGAACACCCCTACAAGAACCCTGCAGATGTTGGATGCTGTCTATCATGGTGCACTAAGATTCATAACTGACTGTGATTATCGTACCCACCACTGCACCCTGTATTCACTGGTTAACTGGACATCATTAACTTCACGCAGACTCTCCCACTGGTACATTTTCCTTTTAAAATCACTTCTTGGTCTGCTGCCTTCATACATCTCCTCCTACATGTCTCTGCGTGAGTGCAGCTACAGCGTGCACCCTCAGGACATTATTACCTGCAGTGTTCCCTCAGTGAGGACTGAACTAGGCGAAAGGGCCTTCTCCTACTCTGCTCCCGTTTCCTGGAATATCTTACAAAAAGTTTTCAAGCTCTCGACCTTGACCTCTCTAAGTGGCTTTAAGAATCTGTTGGACTCCTGGCAGGGACCAATGCAGACATGTTCCTTTTTTTAGTTTTCTACATTCGCCTTAGAATCTAGCTGTATTTTTTTTTTTACTTTTTTTAGCCATCCTATTTGTAAAAAAAAAAAAAAAAAAATGGAGTAGGACTTTTTATAACTGTTTATTGTTGTTGCTGTTGTACGTTGTTGTCATCATTCTTTGTTGAAATCAGGTCTCACTTGTAAATGAGTCCACGAGGCTCAATGAGATTTACCTGTCTAAATAAAGGTTGAATGAAAAATATGACAAATACACCAAACCTGAAATGTACAGTTTGCTCTCTAAACGAATGGCAACTGGTAGCAGGTACTTCCTCACAGAATAAGCGAGGAGGCAAATTTTAAATCCATGTACGATTTAATAACCTGAGGGAACTTACAACCTCAAATTTTATTTGTACCGGAGGCTCCATAGAACCAAGACACGTTGTAAGTGAGCAGTGACTTCGTAAGGATGCTGGTATTGAAGAGTAACACCTCTGGCATCGGTTTAAATCCATAATAGCAGTCAAAATATAGAACTTCTTAATAAATATATAATTTTTTTATGCTTCGGACACAATTTTGACATCATTATATAAATAGTCTCAGGAATAAAGTAAAGTTTTTGGAAATTTTGGGGTTAGGAAAAAAAGCAACTTTTCATTGCAAAGTGGACTGTTTGAATGAATGTTTGAGTGAACTTTGAATATCAAGCAGCCATCAGCACACTGACGACCAATACTTAGGGCTTTAATGAGCCATGGTTAGGCTAATGGTCCTCCTTTTACATGTGAATAGCCTGTTCTGGCTATCGGCAACAAACTGGTTGACCCACTATGCGAAGGTGCTGTTTACAACAACTGAGTTTGCTGCAGCTCCTCAGACTTGAAGAAGTCTTTTAGAGAAAAGACAAAACATTTCAAGAATCCTTCCTGAGGACCTGACTTAACCTTGTTCGATATCTTCACCAGTCCAAATAAAATCCGAGTTCACCGCTCTGCACTTGATTCATTTTGGATTGTCTAATTGTTTTCTAAGTTACGCTGGTTTGAAAGGAGTCACACTGAGTTTTATTTAATAACACCAAACTCACACATCTCCATTTCCACTGCTCCACCTCACGAGTCCAAGCTCTTGCTGCCCAGGATCTCTCTGTTGAAAATATATACAGCATTAAGAGTACATTCAGCACAGCTTTTATTTTTATTTACAGTCAATCGTTCTACAATAAAAACTGAACTTCATCACACAACTTACTGCCTCGGGTAACACTATGGGATGCACTGGTAAGTATAGTGGCTTCTTCTTGGCCTCAGGGCAGCTGGCCAGACCGATTAAAAAGTCCCTTGAGTAAGATATTCTGTCTATAAATTAAATAAAAGTAAGATTTAAAAGTCAAAAACAAACTAGCATTTATTGAAACATACTGTAAATAGTTGCCATGTGCCATTTAGTGTTTTACCTTTGTTCAGCTGGTTAAGGCTGACAGTCTTGTAGAACTGCTCCATGTCCATGTTTGTCTGTCGAGCGCAAAGTTTTAGACGTTTCATGAAACGTTCACCGTATTAAAAATGTCCCCAAAAGGGTAATTCATTTAAACGCTCAGATTTGTAAAAGTATGCAACCTTTTCCATATCTGCTGACAAAATGTCTAAACAACTTTGTTGCTAAATTAAATATTTGTGGCGACACGTTAAGGATGTCTTACCTCCTGTTCCAGCAGGGTCTGCGCACATGAAGCAGCGTTTATTTGTGGCTCTAAATGAAAACATGTCGTTCACATGGGAACGCTCCAGTATACATGAACACTGTGTGTGTGGAGCGGACACCTTTACATGTGCTTCATGTACTCACCACTGACTTGGGTGCAGCGGCGCAGGGGCCTCGCTCGCTCCAGATGTTTTAAGAAGATTCTCTTCGTGGAAACCTCCATTCTGGAGGAAATCGACAAGGTTGAAATATCTATATAGAATAAATCTGTGTTTAACAAGACTTTACATAAAACCAATTAATGCTTCAGTATTTTAAGTCCTTCCAAAGGGGAGTGTCCTGACCATATTTTAGTAGTAGGCCAAATGAATATTTGAGCCTATAGAATTGATTGAAATATTTAAAAATATATAGTATTTGAATTTTTTTTACATTTCCAAGTCATATATTTGCACAATAAATAAAAGATAGTAAGAAAGTCACTCATAATAAACCTAAATTTAGTTGTTTTTTTTTTTTTTTTGTAAAAGCATAAAAACTATTAAATAAAGTTGAAGTTAAATCATGTAGCACAAAAGATGTAAGATAACGCAGCAGTTTTCCATACTCTACAAATTAACATCTTTGATAAACTCTCACAGAAGCTGCATGTGGGGAACAACTTTAGGAAACAGATGCAACTTTTTAGTGTTTTTCCACGGACACAAAGCAGCCAGCTTTGCCTTCAGCAGTTGGGTTCAACGTTTGTGGGGTTTCTGTTAATTTCGGTTAGAGTCGGAACTACATAAAAATGTACGGTTAGCTTCATATTCTTAAAAAAACAGGATCGTAAACGACTCGTCGTTAGCTAATATTGAGGGTTAAAACTCTGCGAAACAATTTCATAAACTTTTAATCAAAATAATTCATTACGGGAAGAACTCTGCCGCATCAAACTGTAATTGTACATCACATCAAGTTACATTATGGTTAAATATTTACCTCTTGTTCTATGAATCTTTCCCAGCGTGATTTTCAGCCTCGTCTCCTCACCGGCGTCAAGTACGCTTATTGAGAAATGACAACTTCCGCTCTGGCTTTCAAAATAAAACCGGAAGTAACGGCTGTATTTAAATAAGCTAGGACCATGCAACTTGACGTAGATGAAGCGATTTTAAGATTACGGGGGCGCTTTCAAATTTAGTAGACAAAAAAAGTAAATCCAATTTCACCAGTTCTGATTGTAAATCTGAAACCAGATGTAAAATATTTATAGTAATCACACAGCTATGCAGATTCACATAAACTCTGCAATCCGTTTTACTTTTCATTCAAATTACCAGTTGAGGCAGTAGCTAAAAACACTTGGTCCAGCATTCCTTGCATCATTAAAAATACACGTAGGGATTTTTAATATTGATAAATGAACAGATTAAAAAGTATGAGGTTTGCAATTTTCAAAGTCTAAGGAAGCCGAATGTTAAATCTTATTTTGAGTATATACATTTTAAGGAATAAAAATGAACACCAGGCCCAAAACATTTGATAACTAGCTCTTAAACATTTTAGGTGTCATCTGATTTTGAGTTCAACTCTAAAAGCATTTTAATTTATGGCATCAGATACAAACTGAATACACACAGCTAGACATTAAAATAGAAAACTACCTTGATTTTTTTTATACAACAAATTAGTTCTGAACTATAGGGGGTCAGTCTCAGCTAGTGTAAACACCTAGATAAAAAAAAAAAACAAAAACATTTATTCAACAAGCTCAAACTCATTTTGCCCATGCAGAAATCTATGTTGTACCATGACGATAGACTGGTGAAGAAAAAAAAAAAAAAGACAAGTGAAGTCAAGCAAGTTTTTAAAATTTTATTTCATAAATTGTACAACACAGAAAGTTCGCTTGAACAGTTTTCACATGGTCTTAAAAAGTAAATTGATCTACTTGAGAAATCAAAACAATTTATTCTAACATGGAGAACAAGTGGTTGTTGCTTCTCTGCACTGTCATGTACAGGGACAAAAATCAAATAGATTTATACTGGTTACTGGGGGTGGGGGTGCAGAAAAAAAGATTGATTCATTAAAGGATATATATTCCTAGTTCTGGCGATTATGAATCAATTCTAAAGGCCCATTTTAAAAAGTGTTTTTTTCCAACTCCTACTACCAAGCATACAATTCGTGTCCACTCAGCCACTGTACAGCAAGATTCAAAACACATTTTCATCATTAAGTCATGATTTGTTGTTTTATGTAATAGAAATGAATAGTGCACCACAAATTACTAGGTGCTTCTTGAAAGTATAAAACAGTAAATCAATCAATAACATCAATAATCAGTAAAAAGACCAGCGTACCTGCTCGCTTCGAGTTTACCCCCGTTGGCTCTTAAAGAGGACGCCCATCCAATATGGCGGCGACGCAGGATGCGCTCAAGCACATAATGAGGCGTCTACGAATATTTGTCTGTGGTTAGCAAACGTGTAAGGATCTTATTTGTGGAAAATTTGGGGGTTGCATACAGACCTCTACTGAACTGGGCGTGGCGCAGCAAAAAACATCCATGTACATAAAAAGCCAATTAGTTAAAATTATCTAAGTAACCCAGGAGACTGCGATGAAATATGGCATATGCATCCTTAAATTAAAATGTGTGTCTGGCTGCCAGCTGCTACATGCATTTGTTTAACTACGAAAATAGTCGAAGTGAATGAAAATAGGGTAAATGTTAAATTACCTATTCATATTAGTTTATGTACACAGATTGGGTTCAGCGGACTCTGCGAGTGTTTTGTTTACATTTAGTGCAGACCTGCATTTCAGTATTATTTTCAATATATCTGGAAAATGTGCTAAATAAAATCTTTCAAACTGGAGAATGTGATCCAATTCTGGCTTCTTCATCTTTTGATTAAAGTTGACTTCATATTTTATGAAGAGTTGTTGATGGGACATCAAAACAACCACTTTGTTTTTCTCTTTTTCTGTCATATAAATGAGAGATCTTCACACATATGTATTATTTCACAGTTGGCCTGTGTCTCTTTATTACTTTGCTTGTTGGTTTTAAAACTTTTTATTTTAACATGAATGTTTTCTCTCCCCATCGTTGGCACCAGCTGTGTCTCCACATCATGTGATTCTGTCGACAGCAGCAACACTCCGAGCTTCACTGGAATCAATTTGTTCAACAAAAATAATGCTCAGAACCATGAAAACTAATCCAGATATCTATTTTATTAGTGATGGGTCTGGTAAACCCATTAACGTTACGGGTTATTGGCTTCCTCTTCTCCTCAGACCCTTGTTTCAGGACGTCTGAGCACATGCTAGCAGCTCGGTTGGACCAACATTGCCCCATGCCGAAGCTGAGGCGCAGCAGCAGCTCTGGAGCAGACGGTCATTTCCGACAACTCCGTATGGACCTGACGTCTGAATACGCTTGATGTTTTACAAAGGGACGATTGCAGACCTTTTTAGAGGATGGGGGAACCCCGTGACCTTCAACACGTCACAATACAAAGTTACATGTACAAATAAAAAGTAGATTTACTTTGCCTACCACAATGCTCTACGGAAATAAAAATCGCATAAAGGGGAAAAAAGTTAAATGAAACAAGATAAAAAACAAGAACCATAAATCCCTACTCTAAACACTGACTAGATGTAGTTACACCATTTTTGTTTCATTCATAAGTACACGTACACCCTAAAGCGGTACGACTTGGCAAATCAATGAAAGGAAATTTATCCTTCAAGCAAGGAACAGCTGGACTTTTCTCAAACCTATTGGTCTTCCACTTAGTTCCTGAGCTGCACTTAAAGCCTCCTGATAGGATTCAAATAACAAAGTAGCAGAACCTTTGGGTGCTCCGCCTCGTTCATACTCAAGTGAGACAGATCCAGGTATGACGTGGTATCCATGGCAGAAATCATAGATTTCTTCACATTTGATTGTGAATGGCAAGTTAATCATCTGCACACAGGTAGGACTATCCAAATGTTGCGCTGGAGGACCAAAATGGTCATCAGCACCATTGCCCTTGTATCGTGGAGAATGGGAACTCACTGCACGAGGTTCATTGTTGGAACCTCCATGGAAGCGATCCCCCGTATTAGCCATTGGCATATTACCATCTCGAGCAATGCTTGCATCAGGGTAAGAAGAGTTATCAGGTGGAAAAGACGCCTCGCTGCTCCTCCCTGAGTACTGCTCCTCTCTTGGCATTGGTTCACTCCCCTTAAGTGTCTCATCAACCAACTGTTTCATCTGAGAACGTGTGATACAATTCATCATCACTTCACAACCAAGAAACTGACGTCCATTGAGACGGAGTGTCTCCATAGCCTCTGCCTCAGACCCAAAAACAACCAAAGCCTGTCCAACCTTTGCACCACTGTGGTCATGCAGAACATGAACTTTGTCCTCTGTGACATTAAACCCACGGAAAAAGCTGAGGATCTCGACTTTCCTCACATCAAATGGGAGGTACCTCACGAACACACATGATCTCTCGGTGTCATATGAGTTCCTGGGGTAAGAAGAAGGTCCTTCCTGGTATTCAGACCTTTCCAAATTTCCAGAAGGTCTGACGTTCTCATTTTGAGAACCCATAAGCTTGACCATGTCATCTTTTGAGATGGGACGTGCAGATATGCTTTGATGCCATAACTGTTTTCTCTCAGGACTGAAGGCTTCGCTAAAGTCTTGGCGGCTCCTGAAGAGTACTAATGCAGATCTAGTTCTTTGTCCATACTTGTCTGTTAAGAACAGGATCTGGTCATTTTTGAGTTTTGCGTCAGGAAAAAGCAGTTTTACATGTTCCACTTCTGCTGAAAAAGACAGATTCTCCAACATCACACAGTATTCTTTATTACCGATAGATGGAGAGTTATTCCTCTGGGCCACAGGTGACCGTGACCTATCGCGTTGTGGATTTGTCCGGCTGAAACCAGGTGATCTCCACATTTGAAGGTGGTCAGTTTTGTTGCTCCTCGTTCTGTCGACGTCCTCAGACATGAATCCAAGCATTCGCATTTTCGCCACAGCATTAAACCAGTCATGGGAATATGTTCTCCTAACATCAATGTACCTTGTTCCAATGTATTGCCCATCCCTCCTTAAGGCCTGACCTACATCCTGCCTTGTTGCAAATCTAACAAAGCCCATTCCGTTCAATCGTCCATCCGGGTGTTTTAACAGCAGAATTTGATCTATGGTTAGACCAGAAAAAAAATTACGAATCTGATCCTCAGTCACCATAAATGGCAGACCTTTGAGAAATACACCACAGAATTCTTCATTTTGTGAAGGCCTCTGATGCTGGGAGTCAGGGCTATAACCTGATTGGCCACTGGATCCTGGGCCCACCTCTGGGTACACATATCTTTGTGCACGTCCAACATCATCATCAAATACGTTCTTTTGATCCAGCTCAACATGTTGGGCCGTTCTTTCAAGAAGTTTCTGCATCTCTGTTTTGCTGCTCAGTAGCAAGGTTACCGGTGAATCCATGATGCATCCCCCTGACCGTGTCATGGCTCTTCTCGCATCTTCATCTGAAGCAAAGATAATGAAAGCTTCTTCTCGTTTCCCACCAATTATATGCACGCCTCCGTCTGGGATATGGAGGCCAGTGAAGAACCTGCGAACATCCCCAGAATCTGCCATGCCACTTAGTCCCTGTAAACGGATGACGACTTCCATGTTGAGGCACAAACAACTCCACCTGTAGACAAAGGGGTAAAGAATAATATTACTGCCCACAGAGCCTCACTTGCTCTGCAACAAATTCCCACCATTCCAGCGTAACACATAAAAATCTAAACAGCTATGAATAATCTAACAAAGCAGGAACATTTTAAATTCTTACTAAAAGCACCTTTAAAATTGCACCTGCACAGTAATATTCTGGATAAATTTCAGTCTGATTTTCGCAAAATGCACTCAACTGAAACTGCCTGTAACATACTGATGTCTGCAGACTTTGGTCAGTGCAGTGTACTCATTTTATTGGATCTATCATCAGCTTTTGACACAATCAACCACAATATTCTGCAACATAGACTGCAAAATGAGTTTGGAATTCCTGGAACTGTTCATAAATGGTTTAATTCCCATTTGAGCAACAGACCCTTTCCCATGTTTGCGAATAACATAGTCCAAAATTATTCATTTATTGTATGGTGTCCATCAGGGTACAATATTAGGTCCTATTCTGTTCCTTTTATGCATTAACCCCCTTGTAAAGATTATCAGTAGCTTCAAAAATGTGTCTTACCAGTGTTGATCAAATTCAACTGTATTGTTCGTTCTGTGACTCAGAATTACACAAGTTAGCTGAATTACTAAATTTCCCATATTAAGGCATGGCTAGCTAACAACTGCCTTCAGTTAAATTCTAGGAAGACTGAAACCCTGATCATTACTCCTGAACAGAAAGTTCTTTGGATCAAGCAACACCTCTGTTCTCTAGGCTCATCTTCTCAGCCAAACCTCAGAAACCCTGGTGTTCTGTTTGACAAGGTACAAGTCCTTCTTGCCCTCTTTAGTGTCCAGTCTCCCATACAACTCATCCTCCACGCTCTGCTTTGCCTTAGCTACTTCCTTCTTTGCTCTATGCCCCATATCCTTATATTCCTGTCTCCTCTCTTCAGTCCTCTCACTGTCATATTTCTTCTTGGCTAACTTCTTTCATTGAATGGCGTCCTGCACTTTACTATTCCACCACCAGGTTTTCGTATCATTCATTAAATGTCCAAATGATAAACCAAGTACCTTCCTACCCGTCTCTCTAATTACTGTTGTTGTAGTAGCCCAGTTATTTGGAAGCTCTTTCTTACCACCCAGAGCCTTTAACAGCTCCTCTCTGAATTTCTTACAAAAATCTTCCTTCTTCATTTTCCACCATTTGGTCTTCTTGGATTTTACTCTTTTTCTTTTCTTCACAACAACAGTCATTCTACACACAACCATCAGATGCTGTCTAGCCACACACTCTGCTGCCACAACATTACAGTCCCCAATCTCCCTCAGGTTTCCTCTTCTACACAGAATGTAGTAGACCTGCATACTACTTCCTCCACTCTTATAGGTCACTATGCTCCTCCCTCTTTTGGAAATAGGTATTGACTACAGCCATTTCCATTCTCTTGGCAAAATCCACCACCACCTGTCCTTCCTGGTTTCTTTCCTTGACACCAAACCTACCCATCACTTCTTCATCCCCTTCGTTTCCTTCACCAACATGTCCATTCAGGTCTGCTCCGATCACCACTCTTTCATCCCTGGGAATACTCTCTATCACGTCATCCAGATCTTTCCAAAATGTATCTTTCTCCTCCTCATCACATCCAACCTGTGCAGCATAACCACTGATGATGTTTAGCATCAGACCATCTACTTCTACCTTCAGGCACATCACCCTATCTGACACTATCTTCATCTCTACTACAAACCAGATTCCAAAAAAGTTGGGACACTAAACAACTTGTGAATAAAAACTGAATGCAATGATGTGGAGTTGGCAAATGTCAATATTTTTTTCATAATATAACATAGATGACAGATCAAAAGTTTAATCTGAGTAAATGTAACATTTTAAAGGAAAAATATGTTGATTCAAAATTTCACAGTGTCAACAAATCCCAAAAAAGTTGGGACAAGTAGCAATAAGTGGCTGGAAAAAGGAAATTGAGCATATAACGAACAGCTGGAAGACCAATTAACACTAATTAAGTCAATTGACAACATGATTGGGTATAAAAAGAGCTTCTCAGAGTGTCAGTGTCTCTCAGAAGCCAAGATGGTAAGAGGATCACCAATTCCACCATTGTTGCGCAGAACGATAGTGCAGCAATACCAGAATGGTGTTACCCAGCGTAAAATAGCAAAGACTTTTGTTATCATCATCAACCGTGCATAACATCATCAAAAGATTCAGAGAATCTGGAACAATCACTGTGCGTAAGGGTCAAGGCCATAAAACTCTACTGGATGCTCGTGATCTCCGGGCCCTTTAACGTTACTGCACCTCAAACAGGAATGCCACTGTCAAGGAAATAACAGAATGGGCTCAGGAATACTTCCAGAAAGCATTGTCAGTGAACACAATCCACCGTGCCATCCGCCGTTGCCATCTAAAACTCTACAGTGCAAAAAGGAAGCCATTTCTAAGCAAGCTCCACAAGCTCAGATGTTTGCAGTGGGCCAGGGGTCATTTAAAATGGAGTGTGGCAAAATGGAAGACTGTTCTGTGGTCAGATGAGTCACAATTTGAAGTTCTTTATGGAACACTGGGACGCCATGTCCTCCGGACCAGAGAGGACAAGGATAGCCCAAGTTGTTATCAATGCTCCATTCAGAAGCCTGCATCACTGATGGTATGGGGTTGCATGAGCGCTTGTGGCATGGGCAGCTTGCATGTCTGGAAAGGCACCATTAATGCAGAGAACTATGTTCAGGTTCTAGAACAACATATGCTCCCATCTAGACGTCATATCTTTCAGGGAAGACCCTGCATTTTTCAACACGATAATGCCAGACCACATTCTGCAGCAACCACAACATCATGGCTACGTAGGAGAAGGATCCGGGTACTGAAATGGCCAGCCTGCAGTCCAGATCTTTTACCTATAGAGAACATTTGGCGCATCATAAAGAGGAAGGTGTGACAAAGAAGGCCCCAGACGATTGAACAGTTAGAGGCCTGTATTAGACATGAATGGGAGAGCATTCCTATTTCTAAACTTGAGAAACTGGTCTCCTCTGTCCCCAGATGTCTGTTGAGTGTTGTAAGAAGAAGGGGGGATGCCACACAGTGGTAAAAATGGACTTGTCCCAACTTTTTTGGGATTTGTTGACGCCATGAAATTTGGAAACAACAGATTTTTCTCTTAAAATGATACATTCTCTCAGTTTAAATTTTTGATCTGTGATTTGTGTTTTATTCTGAATAAAATATTAGATATTGGCACCACCACATCAGTGCATTCAGTTTTTATTCACAATTTGCTTAGTGTCCCAACTTTTTTGGAATCCTTTTTGTACATTCTTTACCAACTCCTCCTTCAGGACCACCCCTACTCAATTTCTCTTTCTATCCACACCATGGTAAAACAGTTTAAACTCTTCTCCAATGCTGCGAGCCTTGCTGTCCTTCCACTTGGACTCTTGGACACATAAAACATCTATCTTCCCTCTCTGCGTTACGTCAGTCAGCTTTCTACCTTTGCCTGTCATTGTCCCCACATTTAGAGTTGCAACCCTTAGTCCTACATTCTTCACTTTCCTCTTCTCCTTCTGTCTCCTGACACATTTCCCTCCTCGTGGTCTTCAACTAACAGTAGCACAATTTCCACCAGAACCCTGTTTGTCAACAGCACCGGTGGCGGTCGTTGTCAACCCGGGCCTTGACCGATCTGGTATGGATTCTGTATTTTTGTAAAGCACTTGGTGATATTATCTAGGAAAGGTGCTATGCAAAACAAGTTTACTTACTTACTTAAAACCATCCAACTTTAAATTAGGTGGCCTTTTTTTTGTTGCAAATCTTCGTATTCACCACCTCAGGCTCCAGAGATGTAAACTGAACACACAACATCGAACACATCTTTTAATCCACACCTTTGCGCAAAATGCATTGTGCATCATTACTGTAGATTTAAACAAACTTCAAAAATACTCCACCAAATAGTTCCACGTATTTTGCCAAAAGATGTTTAACCAAAGTACCATAGCTACTGAAATGTGACTGTCTTGATGATAGTTTCTTATAAATCCAGTCCTGGAATCGTGTCTTGAAAAACCCATTACCACAGCCTCTTGTGTTTACCTTACCAGCAGTTGTTTAACAGGTCAATTATCCACTTGATCTGGAGCATCCAAAAAAAAATAAATAAATAAATAAATCAGCCCCTAAATTGCTGCCCTTTAGCAGCTTGTAACACTCACAAACTCAGGAAATCCAAACACATATTGACCATGCCTCTCATAAACTTTTCAACTTCAACACAAAGCTTTGAAAGTGTTGAAAATGTTGCTTAACACCAGCAGAATGCATTAAACTCAACAGGATTCACTATTATGCACACTTCACCCAACTCACAAAAACTGCTGAAACTGACAAGACACACACCAACGTTCATGAACAAGATAAACACAACTGGGTTCTCTTTGTATTCACTAGAACAACAAAATCACAGACCTGTCAGTCATCTCATTCTTTAGAAAATAATGAACAAATGGAAAATTATGATGAACATGGGAATTGTCGCAAAGTGCAAAACACTTCAGACATTATTAAAGGGATGCCCAAAAATAAATAAACTGGACAGTTCTTTAGTTGAAGACATTTCACTTCCTAATTAAAAAACTGGGCAATGTAGCAATTTAGGCTTTTAAACTGGAAAAAGTATAAATTTGTTGAAATCTAAACATATTTTTGATGAAATTCTGTCTCTTGCTCACTCACTCACACACACACCATCTCTCTCTCACACACAAACATACATACACACACACACACAGGTTTAAGAACTGGGATAAAGGTCCGAGTATACTCAGGGGAAGTTTTTCCGCGCGGACTCAACGTGCACTGTCCACATAGGGTTGATACTTCAAACTCGAGCGTCCACCCTGACTGGCTGCAGTGCAGCTCTTCAGGCAAGGGGCGTTTACCTTTGGGAAAAATTGAGGTCACGGACTGGTCATTTGCTGACACACCTACTGGACTGAAAAGGTTCCAAAAACAAAAAAACGAGAGGTGGTAGCCCCAGCCGCGTTCTGTGTTTATATGTTGTTAAATAAAAAGTTCTAAAAAAAATAAAATAAAATCAAAAAACAGGGAGCGCTGGCCCTGCAGCCGACAAATCAGACCAGCCCACCAGGAAATCTCCAGTCCCTCCTGCAGCCACGCTGAACCAGATTTTAATTTGCTTGTGACAAATTCCTTAATTTCTCACCATTTCAGTCAAGGCGTCAACAGAGGAAGAGATCGCTTGGCTCTTGAAAAAAACAAAACAAAAGACCATTAAACCAGATCAGGGATGAAGAAGGGAAATTTAATACAATAGTGTTGAATACAAAACAGTTCGCTGCCGGGCAGTTTATTGTGCAACACAGAGTACGCGTACGTAAATTGAGTTTTGCACGGCCATGATCTGCGGGTGTCTGCTTTGACTCTAATCCACCCGAGTACACTGGGGCCTTTATGCCCCTTTTCCACCACTCCTAATCAGCCATACTCTGCTCAGATCAGCCATTTACACGTAGGATTCCCATCGCACTTCAGGACGGGTTCTGGAGGCGTGTCCAGAATCCAAAATGCTGCTAATGAACTTTAGTTCACCATTAAGAGTGAGAGTTCTGCGACGAATTTAACTCAAAGCACTCTGCTCCTCAGATAAATAATGTTTAATTATTATTTTTAAATATGTATGTATCTGTTAACTTATTTTATATATGAATATTTCTGTTCAGTGCCCTGAGACGACTTATCTTATGACATGGTGCTATACAGGTCCTTCTCAAAAAATTTGCATATTGTGATAAAGGTCATTATTTTCCATAATGTAATGATAAAAATTAAACTTTCATATATTTCAGATTCATTGCACACCAACTGAAATATTTCAGGTCT
>NC_056502.1:20514361-20517388 GCF_014905685.2 Nematolebias whitei
AGACCTGAAATATTTCAGTTGGTGTGCAATGAATCTGAAATATATGAGATTCATTTTTATCATAACATTATGGAAAATAATGACCTTTATCACAATATGCTAATTTTTTTGAGAAGGACCTGTATAAATAAACTTAACTGAATTAAATCTGATGAACCAGATTCTACAAAGACATCTATATTTAAAATTCTATATTTTCTGCTTCATTTGATGTTTTGCACTCATTGGGTCTATCTTTATTGTTCAATTTAGATAAGTGGTTTTGTTTCTTGCATAATTTTATTTGAGTGATTTAAAGTTTAATTCTTGTTTTGTGATTTGTACATCTGTGTGTTAGAATTAAGTTGAACTAAAGGCTCTTCTTTAAACATATTTGAGGGAAATATTCCTGAGATCCAATAATTTCTTTTTATAATTTTTCAGCAGAGTTAACTTTAATTAACAGATTATTTAATAAAGTCAAAATGAAAACAGGATTTCATGATAAAGCCGGCACCGTTTATTTTAAAAATTTATACATAAAATGTTTTTTTTTTAAAAAAAAACGTTTCCACACTTCGTCCCGGTTCTCACGCCTGCCAGGTCTCGGAATCCAGCCTTTGAGTACACAAGGCCCAGGCCCGGGCCCTGGCCTCACGTGCGTCAACGGGTTGGCAGCTCGTATAATTCTCCACGGTGACTAGTTTGCGCAAATTTTGTCGTCGGTCACCAAACATAAAAAAAAAAAATGCATGGACTTCAGCATTAAAAACTGTGTTGTCATTATTGTTTTTAAAAATCTTAAAAGTAGATCCAGCCGCTGCTCCGAGTTCAGAGAAATTGCAAATGGCGGATCAGTGAAAAGTTTCTGAGAAATCCAGTGACTCCTCCCCCTGACCAATCAGTGACTGACAGTGTTCTGACGTCATGTTTAGGTGCCAACTCAGCACGAACAGTCCCACCAGAAGCAGGGACATAAAAAAAGGGGGTTGAATCAGCCTCAAATCAGCGAAAAAGTACTGCAGGAATAGGGATCTTTCCGTGGTGAGCTGAGCAGAGCTGGGGCTGAGTAGGAGCGGTTTGGAGAGGCCAGACTGAGATGGTTTGGACACGTCCAGATGAGAGATAGTGGGTCTATCAGCAGAAGGAACTTAGAAATGCAGCTGCCAGGAAAAAGACAAAGAGGAAAGACAAAGAGGAGATATACTGTATGGATGCTGATAGAAGATTTGGAGGTAGTTGGAGTGAGGACAGAGGATGCAGAGGACAGAGTGAGATGGACTCACTGTGGAGACTGTTGAGGAAAAAGCTAAAAGATGATGAAAAAAATTGTAATCTAAAGGAACTTCCTGGCTGATATTTTTAATTGCTGTATGAAATAGAGCATAATTAGACAGCAGGTGACATGGAATAAGGTTACGGGCCAGCTCTTGACCTGAGGCCACCAGTCGACAAACAATGAAACCAACCACATTTGTTGAAGTGAAAAAAAGACTTTAGACGCAACCTAACTGCGTTATTAATGTGTTGTAGCACATTATGAAGTGTAAAAAATGACTAAAAATAGGAATTGTGGTTGATTATTGTAAAACATCATATGTTCTGAGAAAAGAAGGTTTTAGGCTCATATGCAAATGAAAATTTCCTGGAAGCAAATGTGCTGCAACAGATGTGCATTGACTGCGTACGCTGAACAAGTACGACTGACTTAAGCCATTTTAGCAACAGATTTGAGAGCTTTGTAATTTTATCATGTCGTATTTGGAAAATAATGCTTATTCAGATCAGTTGGTGGATGATTATAAAACTATTATGCCAACACAAACCCAGCAGCAGGTTATTAATCTACCGCGATGAAGGCTCAATTTGAACTGACCATCATCAAAAACCAAGTCATCTTCATCCACACTTTCACAATCACTGATGACAATATTACACACCTCTAAGGATGAGTTCCACAGTGTAAAATCTCTGTTTGTGGTTAGCACATTTTGCAGGACAGCTTTCCTCCCAGTTTTGACCAGGTAAACTGTTCCATAAGGTATACCAACGTTTCTGATGAAAAAAGGAGGCCAATCCACTGGTTCTGCCAATGTTTCCAAACTTACCCAACCTCCCAGGTTATTTGCATGCCAGATCTGACAAGCACCTCAGATGTAATTACAGATGTGACAAGAACGCTTTTCTCCTTTTTGATAACAAAGCTGAATTACAGATGTGCTCTGCAAGGTTTGCATTTAAAATTGCAGCAACTACTGCATAGTCAAGAAAATAGCATGTCTAACTGTATGCTCCCCCAAAAAATCGCATAACATGGTTACCAACAAAGAATTGAGAACGTTCATGCCAATCGCTTCCGCACCGTTTGCACCAGAGGAATCCATAATCGTCACTGAACTCTGCATATCACGATTGATAAACCCACTTACAAAACATAATTTCCACCACACTAATTGCTTTTAATAGTCGTCTCTACTCTACATCATGCTGTCTAAAACAGGTCCCTCTTAAATGAGTCCTCATGACTCAATGGGACTACCTGAATAAAGGTTAAATAACTAAATAAAACGTATTTAAACCAGTAGCCTTACGTAAGCGTTCATTGCAAAGCTAACAAAAGTGAAAAAAAAAAAAAAACCCGAGTATCCTCGTGGGATGTCGATATAACTTTTCAGCTGGAAATCCAAACTATCATTAAGACAAAACATTTGTTTAAATTTACTGTCAAGCTGTACTTAAAATGCCACATTTATCGTGAAATCATAGCTGTTAATAGCAAACATCGTCCACGACCTGGCCGACGGTGGCCTGCGCTAAGCTAACGTTAGCTTTATGGCTATAAGGCCCAATAGCTGTCCGCTTTAGCCTTAGCTCGTGCGTCGCAGTTAGGCCTCGAATGCAACTTTTTTCCATCATTTTTTCATAAAATAGCCTATTGAACAATGGCCGAACTTACACAACGGACAAATGCTGGAACAAAATCGAAAGTGCAGAGGAACACACTGCAAATGGGTCCGGCTTCGGTTAAATTCAGTGAAGCGTCGAGTT
>NC_056502.1:20517398-20519276 GCF_014905685.2 Nematolebias whitei
ATAAACGCGTATGGAACACATATTCTGAGTTTTTGTAGTTTTTTTTTTATGTATCTTTTACCCAGTTTCAGTCAGACTTTGCCAAAAACACAACTACACTTGAACATATCTTTCTGACAAGCTTTTGATAACATTTAGAATTACCTAAAAACGTTAATCTGGTTCTCTGGACATTCAAAAAAACAAACCAAAGCAAAAAAAAATTGATACGTTTCGTCTTTCATCCAAGAAACTTCCTCAGTCTGAGGTGCTGTTTTCAGATCAGCCTCTTAAATAGCACCTTCTCAGAGTGGATCAACCAGTTTTGCTGCTGACAACCAAAACCAGCTGATCACATGCTCAAGAAGGACCATCAGCCTAACAATGGATCATTAGCACACTGATGGCTGCTTAGTTTTCACAGAGGGCTGAGTGATACTAGCAATCACAGCATTGTAAGAGGGGGACAGTTGAACCCGGAGGCCTCCACCCCTGTTTAATGATGGACGGTTTCTTTTCACAAAGACGGCCTCCTTTACTCCTCTCTCAAATCATTGTTCCTCTCTGTCCAGGATGTGAACATCTTCATCCCTGAAAGAGTGACCGCCGGCCTGGAGATGAGTGTAGACCACAAAGTCCTGGCCTGATGGTGTTGATCTTCTGTGCTGGGGCATCCTTTTGGCCAGTGGCTGTTTAGTTTTCCCGATGTAAGACTGATCACCCTCCTGACACTGAACAGCATACACAACATTACTGTTTGTGCCGGGGGACTGGATCTTTGGGATGAACCAGTCTTTGCAGTAATGTATTTTGGGGTTTAAAAGCCACTGGGACGTTGTGTTTAGAAAATAAACGTCTCAGTTTCTCCGATACTCCCTCAACATACGGAATGACCACTGGTCTGGGTTCCTCCTTAAAGGAGACCATCTTTGTGAAAAGAAATCGTCCATCATTAAACGGGTGGAGGTCTCCGTGTTCCAACTGTCCCCCTCTTACAATGCTGTTATTGCTAGTATCACTCAGCCCTCTGTGAACAGTAAACAGCCATCAGTGTGCTAATGATCCATTGTTAGGCTGATGGTCCTTCTTGACCATGTGAGCAGCTGGTTTTGGTTGTCAGCAGCAAACTGGTTGATCCACTCTGAGAAGGTGCTATTTATAAGACTGAGCTGAATACAGCACCTCAGACTGAAGAAGTCTTTTGGATGAAAGACAAAACGTTTCTACAAATTTTTTTAATATCCAGAGGACCAGATGTACTTTTTTAGGTTCAAGACAAAACAACTGGACTTTATTTGTAACAGAAGACGTTTTGCTCCTCATGCGAGGAGCTTTCTCAATTCAAAGAGCAGAGCATGTGGGATTCAGGTTGTTAAGGTGAGATAAGATACACATACATATCTAGATCTTAAATACTTGTACTTTGTTTTTGTTATTTATGGATGTATCTGTGACACTGAGTACACAATTTCGTTCCACCTCATGTAACACGTGATGCAAATAATATGAATCACCTTGAGTGGATGCATGCTCAATAATCCAGGGTTTGGGTTAGGTAGATAAATCTAGCAAGGCTGAGTCAGGGCCTCTGGGCAGATTGTTGAAACGTTCCATCTTTTGTCCAGAAGACTCCTTCAGTCTGAGGAGCGGCAAACTCTGCTCTCTGCTTTGTTTGCAGCTTAGTCATTGTCAGAATTGTCACAGGGATTTAATATAATCAAAATCAAAGAAACTTAATGAGATTTGAAAAGTGTTTTTTTTTTTATATATATATATATATGAGCCACAATTTATTAAAAAAACAAGATTATTAATAGAGAATCACCAAGACACAAATTAGTTATGTCCCACGAGGTGTGAAATAGTCAAAACATTGAATACAAAGAAACAAAACTCAAC
>NC_056502.1:20519286-20534163 GCF_014905685.2 Nematolebias whitei
CCTCTTCCCTCCTACTGAACACTCACGCTGAATGCCCCCCCCCCACACACACACACACACACAAAAACTTTCGGTAAAAACAGTGGATGGCTCATGTGCATCTGTCTCTCTCCGTCCCAAAAATAAAAACAAAACTGTCAGTACAGACATCATGTGGCTGAGATGTGTCTGTCTCTCTACTGACCTCCTCTAAAACTGTAAAACTGTCGGCGCAAACAGCGTGCGGCTATGCCACCCCCCCCAAAAAAAACTAACAGGGCGCTGCACAGCTCAGGACGTCGCCGTCCATCCCTCCATAGTAAATACGCTGCAACAGATATGCATTGACTGCATACGCTGTACAAGTATGATTGACTTAAGCCATTTTAGCAACAGATAGGGAGCTTTGTTATTTTATCTTGTTGTGTTTGGAAAATAATGCTTATTCAGATCAGTTGGTGCCTGTCTATAAAACTAATATGCCAACACAAACCCAGCAGCAGCTTATTAATCTACCATGATGAAGGCTCAACTTGAACAACTGATCATCATCAAAAACCAAGTTATCTTCATCCACACTTTCACAATCACTGATGACAATATTACACACCTCTAAGGATGAGTTCCACAGTGTAAAATCTCTGTTTGTGGTTAGCACATTTTGCAGGACAGCTTTCCTCCCAGTTTTGACCAGATACTGTTCCATAAGGTATACCAACATTTCTGATGAAAAAAGGAGGCCAATCCACTGGTTCTGCCAATGTTTCCAAACTTACCCAACCTCCTAATTTATTTGCATGCCAGATCTGACAAGCACCTCAGATGTAATTACAGATGTGACAAGAACGCTTTTCTCCTTTTTGATGACAAAGCTGAATTACAGATGTGCTCTGAAAGGTTTATATTTAAAATTGCAGCAACTACTGCATAGTCAAGAAAATAGCATGTCTAACTGTATGCTCCCCCAAAAAATCGCGTAACATGGTTACCAACAAAGAATTGAGAACGTTCATACCAATCGCTTCCGCACCGTTTGCACCAGAGGAATCCATAATCGTCACTGAACTCCGCATATCACGATTGATAAACCCACTTACAAAACATAATTTCCACCACAATAATTGCTTTTTATAGTCATCTCTACTCTACATCATGCTGTCTAAAACAGGTCCCTCTTAAATGAGTCTGCATATCACGATTTAACACTAGAACTCCCAGACCTTTGCCATTTGGCAGTTATACCTTTAAATCCCAAGGAACTGCCATTTGGCAGGTTTGAACTTGACTTTAGAAAGAATTCAAATTTAAATTAATTCAAATTCAGCCCGCTTGCCTCCATTGTTATGTAAATGAGGCAATTACATTTGCAAGAAGTAACTCTAAAGACACTCTACTCAGCAACAAGTTGGTCTCCAAAGGAACTTCAATTTAACTCCTGTAATGATTATGGTTTGAAAAACACCCCCCCACCCCAAAAAAAATAAAAATAAATAAAAATCAACGTTACCAGAAATTTACATTCAAAATTCAAAGCTTTATTGTTATATGCACATTAAAGACACATGTTACCGTTTCCCTGTACACTGAAATTCTTACTTTGCTTCCCACAGTGGATGTCCAAAATATTTTATATAAATCTAAGTACAAGCAAGCAATAAAAGATAAAATAAAATAAGCATGCAACAATATGATAAATAAGTATTCGTAAATAGAAATGTAAACTATGCAGAAATATGAACTATGCCAATCAGCCTATTTACATACAGTCATTGTGCAGCAGTTCGCTACATTGCTTATTGTCAGACTGGTATGAAAACCCAAGAGACTCATCACACTTATAGATTGTCTAAACACACCTGGCAGTGCCACAACATCTCCTTTCTGCATTTGCCACATGTAAACCTGTTACAGGCAACACAACGCTTAGTGGCATGGTTATTCTTGCAGCAACACTTAACCTGGCACAATGCCCTTTTCCCTGTGTCAGGTGTGGATGGTTGCTGCTGAGGGCTTTCCTTACACACCTGCTCGGCTGCCATATGAGACTGTGCAAGCTCTCTTGCAAGCTTCACCAGGAAATCCGTCCGTCTCTCTTTGACCCCAGTGCATGCCTGAAAAAGCACATATGCATTCAGTGCTGCAATGTCAATCATGTTGTAAAACACAGCGACTGGCCAACGCCGTGTTCCTGAACGTACAGTGTACTTTCGCACCATCTGGTCCATGACATCCACACCGCATTTTAGGCTGTTGTAGTCGGTGACTGTGTTAGGCTTTTTTTTCCGGGTGTCCACAGTCTCCACCACACTGTGCATGCTACTGAGGATGCAGACAGTCTTTTTCCGTTTGGGCGCATAAACGGTCAGTGTGGCACCAGAGGTTGAAAACACCTGTGTACTGAATTCCTCACGGTCCAAAGTTTTTTTGGCAGAGTCTGGAAGCTCACGGCGAATCTTGTTTACTGTCCCAAGGAGGGTGGTCTTCCGGCTGAGCAGTCGTTTTGCTAGTGACAATGAGGTGAAAAAATTGTCTGTGGTAACGGTTCTTCCTTTGTCCATAAATGGTTCCATAAGCTTCATTACCACATTTTCCGATAGTTTTTCCCCCATGGGACAACTGGGGTCGTTGCCAAGATATGGGATGATATTGCATACATACTTTGATTTCAGGTCACATGCCACCCAGAACTTTATGCCAAACTTGTCAGGTTTAGTTGCAATGTACTGCAGGAAACAGCAACGGGTTTTAGTATGAAAAGGTTGCTCATCTATGGTGATGTGCCTTCCTGGGTTGTAAGAAGTTATGCAGTTGGCAACGAAAGAATTCCAAACATCAGAGACTGCAGCAAACCGGTCATTTGCAACTCGTTCACTGCGTGTGTCCTTGTCATCGAAGCGTAGGTGCCGCATGATGTCCTGGAACCGGTTTCGAGCCATAATCTTGCTGATGGAGGGCACTCCCAGTGTTGCAGACCATATGTCATGCAGCGCTGGAAGGCGAACAATCCCTCGCAGGATGAGGATTGCAATGAATGCCATAAGTTCAGGGAGGGCTATGAACCAGTTTTTATGCTGTGACTGGCGTGCATGCTGGACAGTCCACTCCTGTATGGTCCGAAGCATTTCCAGAGAGATGAAACAGAGGAAACTCTGTAAGCGACTCGACACTTTTCTTCTGGCTAAAGCAGTTGGTTCTCCATCCGTGGAATGACATTCAATTGGGCTGTGATGCAGAGGTCTTCCGATCTGTTCTTCACGCCACACTGTGCCGTCTTTTGCTGTCTCTGTGAGCCACTCGTGTGTCTCCATGCGTCCTCTCTTTTCTGGAGGTGGTGAATTCTCCTCATCTACAGGACCATATGTTTGAGATTTGATTAGTGAAAGGTTGAAATAATGTGAAACTGACACAAACATAATATTTGAATTGTAATTCCAAAACATCTCAACTATGCCTCCTTTGTACTAATGTAGGATTTTTTTCACACTGCAAAAAGATTTTTTTAATTTTTTTTTTGTTTGTTTTGTTACGTGGAGATTACATTTTTTGGGTTGATTTGATGGTGTGACGGAGCAGATACTAAAAGATTTTTTTTTCTGCTGCCTTTCATTTATTTTCTTTCTTCAGTTGTATATATTTTTCTTGTACATAAATTTGCTTTGTTTTTAATGAAAATTAATGAATAAACTAAATAAATGAAAAAAAGTGGCATATTGTTTAGTCAAAATAGCTCCGATATTTTAAAGCTTTTTAAAGTAATTTTGTCTTTTAAAAATTTGCCAGTAGCTAAAGATATTTTTTACATAAATTTATACAAAAAACCCTCAGCTACTTGAAAAAAATACATTTTTAACTAAAACATTCATAAAACCCTAAGTAAAAACATCTTATCAAGCCATTTGTCTTGTTTTAGGTCAAAATACATATTCTTGAGCAATTTTAACTTATCAAGATGGTACTTTTTGCAGTGCGTCTCTTCCAAAACCACAATAGGCATAACTGGCAAACAAATATAGGAAATTAGGAACTTTAGGAAATCTTACCAGAAGAAATTTCAGAATCAGAACTCAGCTCAAGGGTTATTTCTTCTCCCTCGGAGTCACAGGGGTTGACATTGTTCAGAATCATATCCAAAGCCTGCTGTGCACTGTAAACCTTTGACATCTTTGCTTCTCAGCCAACAGAGTAAGTGAAATATATGTTGTGACGTGGCTTTTTATCCACGTGGAGGTGGATATAATCAAGGGTTTTTTCTTCTCCATCCGAGTATCAACATCATTCACACTATCACCCATCCCCCCCGTTTAGCATTTGCCTGGGACAGCATTACCTGTACACAACAAAAGATGGTCTAATGGGATGCAAATTACTCCAACTGCCATTTGACAGTCTCTGGTAGGAGTCATTTGAAAATGCTGGGAGTCCTTTAATAATGATAATTTCCACCACACTCGTCAAGTGCCCACATATTTTAATTGCTTTCTATTGTTGTAGGCACTTGAACATCCACTATAAGAGCTGCTGACCGCAGCCTCAAGTGATGACGTCATCGTTTTTAAAGACCGCGAATCCCAGCGTTTGCAAAATGCAGATCAGGGTGTCTAACGCTGGATGAAATCGACTGGAAAGGTTGACATTTTGGTTTTGGAGACCTGTCAAAACGATCTGAACTGTGTCTGAAAAAATCCGCTCAAAATTCAAAACGTGCTAAATTTTCAAAGTTCACCTTGGGTTTCACATGCAAAATTTGCTACCAGCGTAACTTTGTAGGTGAGTAAAAACGTTTACTTGGTGTAGTTTATGTAATAAATATCATTTTGGCAAAGTTTTATGCTGATCAGAGCTTCCGCACCCCCATTTTTGACCACCACTAGTTTTGACGTCGATCTGTAATGGGTTGTCATCCGCCCCCTCCACGTCCGGAGAATAATTCCTTTCTAAATAAACATTTGCAAGTTTTACTGTCATTAATTTACTTAGACTGGTTTATTTATGTCTTAGAATGTTATTTTTGGGGAGCTCTTGTTTTAATATTGTTTAATTATAAAGGATTGATGCATTTTAATGAGTGTACTCTCAAAGTAACTTTGGGCGGGCTGACGTTTTTCCCAGTATGCTGCTTTCTAATTGGTCGAGATGAGCCACGACACATGAAGTGAAACCATCTCTTACTCGATTGGTTGGTTATGGGTTAGTTGCACATAAGTTTTGTCATCATTGTGTCTTGCTTCTACTAATTTTTATCCCCCCCCCCCCCCCCCCAAGTCATTACAGTTCAGCACACAAATACACCAGAGACGAATGAAACTGGTGCTGTACCTGCTGAAGGCAAGCACTAAAATTGAAAGTTTATATAATAATTATAAAAATAAATAATTATGAAAAATATAATTTATATTATAATTATTATTATGTAACTTAAGTATTTTACTTATAATAATTATAATTCAATTTTCAATTCAGTTTATTAATATAGCTCCAAGTCACAACAGAAGTTGTCTCAGGGCACTGAACAGAAACATATGTAACATATGTAAAATAATAATTTAACATTATTTCTCTGAGAAGAAGCTTTGAGTTTAACTCCATCACAGAACTCTCATCTTGAGCAAGCATGAAGGTGACAGTGGAAAGGAAAAACTCCCTTATGAGGAAGAAACCTTTAGCAGAACCAGGCTCAGGACAAGCGGCCATCTGCCATTACATTTATTTATTTATATTATAAGAAGAATAACATAGGATATAACAATAACAGATCATTATTATTATTAAATTAGAATACAATTACAGGTACACTTATTTTTTATGGGAATCATATCCTCCCATTCGTTCATATATTCTGGGTGTGGCCTGTACTATGGATGTCTAGCCAATTTCTCAAATTGCTCCTGTAGGCTGTTTTGTAGTCAGTTATTCTTGTAACAAAACATGAACTCACTAACACTATATTTACAATGAACTTTTATTTGCAGCTTTGCCTTCTGAGTCATCCATAGATCTGAAGACAGCCAGTGATCTGCATTCATACACTGAAAGTTTCAAGGATGACCTAGCCAACATAAAGCAGAGCACTACTCCCATTCGTAAAGGACTGCCGTTATATTTACATTAATTAAATCACCCAAAAGTTCTCAGGGAGACAACGTCTCATTTACTTAAGCTAGCCAAAGAAAACGGACTGATTTCTGAACAAACAATCAATTTTACAACAGTGAACACAGCTGTGAAAGCAGTAATAGACACTGTACAGAAAGTAAAAAATATACCAAGGGATGGCCACCTTATTGTGCGTCTTTTAAGAGAAACATTCAGTAATCTGCTCAGGAAAGTTAATGTTACGGACAGTGCTTCTTCTGAAGCAGTGTCCAGCCCTGGCTTGCCATGCTCCCAGCATTCAGGTTCCTCATGCTACACCAGTTAAACGACCAGCCAGCTGTACTCCCTTTGCTCTCATGAGCTCTGTGTCAGCTCCGACTGTGACAGCACCCTCCCTTAAGCGACTGAAGGCAGATTGCAAAAAATGTGTTAACAGGCGGACATCACTTATGAAATTAAGTGTCTAGCAAACAAAAACTTAAACAGAATTTTGACAATTTGCTCTTGTCAAGTGTTGAAAATAGAAGAATTAAGAAAGCTTATAAACGAAAGGTAGACATAGAATCAAAATTGCTCAAAGAAAGACAAGAGTTAAAGAGGATTGTGATGCAAAATGATGCTGAAATTAGAAAATTGAAGAAGTCTATTGAACTGGTCTGTCTAAAAGTGCAGAAGAAGAAACGTAAACATACGTGTAAATTTAAGAGACTGTTGGGAGAAGTCAGAAAAGAACTGAACTGTGCAAGAAAAAAAATCAAAGAACTGGAAGTGGATAATGACAAACTGCAGGGTTGTTACTGGACTGTGAATCTTCAACTGACTGTGACACCGTGTCAGTGAAGGATTCTAAAACATATGCCTCATCCTACAAAACTTGCAGCGTACTCATGCATCCTCCACCAGGTGCCAGTGGAGGAGACAAGTAATCTTATAGCAGATGTTGAGAATATCACTGGCTATAAGGTTGAAGGAAAGGCTGATGTTTCAACTGTTGCCCAATTTGCATTTGAACTTGGTGTGTTAAGTGAAGTGCAGGTTGCAGAAGCGGTAGTGAATGAGACATGTGTTGATCTTACTCTTGGTTGGGATGCAACATCCTTGTCAGCTCAGTACATCAATGAGGTCCATCTCATGTTTCCGGGTGATCCCCCTCCCTGCCCATGGGGACTTCAGTTACAGGTGAATGCATTAGCAGGAGGGACTACAGATGACTTTGCGACTCATATAAAGGAAGCGCTCAGTGACATCAGTGAAACATATGCAAGTCTAACAGCTACCAGTTCTTTGGAAGTGAGCAATATTTTCATCTCAAAACTCAAAAACACCATTTCAGATCGAGTGGCTGTAAACAAATGTGTCAGAGGAAAAACTGGAAGAAGATTTAAACATGGAACTCTTGCAGCTGAATTGTAATATCCATCCTCTTGATGGTATAGCCAATGAGAGCAGGACTTCTCTTCAACAATTGGAGAAACAAAAGCAGATTGTGGGACAGCTTCTCAGTCGTGGCTGCTGTGCAGGTATATGCTGTCAAAAATGAGATTTAAGCAAGGAAAAGGTGACACCAAAGGCTTCAAATCATTCCTCAAAAAAGTTGGCACTGATCTCAAACTGATTGTTCGATACGTAGGGAACAGACTCCATGTTATGTTCCATTTAGCAGGAATATTTTTCAGCTACAGAACACAGATTTTAGATTACCTGCAGTATTTTTGCAACTGTACCAGTGGAGTACGCACATCGATCATCAAGGACCTCACCAACGCTTCGATTGTTGTTCACCTGCTGAGCCTGGGTCTGTTGGGGAAGATTGTGACTGGGCCATGGATGTCTCTTCTCTATGGCTAGCAAAACAAACCTTGAGGATGTTCCCTTCTTGGTGTGCTGTTGAAAACCTGACCAAATTTGAAGAAGAGCCTCTTAATGTCCTCAAAGCCAAGAAGGATGTTTTTGAGAATCCATTGAAGGAGAATGATGTCCTCAGATGTCTACAACAAGTGGATGATGAATCCCAGAGTGAGCTGAAAGAGACTCTTCATGTCCTCTTCAAGGCAACGGTCAGGATGCTAACCCGGCAGCTACAACCATACCTCTCAGGAGTCTTGTCCAATCCCTCCACTGCATTGTTGGAGCAGACCAAGTCAGCCCCGGTTGATAACATGTTTAGTGAAAGAGTTATCGCCATGGTTGATAGCCAGCACCACCGCGCACCAAATGCCACTATGGGATACATTGACGGGAAGGTGCGTGCAAAGCAGAACGAGACCCTTGAATGGTTGAAAAAGAAGGAAGTGTATTGAGCAGAACCGCCTCATCCTGTTTGCTGTCAAGCGAGCAAAGCAAGTGAGGAGAATCAGAAGGGAAAAACTACGTGAAAAGGAATACCAGGTCAGACAAGAAAAGAAGAAGGAAACCAAACATCGGAACTCAGGGAGAAGAAACTGAAAGCAGCAGTAGAAAGTGATGAACTTAAGGATGAGCTGGCCAAAGAACTGGGTTTGAGTGAAGAGCAGAGAGAAGTTCTTGGGGATGTCGTGAACAATTCTAAGAGTCTGGTTGATTGTTGTATTGACCATGTCTGGTTTTCTGAAGAGGATGGATGCAATGTACTTTACCATGGTAGGGTGTTGAGTGTGGCAAAAGAGAAATGGCTTGAAAACAGTTCGTCATACTGGAGAGACAGTGCGGCAGAGGAGGAGTGTTAGGACCATCAGATGCCCCTCTTCAAATTCCTGACAGACTACAGCCTGGGTGATCTTGCGTTACATTAAAAGAGAGGGGAAAAAGTTTTAAATCTGGGCATAAGGTGCAGTTTTAGAAACCTCTCATTCTGAGCTCCATTTTGATACCCTACACGATATAGTTTGGCACAACCTAAAATTTGCAGTTTTCTCCAATGTAGACACCATTATTCAATATGGCCGCCACAGATTGTACATACTTGAAAATTATGTCATAGTGAATACTTACAGTCACAGTTGTACAGAATTCACCTTAGAATGCATCACAAATTGTGCATGTTTGTTTTCATTGAAGTAACCGTTTGTTAGCTTCAAGACTGCACTAATGTGACCTTTGACCTTGGAGTCATCAAGGTCACCTGGTGACCCCAAGGTCAGCAGGAAAAACATTTACATATATTCAGTGACATCACCACTGAATTTGATTAGGATACTGTTTACCACTTAGAACTGGTGTTCATTTTAATAAACACCAGAAATGTCTGTTAATTAACACCATTTTTTTTCTCTGTTATGTAAATAAGCTTAATTAAAGTACATTAAAACTACTACCTTGAATGACAATATCTCCTGTCTTATTCATTCAATATTAACAAATGAGGTGTCCTTTTGTTGCATTTTTAGTGCTTTCTTTTTTTGCAAGCAGGTCATTAAAACAGCTTTTGAAAAATGTCCAAGTGCCTAATTGTTGTATATCGTATGTACTCTATATGATGTCTAAAACAGGTCCCTCTTAAACGAGTCCTCATGACTCAATGAGACTACCTGTATAAATAAAGGTTAAATAACTAAATAAAACGTCTTTAAACAAGTAGAGCCTTACGTAAGCTTTCACTGCAAAGCTAACAAAAGTGAGGGGAAAAACGAGTGACCTCGTGGGATGTCGATGAAACCGTTTAGCTGGAATTCAAAACTATAATTAAGACAAAACATATCTTGTTTAAAATTACTGTGACGCTGTGATCAAAATGCCACATTTATCGTGAAATCATAGCTGTTAATAGCAAGCATCGTCGACGACCTGGCCGACGGTGGACAGCGCTAAGCTAACGTTAGCTTTACGGCTAACAAGGCCCGATAGCTTTCAGCTTTAGCCTTAGCTCGTGCTATGTTCGTCGCAGTTAGGTCTCGAATGCAACACTTTTTTCATCATATTTTCATAAAATGGCCCATTGGACAGAGGCCGAACTTACACAACGGACAAATGCTCGAACAAAATCGAAAGTGCAGAGGAACACACTGCAAATGGGTCCGGCTTCGGTTAAATTCAGTGCAGCTTCGACTCGAAGAAGATCGGTTTTCTTTTCTTCTTCGTGTGTTTTCTTTTTGTTTGTTTGTTTTTGCGGTTGACAAACTAAAGGTTCTTCTTCGTCGCAGACAAATTATGTGGTTGCATACTGCCATCTACTGGACTTGGTATGTAAAAGCACACTTTTAGACAAGGTTTTTTGAAACTATTTCTTGTAACATTTTAGTCTCTCTGTTTGTTTATGTAACGTAATTAAATTTATGTAAAATAATATAAAAGCGTATGGAAAATATATTCTTGGGTTTTGCAGTTTTCTTATGTACCTTTTATCCAGTCTTAGTCTAATGTTGCCTAAAACACAATGTATGTCTTTTGCCTACATGTTGACAAACTTCTGATATTTAGAATGCTCTTAGCCTCAAAAATCAACTCTCACACATACATGTCTGTGACTAAGGAAAAGTAATCTCCAGAGCCTCCTGATGCATGCTCAATAATGCAGGCAGAGAAATCTAACAAGGTTGAGGAGGAGCTGCAAGCTCTGTTCTCTGCTTTGCTTGCGGCACCTCAGACTGAAGAATTTGTCTGGATAAAAGACGAAACGTTTCAACAAAGAAGAATACATCCAGAGGGCCTGACTCAACCTTGTTAGAATCTCCAGAGTGTATTACTGAGATTACAAATATTTCTGAAAAAGCAGGAGCGTAGGTCACAAAGGTTCAGATACTTTGGGTCGACTTGTCCAGGAAAACAGGGAGTGTTGTAAAAAGGTGAAAAAGAGAGTCCAGGCAGAATGAATTGGATGGAGAAAAGTTTCTGGAGAGTTGTGAAACAATAGGGTGTCAGCAAAGGTCAAAGGAAAAGTTTATGAGATGTTAGTGAGACCAGCTATGTTGTATGATCTGGAGACACTGGCACTGAAAAAGACAGAAGAAAGAACTGGAAGTGGCAGAAATGAAGCTGTTGAGGTTCTCCTTGGAAGTGACAAGGATGGATAATATTAGGAATGAGATCATCAGAGAGCCTGTGATGGTTTGGACATGTCCAGAGGAGGGACACTGTCACTGTGTATATTGACAAAAGGATTTAAAAAATGCAGCTGCCATGAAAGGGGCAAAGACGAGGAGAATAGGTAGACTGGTCTGAGGCAATAGAAAGGCAACAGTAGCTCAAACAACCTTTTTTTTTGTTGCAAACATTGTTTGCAGAACACCATTACTGAACACCTGTCAGCCTGTAAGCAGATGGGCTACAGCAGCAAAACCACATTGTGAATGTCATTGCCTGCTAAGAACACTAAACTGAAGCAACAATTCCCACAAGCTCACCAGGAGTTAGGAAAAACGTTGTCTGCTATGATGAATCGCTGCAGACACAACATGGCTGTGCATGACAATCCTAGTAGATCATCACTTTCTAAAATAACCAGACCAGCTCATCAGGCACCATCAGCCGTATCACTGTAACTGTCTTCCTTCTTATTTCTGATGCTCAGTTTGAACTTTAGCAAGTCGTCTTCACCATGTCTGCATGTTGCAGGTGTAACTACTAAAGATGCCGGTGAGCCTGCCACATTAAACAAAACACAACTGATTCGCCTGACGTATCAGATCTGACTTTGTCTCATCTATCACAGAAATTTCTCCCAAACAGAAACATGAGATTTGGCAACTTCCAGTCTGCCTTTTAATGATTTATTTTATTTTACTTTATTTTATTTTTACCTATAATGGCATTTTCTTGTGTATTCTTCCATGAAGCCCATTATGACTCAAAAAGCGATGGATAGTGTGGTCAGAAAGTGCCGTACTTGACCTTTCAGTGTGGATCGAATGGTTTAGGATGATTTCTGTGAATACTTTCTCTACCAGCCAAATTATCCACTAGATAATAATAAATAAAGTAATGAAGCGCTACGTGTTGTTCCCATACAATGGTGAAACTGGTTCTCTGCATTTAACCCATCGCACCCGGGATACACCCAGGTGGAGCAGTGGGCAGCTACGTTAGCTGCCGGGGTGCAATTAGGGATTGGGTGTCTTGCTCAGAGACACCATGGCATGTGGGGATGGCTGGGGATTGAACCTGGGTCTTTTGGGTTCTGAGTCAGCTGTCCTGCCTCTACACTATCCCAGCCCCATGAATCAACCTGGGGTTGCAATTCCTCTTGCGTCAACGTCCTGGCAGATTAGCTACAGTCCCATGAACCTTAGACTTTTAAATAATACAGCTGTGGCGACAGGAACGTGGAGCTGCTTGGATATGGTTTTGTAGCATTTATCTTTAACGCAGAGGTCTACAATTTTCTTTCTGAGCTCCTCAGACACTTCTAGACTGCTCTTTCTGATCTATGTTCAGTGTAGGCCATACCATGATACCTAACTTCCCAGTGGCATGTTTGTTCTCTTTACATAGGCTGAAGGTGAAAAGCTTTAAAGCATCTGTGTTACTTATAAAGGTCAAATGTTTAGTTTGACTCATGACTATAACGCAAAATATTAAAGTCTTTAAAGGTACCAACAAATCTGTCTATATTTTAGCATATCTTAGTAACATAATTTTTTAATTTTACAATTTGTTTTATTTCCTCTTGCATATTAAAGTAATTCAGATATACATTAGAAAGTTATTACAAAAATTGAAGCATTGTTTTTAACTAGCTTAAAGGGTACCGACTTATTTAATGGTGTCTATAATTAAGAAATCTTTGAAAACGGTTATAACAGAAGTCATAACAAAACATGCGTAGGTGACATTTAAATGAATCGTGGTCAGAATTGTCACAAGGATGTAATAGAATCAAAATAAAACAAAGTTAGCAATTTGTGATCTACGAAAAGGTCGTTTGATATAAAAGAGCTACAAATAATTAGAGAATCACAAGACACAAGTTGGTTTAAATTGTCCCGCACAAAAATGTCAAAACATTAAGTACAAAGAAACAAAAGCCCACAAAATATTTTTGTATAAATTAAATTCCATTCAATTCAGTTTATTTATATAGGTCAAGGTTCTTTATTGTCATTCGTTGCACATTTGGTACATGTAGTGCCAAGTCACAACAGAAGTTGTCTCAGGGCACTGAACAAAAACATCCACGTACATAAAAAAGCCAATTAATAAAGGTTATTTAAGGAAGCCAGAAGATTAAATGTGGCTTATGCGTTCTTAAATTAAAAATTTGTGTCTGGCTGCCAGCTGCTACATGCATTTGTTTACCTATCGAAAAAATCGAAGTGGCTGAAAATAAGGTAAATGTTAAATTAACCATTCATATTAGTTTACGTACACAGATTAGGTTCATTGGACTCTGCGAGTGTTTTGTTTACATTAAGTGCAGACCCGCATTTCTGAATTGCATTCAACATATTTGGAAAACGAGCGAAGCAAACTCTTTCAAACTGGAGAATGCGATGCAGTTCTGGCTTCTTCTTCTTCTTTTGATTAAAGTTGATTTAACATTTTATGAAGAATTGTTGATGGGACATCAAAACAACAACTTTGTTTTTCTCTTTTTCTGTCATATAAATGAGAGATCTTCACACATATGTATTATTTCACAGTTGGCCTGTGTCTCTTTATTACTTTGCTCATTGGTTTTAAAACTTTTTATTTTAACATGAATGTTTTCTCTCCCCATCGTTGGCACCAGCTGTGTCTCCACATCATGTGATTCTGTCGACAGCAGCAACACTCCGAGCTTCACTGGAATCAATTTGTTCAACAAAAATAATGCTCAGAACCATGCAAACTAATCCAGATATCTATTTTATTAGTGACGGGTCTGGTAAACCCATTAACGTTACGGGTTATTGGCTTCCTCTTCTCCTCAGACCCTTGTTTCAGGACGTCTGAGCACATGCTAGCAGCTCGGTTGGACCAACATTGCCCCATGCCGAAGCTGAGGCGCAGCAGCAGCTCTGGAGCAGACGGTCATTTCCGACAACTCCGTATGGACCTGACGTCTGAATACGCTTGATGTTTTACAAAGGGACGATTGCAGACCTTTTTAGAGGATGGGGGAACCCTGTGACCTTCAACACGTCGTAAAGTGAGTATGGCGTGATCCATGTTGACTTGAGGTTTCTTTAGTTCTGGTAAAAAAAAAAAAAAATGCAGCAACACAAGAAAACATCGATAGCTAGCTTGCAAGCTAAGCCGGGTGAACATAATGCAGGTAAATTGTGTCCTGAAATAGAGTTATCCTCATGCTTTCTCAAAACTAAGAGGTTTCGCGACTAGAAGAATATTCACTGTGAACAAATGTTTTTGTTTTATGTCAAACGTCGCCAAAAAAAAGTATAATTAGCATACGGGCTGCTAACAGCTAATGCTAGCTTCGGGTGTTGATGTAGTTCGTCGACTAGGTTTTTTGCAAACAAGAATACTTTGATGTGTCACTCAGCCGAACTACGACTTAAATGCCGCACTTGTTGTGTTAATGTTTACAGGAAGTGTTGGCCAGCCATTAATAACATTCACCTTTACACAACAGGAGCTAACAGTTTTGAAAATATGGCCTCCGAAGAGGTTTCATGCTAGCCCGGTCAAGCTAGCCGAGTTGATTCTGACATATTTCTTAAAAGCAAGGGTCATAAGGCAGTAGGTTAGTTAAAACACGGTCTTTCTGCATGATCTGTTTTTCTAAATACGGTGTAGGTTGGCTATTTAGAAAACTTGACACAATGAAATCTGTTTGCCACTCATTTAATGCTCATTTTCACAGTGAATGCATTCATCCATTTAAAGGCCGTATCCACCCCCTCTTACACACACACACACACACACACACACACACACACACACACACACACA
>NC_056502.1:20534173-20568246 GCF_014905685.2 Nematolebias whitei
ACACACACACACACACACACACACACACACACACACACACACACACACGTTTTTGTTAAAACGATCTCTGTTGAGGTGGTCATTCATGTAAAAAGCCATTTTGCACAAAGCTTGTTATTCCTCTGTAAGTAAGCTTCCTCTTGACGTTTCTCGTGTTTAGATCCGTCTTCTTTTCTTGCCTTGCATCCATATTTCCATTCTGTTTTCATGAATGAAACATTTTCATTTACATTTCTTTTGAACGTAACCTCCTGGATAGTTACTGTCCACTCAGAATATTTGAAGTGTTAACATCCCACCACACTGGAAACAGATAAACCCTTATTTAAAAGCTGATAACCATGCATACATATTATCTCATGGACACAACAGTTAACTGAATTTTTTCTAGGAAGACGTGCCAGGGTATTTTCTTACTATTTTAACAGCTGAATGTTTTTCACACAAACTCTTGGACATGGTGTGTGTGGACTGTTTAAACACTACCATCATAGTTAAATATGTACTCCAAATTTATTTTTGAGCACATTCAAGGATTCAAAGTTCTTAAATGTCATTCACATCACATGTGGAACATGAGGTGGAATGAAATTGTGTATGCAGAGTCCCAGTTACATCTAACAATAGCAAAAATATAAAGTCTAAAAAGAAACAGTAAATAAGGATCTAAGATATAAACTAAGATATACGCTAACGGTACGCTAAAAGATCTAAGATGCACGCTAGTCACTAATCGTGCAAAACAATACACCGAACAGCAGCAGCACGATTCTCATGGGTTCGGTTCGGCTATAATTTACACGTTTATTGCGAGCACTAACATAAACTAGAATTTATTCAAAGCATGCAACAAAATATACAGATACAAATAAACTTATTTTCAAGCCAAAACCTTACAGGTCTGAACATTTAGTGTATTCATTTTAAGTTGTCTTGATTTAAAGAAAAAATATGCCTGGCATAAAATCATCATATTAATCAGTGACGGCTAATAAATCAGCCTTTGTGAATAAATTAAGCCAAAAAAACAACAACTTCTGATTCAGTTCAACAAAAAGTTAAATAGCTAATGACAGTCATGCAGGAGCAAAAGTTGTTCCAAATGGTCGACATAATTACAAACTATATGGAGCAGTCTCAAACAACCTGTTAGGGCTTATGACAACTTCAAAGCTATTAGAAGAGCCACAGTAGTTCTCAATCGCAGGCTGCCTGATGTGTTTAGAAGTACAGGGTTTGAAGACATAGTCGGGGTAAAAACTGAGGCATCACCGAATACAATTCTGAAATTGCAGCTTTAGAGCTGACCCACAAAATACCCAAAGAACTGGTTTCATAGACGGCTTAAAAGACTCGTAAAAGACAGGAACACTAAAGAGAAACAAAATACCGCTGTACAATAACAATGGCATTAAAGGAAAGTATACTCCCCCCCCCCCCCCCCCCACACACACACACACAAATGAAACTATATAATGTCAACTTTTCTGCTTTGCTTTTAAGTACTTCTTTAAAGTTTATATCACATTTGCAATGTGATATAAACTGATACATTTTAGTGACTGTTGTTAAAATGTTAACAAATGTTAAAGCACAGTCTTCTTGAGAGTAGCTTTAAGGAAGTAATTCAGATTTTCTAGAGTATATGCATATGAGCAGTCCTCTAAACATTATGGAGATGTTCTTAGTGGGTTTGGATCATACACTACTCAGAAGAGGACCTTTTTCAAGATCAAATTTCTGTCATCAGAAACAATCTCCAAAGGTTTCAGGTGAATGCTCTATTAAAACCCTTACACTTTTCTATCAGATGTTTAAATTGAGTTGTTTGTTGAAGTTGGACATTTAATGAAACCCTCCTTTAGATATGTTAGCTTCACCCACCCTTGAAAACTTCTCCTTGGTTCTCCAAACTAATGTTGCTCTGATTGCCGTCTACTACTAAAATCGGTGCAGAAACCAACTTAAAAAAAATCTGAACTATCCCTTTAAGTGAATGGTAAATGGGTAAAAAACAAGGTTCATTGCAAACCTATTTTTCTTTTTGTCAGGTGTGGCATCACTTTGGAGGGCTCATTTCTCTGATTTGGATTATCCTTGGTCAGCAGCCGCTTCAGGCCTACTAATCCTAGGAGTTTCTCAATGGACGCTCTGCTGAAGTCAGAGATCAGGTATTAGACAGCACCAATATAAACATGGTGTCCATACTATACCTCTAGCTATAATATGTGCACCATTTCCTGGCACAATGTACTGTTTTCTTTTCAGTCTTTACCAAATCTAAGACCTTTTTCATTTTTTATGGCCTTTTTCCATTACATAGCCTGGCTCTCCGCACCTTTACTTAGCTTCTATGTTTTCCATTGTAGGTAGCACCCTGTATCAGGTACTTGCTTTAGTAATACCTTGGCTGAGAATCCAAAAGAGCTGATTTGATACTGAACAGTGACGTGAAATCACCGCAGCCTGCTGATTGGTCAGAGAATCATCACCCTGTGGGCATATAAAGAACATCTCTGCAGCATCTCTGAAGTCCTGCACACATCCTTGTTTTGCAAGAAGAAAGTAGTTTGCAAAGCCGTGCCCAATACCCTTGAGCCATGGAACATGTTTTATACAAAACATAAAACATGGTTATTCCAGTCTGAATCAAAAAGCATGCTGAATAAAAGAAGAGTGCCAAAGAGTTACTTCATTTTTTCTCCACTGACCAAAGGTGAGCACTGTAGCACCAAGTTGTTATGCACACCTCTGTCCTATAAATGGACAGTCTAATTTTTTTATTTGCAAAATACACATTTGACACGTCACAGTATTTGGGTACTTATCTGAAGCTGTTTATATAGAGTATATTGATATGTTCTGTTACAATTAGTGTTTGATGCATTAGGCTCTAGAAATAAAAAAAAAAGCCAAAGAGGACAAGTAATAACATTTTCTTCCCCTTGATAAAATTTCTACATAAAAGACAGCTTTTTAGAGAAGTAGCTGTGAAAAGACAAAAGTAAAATGGAAAGTAATAAAAGAGGATGATGTTAAAGCAGTAGATCCAGTCCAGACTGGTAATAACTTGATCGGCAACTTCTTGTTAGCGCTCTTTTATTATAACCCAACAGTCCCTGCAGAGACGTCTGATTTCAAAGGTCAAAAAGAAAGAGGAAAAATAAAATCCTGCGGGAATAAATGACCTATTTATTGTTCAGCATTCACAATCCTGTGCTAGAAAAAAAACCTCTTGTTTCAAGAAAACACAAAGTGTAACAAAAAGCAGCTTATTTAGTCGTTTATGTTTATGGCGTTTTTATTATTTGTTACTGTCACAGCTAAACAGTCATTCAGGTGTTTGTATGTTTTATGTTTACCAAACCCTTCAAGTAAGAGTTATACAAAACATATAATTCAAAGTACAAATAAGCTTCAAATTTAGAATATTTATATTTAACCTGGAGCTTTAATTTTATATTAACTTAACCTCAGTTGGTCAAGAAGTGTTATATACTGACTCAAAGGTTGTTTTGGCTGTGATTTGTTCTTTTGCTTCTTCAGGTTTGTATGTTCTTCATCGGTGAATGGTTATAAAGGGCAAATGATGGACTTGAATTTCTAAGTTTTGCATTTGGAAGTCGTTTCAATTACCGTATTTTCCGCTTTATAAGTCACACTTTTTTTGCATAATTTACACGCCCTGCAACTTACAGACCAAAGCGACATATTTGTGGATTTTTTTTCCATATTTATAAACCAATTTTTGGCTGAGATATAACAATTTTCATTCATTCTGACTGAAAAATAAATTGAGCAGTGCCAATTTCAGCCATTTGATAAAAGCAGAGTAGTAGTAGGTGTATGGCATGCCGTTGTATCATGTAATAGATAAACCTGGCTATAATGACAAATTCAAAAAAGTTCAAGACAAAAACAACTGGGCTTTATTTATTATACTTTACTTTATTTATTTATTTATTTTTTTACTTTTTTGAATTCACCATGTCCTGGATGACTGAGAATCTTCACCAGCTTTTAATGATACAATTGGCTTGGCATAGTCTCCCCACCTTGGTTCTGCTCGCTGCTTGGACCGACCGTCAATCCAGCTGCACCGCCCCGGCGAAATGCAGCTAATTTGACCATTAAAGTGCATTTATTAAGCAGTTGTTAGACTGAGACACACCTTTGCTATAATTTTGAGCAAACAAATAATTGTTTAGGTGCTTTTTCTTGTTAAATTTTGATTAAACGATTAGTGTTCCTCCTTCCTTTTTTCCTCCCTCTGCACACTCCCGGGAGCACCTCAGCAGCGAAACTATTTTTGAAATACAGCTGATTTGACCATTAAAGTGCATGTATAAAGCAAATGTTAGACTGAGACACACATTTTAAGTGTTAATCTTGTTAAATTCTTGTTAAAGTCCTCCCGTGCACGCTCCCGCGGCCGCCATTTGGCAGCCCATCGATTTATGGCACAACACCGGCCCACATTTCCGGGTGGTCATCGGTGACGTCTAACAAGTGCAACACGTCAGCGGTGACGCATAATAGATGCAATGTATATGGCGAAGCAACGTATTTATGGATTTTTCCACTTTATTAGACAAATATGGAGTGATGCGACTTATAGGGTGGAGCGATGTGTATAGTGGAAAATACGGTCATGTTCAGTTAAAAAAAAAGAGCTTTTCAGTGAAGTAAGACTGAACATTCACTTTTTGCAAAAATAAATAAAGCATTAAAGAATCGGTTAAAATCTTATTTTTAACCGGCTGTGTGCTTCAGGCCACAGAGGCACACAGTTTATGCAAGCAAAGTGACTAAACGTTTAAAATAGAAATTTGTACATGCAATGCATTCGTTTGCATCTGATCTTGTAAATTTAGGGCGCTGTAGATTAGAAGGTTACATGTTCTACAAGGTCAAAGCAATGTGTACGTTTAGCCGAATTAGTTAAAAGTTTAGGTCTGCCTCTCAATTATATTTGGATTGTTTTGTTTAAAGTCTGCGGTGTTGACAGAAACTAAAAGCAATTCTCAACCTAAAGGTTTACACTCTGCGTGATGACCTTTTTTAGTTTTTTGTAGCGCTTCACATAATTGAAAAACATTCAAGTAATTTTCACAAAACAAGCTTAAAAGTGGTTTAGACTGAAAAGGTACTGATGTGTACTAGAAACTTCTGCTATCAAAAAATAAAAAGATAAAGGTGTCTAGGACTGTGAGTAAACAAATCTTTTAAAGCAGATCACAACACCCAACACAGACATTATTTTTCTCTAGCAGCTTTAGGCTGTTTCACCCATTATTTTTTCTTGAGTCCATGATGTGATTACTAAAATTCAATGTATTATATTGAGTGTGTTGTAGTACTATTCTTGTTTTCTGATTCAGTACCTTTTAAGGTTTCATTAGAAAGTGATCTGACTGGTTTGAAAGTTGTCTGACTTGCTTGAGATCAGCAGGACATATTCATTCAACTTTTATTTATACGGGTTAATCCCATTGAGCCTCAGGGACTCATTTACAAGAGAGACCTGGTTTTAACTAAGAGCGATGACAACAGTGGACAACAGAGACAACAATAGACAATCATAAAAGAAAGCATACAAATTGAGAAGAACAAATGAAAGAAAATGGTATCCAGAAACTAAACAAAAACAACTAGATTGTAAAGTGATGTAGAAAACAAAAAACAGGAACATGTATGCAGTGGTTTTTGCCATGAACTTGGCCGATGTTTGAAGCCACTTGGAGGTCAAGGTCGAGAGCTTCAGATCTTTTTGCAAGATATTCCAGGAAACAGGAGCGGAGTAGGAGAAGGCCCTTTTGCCAAGTTCAGTCCTCACTGAGGGAACACTGCATATAATTCTTGTAAATGAGTCCCAGAGGTTCAGTGGGATTAACCTGTCTAAATAAAGGTGAATGAATTATGTCCTGAGAGCGCACACTGTAGCTGCACTCACGCAGAGACACGTAGGAGGAGATGTATGAAGGCAGCAGACCAAGAAGTGATTTAAAGATGAAAATGTACCAGTGAGAGAGTCTGCATGAAGTTGATGATAACCAGTTAACACAGGGTGCAGTGGTGGGTACCGTATTTACAGCGAGTAATGAATCTTAACGCATTGTGATAGACAGCATCCAACATCTGCAGGATGCTTGTAGGGGCGTTCATGTAAATAATGTCTCCATAGTCATTGGAGGGAAGGAAAGTCGCAGTTACTAGGCGTTTTCTAGCATTCAGAGTTTAACAGGATCTATTTTTGAAAAAAGAAACCCAGTTTAACTTTCAGTTTCCTTACCAAATTGTCCACATGGAGCTTAAAAGAGAGATGCAAATCAGCCAAGATACCCAAATATTTGTAGGTATCGAAAAACTCAATAGGGACACCATTTGAGGATAAAATCGAAGGAAGAACTGCTGGGACCAGGACTGGGATATAGTAAAAGATCCACGACAGTGTCAATGCATTTAAATACATCATAAATAAAGAGCCTGCACCCAAACAATTAATTTCATCAACCTCATTTATGTATCTAAACAGTGTAGTTAGTAAAAAAAAAATGTCCCTGCCGTCTGACAATATTATCACATAGATGTTATTTAAACCTTTAACGTCATATGACTAACATTATATTTTGTTCTGATCTTGTGCTGTTTAAAAGTTAGGCGCCAGTCAGTTTTGTAGGTGAAGTATTCAATACCTTCCTGGTCATTTATCCTTTGTAAACTATACTTAACAAGTACAATCAAATATTTATTTTTTTCAGGAGATAGACTGTTGGTGAGTCCTATCTATCTCTCACTCTCCGCTTTTGGAAGTTGTTACCCAGTGTCCTATTGTTTTGTGTAGGAGTTTTAAGAAAGTCGTGCATATCTAGTCACATCTATAGGTAAAAAAAAAAACTACCAAAAAAAACACCCTCACTTTTTTTATAGTGACATCCTTTAACCATCTGTGCAACAGAGTCACGAGGCTCAAATAAGTCATTATGTTGGTCTTCTTGGCTGGAATCTACTCTAGTTATGTTGCACGTCACTCATTCATCCTGTTATATGTCACTTTCAACCATTTTTAAGTTGGGCAAACATGTTAATATAGTTACATGGATTTTGTAAACTGATTTCTGCCTTTTCTCTTTTCGTGCTTCATTGATTTTCTCAAATAAATGCAGACAGGAAGGGAGTGGTGCTTCGGTAAGTTATTTTGATAAAGTCAGTGCTTTGAATATCTTATTTTTTAAAGTATTTTAGTAGCTTTAGTTTTGATTGTGACATTTTTAAACGATAGTAAATATGTTTTTTTGGGGGGGGGTATGTCTTCTGTTGTAGGTAAAAGTGGAGGGCCTGTCTAAGTCAGCCTTAATAAAAAGTTTGTCACCGAGAGTCATGTTATCCAACCATCTCTTACCAAAAGGGACCAAGATGAGGGTCAATCTAGAAGATCAGGGTCGTCAGAAAGTGTCCTTCACCTTCTCGCAGACAAAAAAGCCTCTTCAGAATTCGTTCTTCGTTTCTGCCAATCCTGATACAACTGTCGCTGAACCTCCCTCCACCTTGTCGCAGTCAACCTTGGATAAAGGGGGAAAGAATATAAAGAGCAAAACTGAGCAAAAGCGGACATCAATACCAACTTCTACTCCAGAGACAATTTCTCAGACTTTCTATTCAACTCGACTCAAAACGAACTTGGCCAAGATGCATTTTAAGAAGCAGATTCTTAGTGTGTCTGTGTCTGAAGAGAAACAAACACCTGTTGCACCAGAAGAGCTTCACACCTCTGAATTGGTTTCACCAACGTCAACAGCTAAGAACGACGTTGAATTCCCATCGCCACAGCCTCAGGATGCCACCAACGTCTGTCCCTCGGAAAATGTTCACACTCAGGCCTCTGAGACAGCGGAAGACCCCAGCCTAAAGAAATCTCCTGTTTCAACTTTAAAAGACGCTGATAATTCCAGCAGTACTGATCAAGATAATAGTGTTTACAAAAGGAAAACCAGGTCACAGTCGGATATTGCTCGTCCTTGCTCAGAAACCGAGGCCCACGCGTCTTCCAACCGTAAATCAGATTCAAAAAGTAAAACAAACTCGGACAGCAGAAGCAAAGATGTGAAGAGTTCTTCCTCAAATTCACGCTCTGGAGGTAAAGAAAAGAATTCCTCCAAGCGTTCAGAGAATCACGAAAACTCTTCTAGTTACTCCAAACCAGAGCGTGACTCTAGAAACACATCCTCACGCTCATCTCGATCAGACTGGGATCGCAGAAGGTCCAAGTCTAGGTCACGGTCTAGATCCAGAGGGTCTCGAACAACTTCATCTCACTCCAGATCAGAGAGATCCAGATGTGACAGAGGATCTCGTTCTGAAAGGTCGTACTACCACGAATCTGATCGACGTTCACACAGGAGTTCTCCACGTAGAGAGAGAAGACGCTCTCGTTCTCGCACCGACCGGACTCGATATAGTTCCGACTCCGAAGATGACCACAGGAAGATGAGGACGAGAGCAAGTGCCAGCAGCAGGTCATCCAACTACTCAAGCTCCACTAAAGCCTCACAACCCTCTTCCTACTCAAAACCAGAGAAATCCTCTAAATCTGGAGAGTCTCCGCACTCCTCTGAGTATGAAAAGAGAACTTCGAAGTCTGAAAGGACATCAAAACGTTTATCAGAGTCTGATTCCCAACACAAGCGCTCTCCAGATTTGGACTCTAGTTATCGCAAATCAAGCAGCCATCATAAGTCTGAGACCAACACCAAATCATCTTCTTCCAGCATGCATACTGTATCTCAAACACACGACAAGCACCGAAAAACCAACTCCAGTGACTCTGAGGCAGATTATAAGTCAAAGTCACAACCGTCTGACAAAACCACGGGTTCTTCGGACAAATGTAAAGACTCTCAAGAGAAAACCAGAAGGCCAGATTCAACAGAGAGAACCCCCTCTAAGTCTTTGGTGAAATCCCCAAAACACGATAGACAATCAATGGACATGTTTCACAGTCCTGACAAAGCACTGACGAGTGCAACCAGCACAGAATCAAGTTCTCAGAGTGAAAGAGAAAAGTCTGATTCACAGCAAGGCGCCAGTGAAGACACTGATCAGGATAATAAGGAGACAGTAACTCCCGCTGACGAGAGTTTGCAAGAGTCTTTATCCGAGGCCAAGCAAGAAACAAAATCAGGACTTGAAAAAGAAAATAATTCCTCAGCTACAGCTTCAATTGAGAACCTAAACTGTGCAAGTGTCACTCTTGAAGATTTTAATGTGAATGGTGGTTGTTTCTCAAATAATCCACCACATGTGAACCTGAATGCAGCTAGCACGAATTTAAGTGAAAGTGATGATAGTTTAACCTGCAAAGAGGAAAAGAATTCTCCAGACTGTCCAGATATGCCAGAATCTTCTCTGGATGCATTAGATATATGTGTCACACCTGATGTCCAGCAAACCACTAAACCAGAAACCGCTGAGCCTGAAACTGTTTTGTGTGTTGAAAAGCAATCAGACACTTGCACGTCACCCAAATCAGATTCTTTGTGTCTCGAAACTGAAAACGAGCCAACGAAAGGACAGCAAAATGAAAGTGATGTTAAAAAGATTGGCTCTACCTCCAGGAAGTCTCGGTGGGACATCGTTGGGCAAGACGCGTGTGAGAGTGAGAGTCCAAACAAAGCTGCTTGTGCAGAAAGTAAGCCTACAGTGAAACAAGTGATATCTGTTAAAAAGACAAACATTTCTAATGACAGCTGCCAACAAGAGGCTAAAAGTAATGACAACATGCAGCCAGGAGATTTCACACATTCCACACCAATTAACAAGACTGAGCAGTCCAAGCAGGAAGTCTGCTCGGACAGCTCACCTGTGATCTGTAAGAACGACGACCAAAGTGAAACTTCACAAGCAAGCATCAGCACTGACCTCTTAAAACTTACTGCTTCTCCACAACCAAACACAGATGAGCCTCTGCACCTCAAGGACACATCATCTCAAATTGACTCAGCTGCAGACGCACAAAACCAGAGCAGGGATGCTGATGACAACAAATCCAGGGAGAACGCATGCAGGAGAAAATTGAGCCAAATGCCACCAGTCACCCAGGATCTGTTGGCAATACCCAGTGATGCCAGCGACAGCGACAACTCGGCGTATGATTCGGATTGTGACAAGGCTATAAAACAGTTTCACTCTGTAGTAGTGGTACCAAAGCATTCTTCCCTGGCAAAAGAAGCTGACAGAGGCAGTTCTCCACACACTCCTGAAATTGCTCCCCACCTGCCTGAAGCTCACGTAACAGGCGATGTGCATTTAGGTCAAATCCCAAACCAAGTTATCTCACAGCAAGCACAACCCACAACATGGACTAGTTCAAGTGACACGCTCAACAGCAGTGTGTTGTGTCAGTCCCAGAGCAATATGATTGATAGCACAAGTCACTCGGAGGGTTCCAGCTCTGTCGGCACCCAGCCTCTTACCAGTGCAACACATTCTGCCCTCTCACTCGATACATCCAAACAGTGCGAACAAAGCCTCAAACAACACGATGTGAGGAGCCAAGGTAACCAGATAAACTTGCATTACCAGCAGGAAGATTTCTCAAAGTCCAATATCAGTGATGAGATTGGTTTCAGTCTGAGCTGGGATTTTTCACAACCAGAGCAACCCACCAGCACATGCCAGCAGCCTGACAGCAGCCACGGGCTACAATTAAACACCAACCTAACAGGAGCCCTTTGTAAAGAACAAGAGCCCAGACTGCGCATCGCTTCCTCTACATACCAATCCCCAAACACGCAAAGCAACACAATACTCTACCTCCACCCACATGATCAAGAGCCTTTTAGTGAAATCCATCCTGATTCCCTCACTAATGACCATGATGACTACAGTGAGAACAAATCATCAGCAAGTCTTAGTAAATCGAATGTTGAATGCAGCACACTTAACACTCCAGGGTCATCGAGCTTTGTGCAAGGTCACGAAATAAGCAGCAACAGTAGAGGCCCTGCTGTACCTGATCCCCCTCGAGAGAGCAGTTCAAGACCCCACAGAGGCAGAGGTCCTCCCAAGAAACGGCGTCCAGAAATTGAGTCGGACTCTGACAATGAGGCAGAAGCTGGACCTTCAAGCAAAAAGGAGCGTCAGGGAGATGCTTCTGTGTCTAAGGACGTTTCAGGAAAAACTGATGTGCGCAGACCTTTGCTCACTCTGCAGGAGTTTCAAGATGCCAGCAGATGGAAAGAGTTTTCTAAGACCAAAAAGATGCCCCCTTACTTTGACTTGATTGAGGAGAACCTCTACTTGACTGAGAGGTAAAGTCACATTCAGCCAGATGTACAAACAAAACATGATTTATTGTATAACCTTATAAAAAAATGTGTGTATGTATATATGTATATGTATGTTGAGGCTGTTCTTCAGAAAGTTTTCATTTAAACATTCACAGGAAGAAAAGCAAATCTCATCGAGACATCAAGAGGATGCAATGTGAGTGCCCAGTTCTTTCACGAGAAGACCGCGCTAAAGGAGTGATGGCCTGTGGGGAAGACTGTTTGAATCGACTCCTCATGATTGAATGGTGAGTCTTTATTATTTAAAATAACTTTTGGGAAGTCTTTTAAAAGTCTGGTAACATTTTGTAAACTTGGGGCTCCTTAGGAAAAATTGCTATGTATGTACATTGTGTAGCAAAACTTTTCCACTTTTTTTTTTGTTTGTTTTTGCTTCCAAGGAGACAGAATTCTCTGACTTCATCACTAGGGGTGTAACGGTACACTAAAATCACATATCGGTTCGGTTCAGTTTTAGTTCGGTTAATTTTCTGTACTAAAAAGGCCAAAATAAAGACTTACAAAATGTTTATTTTGAAAATATGCTCAGTAAAAAATACGTTTGTATAAAAATAAATAAAAAATTTCCCTGAAGAGGAAGAAGACTAAGCTTTCAGCTCTCGGTGACATCCTCAGACCGCAAACAGAAAGACGTAAAAAAATGAGTTAATAAGATGATAATATTAAATTAATTAGATCACTATAATAATAACTATGCCTCTTCTTGCACGGTCATCATATGAGGTGGTTGAATATTTTCTGTCGCTCATCATCGATGTGGCAGGGCTTTAAATCTGGGGTTGGACTTGTTGACAATATCAGTTTTAGCTTTTTCATAAAGTGCTGCTACAACTTTTTGGCTGAAGTGTTGACGTGATGGGATGTTGTAGGCAGCGGGGCTCAAGAACTTTAATCATATGCTTTAAAGCTGGCGCATCAACAACATTCAGACATGGATCCAGAGCTTTAAAAACTCCTACAGCTTGTGTTATTGCTTTGGACCGATCTGAATTACCTGATAAAGGTTGTTTAAATGCTGCTGTTATCGGTCTTTGCAACATACGTTCACATTCAGATGATGTCGTTTCAAGCGCGTTAACAAGTTAGACGTGTTGTCTGCTGCGGATCCAATCTCCGTGAAACAACATCAACTCACAGCTTTGGATTTGTTCACTTGTCTTTTAACAAGAAAGCCATAATGTTCCCTAACAGGAGACCGCAACGAGATGGCTTGTTCGTAGCCTGCTAGGTTGCTAACGCTACGCGTGCTGCAAGATAATAGCGCCATGCTGAAGCACGCTTAGGAATTTTAGTTCCACGGTGCATAATCTCTTGTTAATAAAATTTAATGAGTGAAAAAATAACCGAAACGGTATGCATGACGTACCAAAACGGTTCAATACACCCACATGTTCAGGTTTTTCTTGTAAATGAGTCCCTGAGGCTCAGTGGGATTAACCTGTCTAGATAAAGGTTGAATGAATGTACCGTTACACCACTACCCAACACTTTCTGCAGTCTTTTGAAGCTTTAGGCATTCCCTTTTGCAGATTGTAATGAAGTTTTCTAATAAAATCTGGAAAGGACTGATCGTAAGATGAGATTTTTGCATGTAAAATAATTATGCTTGAACTGTTTTAATTTTTTTTTTAGCTCATCACGGTGCATGAATGGAGCATACTGCTCTAACCGCCGCTTCCAAATGAAACAGCACGCAGATTTTGAGGTTATCCTTACCGAAGACAAAGGATGGGGACTGATCGCAGCTAAAGAAATGCCTGCGTAAGCCTTTTTTAGATTTACAGTTTGGTGTCATTTTTATAGTTGGTTTTTGTTGTTTAGTTTGTTTAAACTGCAAACCATTCAGAGGTGAAAGAATTTGATCTGTTCTGGAAATTATAACATATTTATATAATATAACTTAAAGGCTTTGTAATGTGCCCAAAAGCAATGCATTAATAAAGTTAAAGTAATATGTTACCAGATTTAATCAACTGTTGTATGTAATTTTACCTGTTTTTTTACACATAGAAACACATTTGTCCTGGAATACTGTGGGGAGGTGTTGGACCACAAGGAGTTCAAAACGAGGGTTAAAGAATACGCTCGCAACAAGAATATCCACTACTATTTTATGGCTCTAAAGAATAATGAGGTCTGTAATAATGTGTTGAAGCTAATGACCAATAATTTACAATATTTAGATAATCCTGTTGACGAGAACACTACAACTATTGTGATGTGCTTCTGTAGATTATTGACGCAACGCTGAAAGGAAACTGTTCTCGGTTCATGAACCACAGCTGTGAGCCCAACTGTGAGACCCAAAAGGTAAACGTACAAAATAAACTTCGTCAGTGTTTTTTTTTTCCTTCCCGAAAGCTCACTCACCTGATGGCATCTTTTAATTCTGTTTCAGTGGACTGTTAATGGCCAGCTGCGAGTTGGGTTCTTCACCACCAAGACTGTCGGTGCAGGAACTGAACTGACCTTTGACTACCAGTTTCAGAGATATGGGTACTGTTTCTCTTTAGCTGCTTGTCTGTTTTGTTGCATCTGTGTACACAATCAAAACTTCAGTGGGTGTATAATCTCTGAAAATGGTCAATTATCAGTTTTTAAATTGATGGTTCAGCTGTTGCGGTGTCAAATTTTTTTGTCTTTTCCTTCAGGAAAGAAGCACAGAAATGCTTCTGTGGAGCGCCCAGCTGCAGAGGCTTCCTTGGTGGGGAGAACAGAGTCAGTGTTCGAGCAGCTGGGGGGAAGATGAAGAAAGATCGCAGTCGAAAGAGTGCTTTGACCACGGTCAGCTTGATCTACCTTATGTGGGCAGTGAGGAGTAGTCTCACTAGGAATCCGCATAAATCTTCACAAAGTTTTAACGATGAGCTTCACTGTGAGAAAGAAGTTCATAGTAATGTTCAGTGTTGTCCTTTCACAGGTGGATGAGGAGCTGGAGGCGTTACTGGAGAATGGAGAAGGCCTGTATGACGAGAAACAGGTGGTGTCTCTCTGCAGGCTAATGGTCCGCGTGGAAACCATGGAGCAGAAACTCCTCTGTCTCAAGCTCATTCAGGTGTGACCAGAGGACTTGCACTGTTCGTGTTTGTTGCTGTCCTCCTTTCCTCGTGTCACGTGTTCTTTTGTTCCACAGGACACGCAGAATCCATCATGCTTGAAGCAGTTCTTAGACCATCACGGGCTCTCTTTGTTATGGATCTTCATGGTGGAGCTTTCTGAAGCTAAAGGCAACAGTGCCAACAACATCAAACTCCAGATAGAGGTGAGATTCGTTGAAAAGTAAATTACCAAATTTTTCGGCCTATAAGTCACAGTTCTTTGCATGCCCTGCGACTTACACTCCGAAGCGACATATTTATGTATTTTTCCCATATTTATAAACTAAGTTTGGCTGCGATATGACCGTTTTCATTCATTCTGACTTGTTATATGTCTTGTTAACTTTTGAAGAAATGCGCAGCGTTCCTCCTTCCCGATTTCCTCCCTCCGTCTTGGAGCACCGAGGCAGCGAATACTTAGGAAATAAATCTGATTTGACCATCAAAGTGCATTTATTAAGGACAAGTTCAACTGAGACACACATTTGCTATAATTTCAAGCAAACAAATAATTGTTTTAAGTGTTAATCTTGTTAAATTCTTGTTAAAGTCCTCCCATGCACGCTCCCATGGCCGCCATTTGGCAGCCACTCGATTTTTGGCACAACACCGGTCCACATTTCCGGATAGTCAGCGGTGACACGTAACAAACGCAACGTGTCAGCGGTGACGCATAATAGTTGCGACGTATACAGTGAAGCGAAATATTCATGGATTTTTCCACTTATTTAACTTATTTGGACTGATGTGACTTATAGGGCAGTGCGACATGTACAGCGGAAAATATAGTATAATTATTAAATCATGAAGCTTGTATGGCACATTGACAGTTCCTTATAATAAGTTCACAATTCTTTTTGCAGATTATGAAGACTCTAGCTGTGCTCCCCATCTCCACAAAGAACATGCTGGAGGAGAGCAAAGTCCTGACTCTGATTCAGCGGTGGGCTCAGACGAAAACTCTCCCCCAGCAGACCGAGATGGATGGCTACTCCAGCGAGAACACGTCTCGAGCCCAAACCCCGCTCAACACTCCTGATGGTTCCTCCACCAAACTGGCACCGGAAATGGAAGGTGATGCGTCCAAACCTGCTGTGTATCGCCGTCTTAAAATCATTAGCGAAAACAGCCTGGACAGCGCTCTTTCTGATGCAAGCAAGGCATCTGCTGGAAAGGAGGAAGAGGAGGACAATGATGAGGAGGAGGAAGAGGATGAAAAGTCGCACACCGATTCTTCTGATGGAAAGCCATTGAAAGAAGAACATTTAGATGAAGCTGCTAATGCAGTGAAGGAGTCGGAGGAGGACTCTGTGAAAGAGATCATTCCAGATGAACAGGAAACAATGGAGACAGGTTCAATCAGTCAACAGCACCTTGAAAATGTGGACGTTGAGGACAAAAATGACTTTAATGTTGAAAACAAGGAAACGGAAATGAAAGAGGTCACAGCAGAGGGTCCAACAGATGAAGTTGAGGGGTCAAAAGTAACTTGTGAAGAGCAGGCGAGTGTTGAGAATCAGCAAAGCCAAACGGTACCAGAAGAAAATAGTTTGGAAGAAGGCTCATCCACTAATCAAAACAACGATTCAGAAAGTCCGTCCAGTCAAACAAGTGGTGCTGATGTTCCAAATGAGCAGCCTTCAGAGACTACAGAAACACACGAAGAGACACAAGAGGCAGAGACACATCCTCCGAGCAGTGAAGCACAACTCGGGGAATCTACCACCTATGCTCCCCTGAGCTCAGAGGCACCAGAGGTCACCATCTCCTCAGAGGTCACCATCTCCTCAGAGGTCACGGCGATGCAGGTCGAGCCGTCAGTGATGGGAACTCCCTCTCAGGAAGAGGAGGAAGGTGTCTCGGATGTGGAAAGTGAGAGGAGTCAGGAGCCCCAGCTCAGTGTTTTGGACATAGGTGGGATGGCTGCCAGGCTTTTGGAAAGCTGGAAGGATCTGAAGGTTAGCTCAGTCGCCTTTCATGGCCAAATGTGTATATGGTGTGCATTTATAAACCAAAGTATCATATTTGTTAGTGACCAGTTTGAATGTTTCTCTGTTTTGAAATCAAAGTTGAACTTGTCTTTACAGGAGGTGTACAGGATACCTAAAAAGGTCCAAGTAGAAAAGGAAGCGAGAGGTAAGGTCTTTTAGACGCTTTTTATTTACGTCTGAGGTTTCGTTCATTTTGTATTTAACCGGTGAAATGTCTTGGCAGATCGCAGCCGTGATCGAGACACAGCTCTGACGCCACGCAACACCTCTGGCAGCCGGGAACGCGAAAGAGAGCGAGAGAAGGAGCGAGAGCGTGACAGAGACCGAGATTACGATCGAGACTGGGACAGGGAGCGAGACCGCGATCGAGCCTCGGAAAAAACTCCTCGCAGCTCTGAACGACGGAGAAGACGCTCCCCGTCTCCGCCACCCATATCCTACGAGAGAAGCAGCCGGCGCTCTGATGAAAGGTAGGAATGCTCGAGTTTTGATGTCCTGCAAAGCTTAATGTGTAAATGCTGTTCTGCATTCAGACTGTTTTCCTATTTTTTTAATTCAGTTTTTTTTTTTTTTTTTTTTTACAATTTAAGTAATTCTGCATACTTTGTGCTTTTTAGCCATTCATATATCAAAATGTTCAGCTCATTCAGGAGATGAGTGCTGTGACTTTATTTATGAAACTTGTATCCTTCTCAAAATATTTAACTGTTTACAAATATTGTCCTCATAGAAATACATTAAAACCTTGTCTGTTCTCTTTCAAATGTGATTTCACATACTTTGTTTTTCTATAGGTTTTAGCTAGCCTTTTGCTACATTTAACTTCTAGCTACCATATCACTATTTTTGGCTTTTATTTAGTGTTGTGCTACTTTTGAACTAGTGTTTAGCTCCGTTTATATTTTAGCTAATATTCTGCTTCTTTTAGCTGTCAGCAAATGTCAGCAGTCATTCAGCACACATTCATGCTGCATTTTTTACAGAGAAGGCAGTTTCACTAACTATAGAAGTTTGCCACTCAGCTGTCATTTTATATTTGTTTTTGAGGTTTGATCCATCAAACGGCAAGATGCAGAGAGGAGCTGGGGGCAAGGAGCGTAACAAGCTGTCCACAGAGGAGCGTAGGAAGCTGTTTGAACAGGAAGTTGCTCAGCAGGAAGCGCAGAAGCAACAGCAGCTTCAACAGCAACAACAGCAGCAGCTTCAAACTATGGCTTATGATCCTGCTCTTTACGCCTCCAGCCCCGGCTTCATCACCTACCCTCCTGGTTACCCCATACAGACTTTTGTGGATCCCACTAACCCCAATGCAGGCAAAGTCCTTCTTCCCACCCCTCCTGTTGATTCCACCCTCAGCTATGAACAGACTTCTCCTCAGCTTCTCGTCTCAGACCTGAGCCTCCCGTCTCCATCGTCCACGTCCCAGATTACTCCAGTCTCTAATCTCTCTCAGCACATCACCACCACAAACCTCACCACTGGCAACCCCCAGCAGTTTGTCCAGCCAGCCGTAGTTCCCCAGGAGGCAGGAGTATCTGTCCTCTCTGTTCCAGCACAATCAGCCCCTCAGGTACAGGGCCAGCAGAGCTACACCACTCTCTGGGATCCCACCACCCAGCAGGCAGTGACGGTGCAGACTCAGCCAGCACAGCAGTACGCCTCAGCTCCAGGACAAGCTCAGACACAGACAGCCATCTATTACCAGGGCCAGCCGTGTCAGACCATCTACAGCATCCCTGCTGCCTATCCCCAGACCAATACTCCTGTCATACAGGTAGACTTTTTCACTTTGTTTTTGTCAATATTATAAATTCGTTTGATCCCCAAATTTACAATTGGGCGATAATTTGCTAGAATACATGTCTGAAAATATTTACATTGGCTTTGGAAAACTCAATCAAATGGATTATTTTTTCTTAATCATTTTATAATGTTTTACCTCAGTATCTAGTTAATATAAGGTAAAACAAGATCATTTTATTGTCAATGAAATGTCAGTGTGTGTTTATCGTAGTTAGGCCTGTCTCGATAAATAATAAATAAATTATTCGCATGACAAATGAAAATTATCAACCTTGTTTTCATTTCTCGGCTTTATCGTTTCTTGATGTCTCTTTCTGCTGGACTCAGCTCAGGTGCGCTTCACTGACCCCTCCCTTTCATTTTTCTCTTTAAAATCTGTTTTAACGATCCCAAATCACGTTTTTGGATGGTTAAAAGCAGCTAAGCTAAGAAGCTAAACTACGAGCTAAGCTAACAGACCGACCTCTGGGAAGAAACCTCCGTTTTGTCGAAGCCAAAATTCATGGTTGAAACCCGTGCCTTCATCTAAAAAGCTGTTTATCTCTGCAAAAAGAAGCTGAGAAGTTGTTTACTGATGTTTTGATTAAAAGCTTTGTGTGACAGATGCTAGGCTAAAGAGCTCAAAGCACACTGAGCGTCCACCATTTTGAGAAACGAAATAAAGGAAAGAGAGACGGTCCATGTCACGTCAAGGGGCCTCTCTCCCTTCTTTCTTCTTTGCTCGCTCCCTCACTATCCATCCTTCGGTTCCAACAGTCTAAGACTGCCATCCAGAGGTCAAAAAAATGTTACTATACACAAAAATTGACCAACATTTCTTCTTAAATTTGACAATAATTACTAAATAATTAGTGTCCAATTTCAAACAACATTTTCATTTATCGCAATAATTTCTGAGACAATTAATCGCCCAGCAAAAATTGTTATCACGACAGGCCTAATCCCAGTCACATTTTCCTATAATCGTATAGCTCTATAGACCAAAACGATTAAATATTTTCCTGGGGACTTGAGTGATGTTATCGAAGTAAAACAGTCACTGAATTCTGTTGCTTGTGTACTTTCGCTGTTTTTAGCGTGTTTTTCTGAAGGTTGATAGGATTTATCTGATCACGTTGTACTCTGTGTTTGAAGGCCTACGCAGAGCCCACTGCCAGCTACCTGCACGGGCAGCCGGTGTATCCTGGTCATCAACAGGGAGTGGTGGTGCAGCAGGGAGGCACAGTCACCACTATTGTCACATCCCAAACTGTTCAGCAGGTAACTAACTTAATCTGTTGCAGATGAAGATTCTCAGTCGTCCAGGTCATAATCAATACAAAAAGGTTAAAAAAAACTTAGCAACTGGACCTCCCATCCAGGAGGCTTTATCAATTCAAAAATGTCTGGGGTGTGTGGAGGTCCAAGCTTTATAGAACTACAGAGGCCTGGTTGTGTACTTAGTGTCACCTGCAGGTTAGACAGGAACGGCTCACCTTGCACACTCTTTGTCTGTCTGACTCATGAGAGTTGTTTTGGTCACCTGCATGAAGGTGTGGAGTGGAGCTGACTGGGATTCAGGCCTAAAGCTGTTTTGTAAGTTTTCAATGTTGAAATCTGAGACGACCTCCTCTGTTTAAAGTTGTTTTTCTTCATTTGATGTAAATATCTTTCTTAACTCCTCTCAAAACATCTGTCTTTGTCTAAAATATGAACATTTTGGTCTTCAAAAGAGTGTCCCTTATGTCTTATCCTGAAGAGCTGCTGGTGTTGAGCCATGCATCTGTGGAGATGTTTAGTTTCTCCAATATAGAGGTCTGAACATTCCTCACTGCACTGACCTGCAGACACCACACTGCTCAGTTTGGCTTGGGGGGTTCTGTCCTTGGGATGGACCAGCCTCTGTCTGAGGGTCCAGTTGGGTATTCAGTCAAGAGAAACACGTTTATGTCATAGAGAAAAACTAAAGGACAGAATCCTAACTGTGTGTTAAATATTTGCTTTGAAAGAAGATGGCTTAAATTTTTCTATATTTTTTTGTCTGAAACTTTGAGATACATGATATTATCGGCCTGCCAATATTAGCGTTAAAGTTCAATATCGGACATCGGCCATTCCATTAAAATAACTCACTGGTATAAAAGGCGCAGATTGTGCCTGCAGCGGCAGCACAACGTGATGACGTCACATGCGCCTACCCGATCTCATGGCAGAGAGGAAAACTCAAAATGTCAGCGGTGTGGAAGTTTTATTTTTCGTTGGTGAGGATGTTGGATTCCGAAGATTTATGGACTACGTTGAGCTTCGCTACGTCGTCCGCAGTCTGAGATATTTTTCCAACGTAACGTTACCCGAGTTACAAGCCGTCATTTCCGACGTCATTAAGAAGCTAATAGCCGATAGCACGGCTTGTTGGGTGAGTTTTACCACAGACATTTGGACGTCATGTTAGCCCCGTTAGCATGATTAGTCTTATGGCACAATGGATAGACAAAAACTTTACAAAAGGCTGTCCTTCATGCACAAGAGTGCAGAGAATCCCACACTGCAGCTAGGAACCTGGAACAAGCCTCCATAAGTGAGACAGCATCGCAGGTGACTAATACTAATAAATAACATTTAACACTTTTCATTTGATATAAGTTAAAGTGCTATGTATATCATATGGCTGTTACTGAATATATGTCACCAGCTCTTACAGCTGTTGCACAATTTTTGTAGCAAATAAGCCTAAATAAGAGGGTTATGTTCTGACAAAGGAAAGTATATTAAAAAGTATCGGTATCGGTTATCGGCCAAATAAGTTTTAACATATCGGATATCGGCCAAAAATCCAATATCGTGCATCCCTACTGAAACTGTGTGTGTTGTGATGGGACAATTCAAAATTCTCCATTACATCTGCACTGGTTACTATCCACATGACAGCAAGTGAACTTTTAGTTGTCATGCACAAATTGTCTGCGCTGTGTTTTTTGGATATAGAAACAAAGGAGGAGGAACAGCTGAAGTGTTATTTTGTCTTAATGTGAGCTGTTTAAAGGCATTCAAAACATCATGCTATTGAATATAGAAAAATGTCGCTGTTTAATACCATTAAAGCTACATTATTTAATGCAATGTCCAGTCTTGTGTTAATAACAAATATTACTCATCCATTCCAGCTCTTTTTTTTTCTCGTCTGAATGACGTTGTGAGAAACTTTACTGTAAAACTGATCAGTGTTGGAGTATTTAAATGATCAATGATGAAGCCATTCAATAATGTTACATGTGTTGTGTGTGAACAGGACAAACAAGTTATTGTTTTAAACTGTGTTTAGGCAGTTAGAGCCTCCACTTTAAACATCTCTTAGTTCTTGGCAGCTGTGTGTCTGTTTGGTCACAAGGGTGCAGTATTGATCTGAATATGATGCATTTTCAGGACTTTCTACAGTTTTAAAAGGAAATGTAACTACAGGGTGACCAGTGGGTCCCAGATCTCTTCTGTATTTGTTGTTCTTTCACACATTTAATCAAAGAAAAGTTCTTATTTAGATCTGCTATTGTTGTTACCCACCACAGATTAAAGACAATAAAATAACAAATGAAGAGCTGCACGAGGAACCAAAAATAAAACAAATACTTGCTGAGCACTGTCAGGGTTTGACAAGTTGCTGTCAAGTCAAGTCAAGTCACATTTATTTATATAGCACATTTAAAACAGTAACTGTTATCAAAGTGCTCACCAAAAAAAGCCCCTCTACAAGTGAAGGGTATCTGTCTGCATGTCCTTTTTGTCCTAAAAACATCAAATCTTATAAATAACTCCAACCATCCTGCAGAGTTTGGTCCCAGGTGTTGACTTGTTGCTTAAAGTGTCTAATATGATTGTGAAGTTGCACACATCTTGCGCTGAAACTTCTTAATGCTCCTCTTCTCATCAGGAAATGATTGTACCCAACAATGTGATCGACCTCCCTCCTCCGTCTCCCCCTAAACCCAAAACCATCATCCTACCTCCCAACTGGAAAGTGGCCCGGGACCCAGAAGGCAAAATCTACTACTACCATATCGTCACAAGGTGTGTGGTGCACGCTTATGTCTTTAGAAAGTCCCTGTGTGTGTGTGTGTGTGTGTGTGTGTGTGTGTTATGATCTTCTTGTTATTTCTTCTTCAGGCAAACTCAGTGGGACCCACCCACGTGGGAAGGAAGCAGCGACGGTACAAGCGTGGACCACGAGTCTGAGATGGATCTGGGAACTCCCACCTATGATGAGAATCCTTCTAAGGTTGTTTCGTAGAAGAGATAATTTTGCTAATACTTTGCTGACCTATGTAGAAAATTACACTGTGTTGTTATGTTAGCAGCCCGAGAAAGGAAAGAAATGTTAGTGACGAGGAGTCGACTTTACTTTTCCGTTTGGTTCCCAGAAAATTTGTGCTCGAATGCCGAGCATGATTATAGTGTTTGTTCCCCGAGGTAATTGAAGATGCAGCACCAATAATTACTTTCAGCTGTTCTCAAGAAGGGGGGGGGGGGAGTAGAAGAAAATTCCTCTGCTCTACATCAGACGAGCGTTATAAACTCACTGATGAATAAGCTTCACAGTGGTTTCATGGAAGTGCCCACTCAGTCGTACCCCGAAGGCCGTTAAGGGAGAGACAGGAAGTGCTGAGCTTATCTCCTCTTCTGCTGCCTCATCTTATTGTCCTTTGTCTTTGGAAATATTGAAAACCATCTGAAAGGACTAGCATTCATTACTTTGCGGTTTTTTGTTTTATAGTTTTAATTACGCATGTTGACTGCTTGTCCTTTTGTCTCATCTGAAAGCATATGTGTCTAAGAAAAACATTTTAATGTGAAAAAACACTTCTGGACTTCATAGAATGTTATGCTCCGAGTAAATGTATGCACCACTTCACATTTCATCAGTTTCTTTGGTGCTGCTCTGCACATCAGAGACCTGAAGCGACTAATCCGACCTTTTGAAGTAGAAAAGTTATGAACAAGTTGAGAAACTGAGTTTTCTGCAAAAATGCATTGCGATTGTTGAGGGCTGAACTTGGCTGAAGAAGCTGAAATTGTGCTATTAAAACAAAAAGGAACAACAACAACAAAAAAATTTGGAAAAAGTAGCAGAACTAAAGCTAAAAACTGTGAATGAAAGTTTTCACACAATATCTCTTTGAAAGGCCTCAGTTTGGAGAAATAAAATGTAATGCTGTATGGATGGACGAGCTAATGTAAAGGTTTTTTAAGCTAAAGGTAAACAAATCACTCTGAAGTAATGATGCACGATATTATCGGCATGGTATCGGTATCGGACAATATTAGTGATAGTTATATATCGGACATTGGCCATTACATTAAAAAAAGACTCACCAATATAAAAGGCTTCTGTTTTAAGTTAATTTTAAATTTAAGAAACTGTCAAGTGTATCTATTAAAGCACTGTTACTTATGCACTTTTCACTTGTCGCTTGTGAACAGGTCGAGTTTAGATTTGTGAAAATTTACAAATTTGCACTGAGTGTTGTCATTGTATTAGAGAAGAGTAAATGTCATGAATAAATCTGACATTAAACATAATCCAAGTTGAAGTGTTACATCATTTTCAGCCCCTTTTTGGCATCTGCATTTGGTAGCAGCCAAACTGACAAAGACCCTGCAGAATAATGTATTTTAATTCCACTGCAGAGAATGCTATGTATTCTCTGTAAGTAGGTCTAGGGGAAAAAAATATCAGTACTGGTATCGGTTATCAGCCAAATAAGTTTTAACATATCTGATATTGGCCAAAAATCCAATATTGTGCATCCCTACTCTGAAGTTTTTTATTCTTGAGTTGTTTTGAGATGGCAACAATAGCCAAGCCCATCAGTCCAATCAGAATAAAAGTCTAATATTTCTCCAAGCTGTGGTCGTTCACTTATCTAAAACAGGTACGATATTTATTGATCATAATCTGTCCATAGAACTTTATTTGACATGTTCTATATTTACAAAATATATATACCGGTAGCTTTGATTTAGGATATTTGCCAGTTGTTTTTAGATTTTCAACTTAAGTTTTTTTTGTTGATAAGCTGTTGCCTGTTTGCCTTTGTTGTTGAAAGCCAGAGCCGGAGACGTAGCATCCCGACAGGATATTTCTGCTTTGTGTCAAGTATCTGTGAGCAGGTGCTGTTTGAGGGCCCCCTTGACCTTGGTAACGCCTGTTGTTCGGCTCGCTTCTCTGCTCAGCTGAGCTGAACGCAGAAGAGAAAATACCTACAGCTTGACGTAGCTGCTCTGTGATGAAGTGACAATAGAGTAGAACTGAATTAGTTTATTTAAAAGTGAAAGCCCATTTTCCGATGCGAAGCATATGCCAAGTTTTGTGGCTATATCCTTCTACTTTCTGATTATGTTTCAGTTCTCCACAAAAACAGCTGAAGCAGACACTTCCAGTGAACTGGCTAAGAAAAGTAAAGAAACATTTAGGAAAGAGGTGAGACCAACTCTTTCTAAATATTGTCCGCACGATTGTTTACTTTTAACTCCTAATTTAATTTTGCCTTCTTGTTTTTCCATTGTGTTTTTTTTTTTTTATTAGATGTCCCAGTTCATTGTGCACTGTCTGAATCCTTATCGGAAGCCAGACTGCAAATCTGGACGCATCAGCAACACGGAAGATTTTAAACACCTGGCTAGGAAGGTAAGAGAAAAATAATGTTTGTACGTGCAGTTAGTATTTCCATACAATCCTGAGAGGCTTTTAACTTTTCATCAGCCTCAGGTAAATCTCCCACCTTTGACCCCTCATGTTTTTCTTTCTGCCTCAGGAGTAACACCCTGCATATAAACTTTTATCTCCGTCTATTTAGCTTTGAACACTTTTTGTTCTTCTAAATGTCTGTTATAGATCTGCATTCTTCTGCTGTTTGATGGTGGGTACAGTAGTCCCTTGCTACTTTGGGTTCAACTTTCGCAACCTCGTTCTTTTGCGTTTTTTCAACGATTGTCAACTTTAATATTACGTGATTGGGAAGGAAAGTTAATGAAAAAAATACTTTGGACAGGCGCCGCCATTTTGTATTTTTGGACCTGAATGCAACTTTTAATTGTTTTCCAACACAAATCTACGCTATCTATTAAGATCACAGAACTGGCAGGAAAGTCACAAATAATCCTGAAGCTTAATTATCCACACACACCTCAAACTGGACTGGCTTCATCATTGGAAGGTAGCTCTGCAGAACAGGAACCGAGTCGGACCGGAACCGAGCTGCTGTTCTGCAGAGCTGGTCAGTAAAATTTTGTAGTACTGTACAGTACATATACGTATGTTGTTAAAATGACGTAGGTTTAAGACTTTAGAACATTGCAATAGTGTGGGAAGGGTTTATTAAACCTTAAAAAATATATAAATACTAAAATAAAAATGGTGTTGCTACTTTGCAGTTTTCACCTATCGTGGGGGTGTTAGGAACGTAACCCCCGCAATAATCGAGGGACTACTGTACATGGGTTTATATATGGAGTTTTGTCACAAATACCAGAACTATGAGGACTGCCAAGATTGGCTTCCCTCATCTATAGCCCACATTTTATTGTCCCAGATTAAAAAGGGAGGCTCACTACAAGAGATTAACGATCCAACCACTTGGATATGTTTTAGTTGTGTAACTTGCTGCAGTCGGGTGACCAGAAACGTTCTCTCATTATCTCCGCTCTGCGCTGCAGCTCACTCACGGAGTCATGAACAAGGAGCTGAAGGCTTGCAAGAACCCCGAGGACCTCGAGTGCAACGAGAACGTGAAGCACAAGACCAAGGAGTACATCAAGAAGTACATGCAGAGGTTCGGCTCCGTGTACCGGCCCAAAGAGGACACGGACTTTTACTGACCTGTTTGAGACACTGATGTGGACTCACCGGAAAGAAGCACGCGCCTGCCTTTCCATTCACTTCTTCATGTCCGCTCTGGCCAGCCTGACCACTGAAGAGTTTTTTTTGGGGGGGGGGTGTATTTGTGCCCCAGATTTGCACTGCTGCCCTGAGAACCTCTCCAGGCCTCACAGATCTCACAGGAGGCCCAGGACTCTACGTTAGGTGCAGTGTTGGTGAAGAATGACACTGTGTGGTGCTACAGAGACTATCGTGTTCACACACCGTCTCATGGTTTTAATCTCGTTTTTTTTTACTCTTTAAACTTCCTGAGATGATCACCTCTATTCCAGTTTTTAACTCTTTGTCACCCCGAATGAGAATTATTAAACACGATTCAGCTTTTTTTTTTTTCTTAGATTTGTTAAATGTTGATTTTTCACTTTTTCAAAATGGATCAATGATGAAACAGTCCTGTTCTCATGCTCATTTATCTCCCTCCCCCCCGGACTAAATATTTGGTGCTGCTGTTAACTGGGCTGCAGGAGGTCCAAGCTTCCACTCTCCAAATTAGCTTTTTATTTTTCAACCATAAGACTCCGGAGTGTCTGTTTTCTGAATGCGTGGTGTGTGCTGAGGTCCGAGTGGTGTTCTTGCACCTTTCCTCGTAGTAAGTAGCGCACCCCCCACTGGGATGAACTTTTACTGACAATAAACTGAGGGATCAACAAGGGATAAGCCAGTTGGAAAAAGGGTTAGAGGTCAATAGTTTCTTGCTCTTTTAACAATTTAATATCGAGAAGCAGGGTTTAAAAATCACTGATGTGCTGTGTAACTGTTTTAATTTCCATAATCCGACCCCTCTCCCAACTTGTTTCGCCCCACCAGTAATGCTAAAAGTGATGGTTGTAGCATTGCAGTTTTAACTGTTGCTAAATTAAAATAAAATAGTGTGTTCTTGGTCTTTTTTAATACTACAGTTAGTTCTCACCTTAGAGACTCGCGGGTTGGTCGACCTCGCATCTCGAAGGTTTTTACGGTGAAGTTGATTTAGCATTAGCTCGTCAGTTCCTCACAGCCCGTAACGTTGCATTAAACAAAGTTCCAACATATGCATATTGCTTTATATGTGAATATAGTGAATAATAGTTTTGGGGAATGTCTAAATAATTTGTAAAAGGACTCATCAGTGTAAATATTGTGTAAAAAAAAAAAAAGCTGCAGGATAAGGGTTTACATGTTCAGTGAGCCTCGCCCATCCTCAGCAGCTTGTTCCCACATCAGTCTTCAAACTCGCAGTCTGATTGTTTTACTCCACCGCCCAGGGAAAAATACAAGTTTTTCTCTGTTATTGGTGTTTTTTTTTAATTATTTTTCTATGTACAAAGTAAGTTTCACCCAATTTTACTGTAAGTATTGTGTAAGCACATTGTCATACCGAGTGTACAAACATTTTAAAATAAACTCTTTTTGTAAAACTTGCCAGTTTTTTATTTTTTTTCAGACAAATGTGACTGCGTGATTAACGGCCATGTGCACGTTAGTCGTTACGTTGGCTCCCGCCTGCGACGCACATGGCATGAATGCCACTCTGAGCCAGATGTTGGAGCTGTGACGAGTAGAGGCTCTGCTGCGCCCCCCCCCCTCCCCCTCCCGTTTCCACACATTCCACCCGCCCCATGCCAGAGCGCTCCAGACCGCAGTAAAGCAGTCCCTTCTGGAGAGAGTGACGGCATGTTAACGCCGCCTCGGGGCCGTGCTCGCGATGCCTGCTCCTCATTAGAGCTGAGAGATCATTAACAGATCTGTGCAGAAACTGGAGGGGAGGGGGCAGGAATCAAGACTTCTCTGTGAGAAAGAGGAAAATTTGAGTGGAGCTGTTTTGATTTCACTCAAATAATTAAACATCCCCTAGAAGAAAATCCTCTCAGGGTTTCAGACAGGAAACGTTACACCGTAAATCCTTTGATAAAACATTACATTCCACCTACGTCCAAACGGCCTTTCATTCATTAAGTGAGTTTTACACTTAAATTGTCTTGTGTCAGAAATGTAATTACGAAGTTGTTTTGCTTTTAGTGTTAAAAGCTGCTCCAACTAAAAAGCTGTAGAAATGTATTGAAGTCATGCAAACTATACAACAAATAACTTACAACCAAGCCCAGTGTGATTCACAACTGTCCCTGTGTGATGACAGGAATGGTTGGCTGTCTTGTTAGTCTCAGTGACCCTGAGATTACTGGCCAGACCCATCAGACTGCTGGAGACCAGCATCAGCTCTCTGTGACCCAGGAACGAGCAGAAAACCGATGGATAGGCCGGAGTATTAGACTTTAATAACATTCTGTTAACGTCTGGCCTGAGTGGTCCAAATGCATCTGAACAGATGTGTGAATGCCCTCAATGTAAGCGGTAAATGGCTTCATTCAAATCACATTTGAAAACTGGTGTTGAGATAAATGATCAAAACCAGTTCTCAAAAAATGTGAACTTTGTTGGGATTTTTTGAATCAGCGGGACGCGGTGCGGTGAGGTTCTCTTCTGTTCAGTGTTTGTTCTGGTTGTTTTTAGAGCTGATTGGACCCGCCGTGGTTACTGTAAGTCAAACGTGGGCAACATATGGCCCAAGGGCCAAAAGTGGCCCCTGAACACTCTATCCGGCCCCTAATATTGTTAATTGAAAAGAAAGCAACTTTTAAATAAGTTGATGAAAACCTGCATTTTATCAATGAAATTCAAGGAAACTTGGGACAAATGCATCAAAACCCTTTTGGCTAAAACCTTTTTAGTCAATTTGCTTTTTAAGATTTAATTAAAATTTTTGTTTTGCATATTTAAGCTAACAAAGATAATTTAAGAAGATAAAAGTTTACGGAGTCTTTTACATCTTAAAGATTTTTGGGGAGACACATTTTTATCAAGCATGCTAAGCTACAAGAAATGGCTGAAAAAAGTCTCCTGGGATATATGTTTAACAAAACTGTATTTTCTAATTCTCTATGAGGCCCTTTGATTGCTTTCAATATCTTGATTTTGTCCTCTGGAAAAAAAATGTTGCCCACGCCTGCTGTAAATTATAATGAGCCGGGTCAATCACAGAACATCAGTCTGAGCAGAAATGTGTTGCATCATTTTCTCCTAATGATCACAACGTTGATTTTACAGTCACAGTGAAGCTGGTGAACCCCTTTGATGTAATAATTAATTACTATCCATTATTAATGCACAATTGGTTAAAAATGTCACACAAAAATTATGTTTAAAAATGAGGGGATGTAACAATTCTGGCACAGGGACAAGTACATTTTTGTGCAAAAATACTGAAAAGTAACTACCGGTATTAATTAAAGGTGGTATATACGGAAGATGATTAATGCCACAGTGGGGAAAAGATGAGTCAAAATTCTGACATCAATTTTAAGAATTCTGATTTTTTTTTTCTTCTTAGAATGAACGAAATTTAGGTCAAAATTTAGAAAAAAAAATCAATCAAATGTTTTGGGGGTAAATTCCACTGTGGCTCTAATCTTTTTTCGAAGTTGGATGCGGTGAAAAAAAAAAAGTAACAAATATCTCCTAATAAAATGTGGTAAAACTGAAGACAAGACTCAAAAATAATTAGTTCTAACAAAATGCTTCTGATTTTCACAAGTTTTATTTACTCAGAACAGTGATAAAATAAATACAAAAGTATGACAGTAAAGTTGGACACACATTTTCCCTATAAGGCACGACTTATCAAAACAAATAAAAAATATATATTTACAGTCAAATAATAACGTGAGGGCTAATAAACAAAAACATTTTCGTGTTCGTGTTTAATTGAATTTTGTAAACTTTTTGTGTTTTTGCTTGCACTATGATGGATCAATAATATATTGTCAGTGTAAATAAAATCCACAGCCATCAAGAATAGAAAAAAAGAAAAACACAGAATAATTTTTAAACCAGTCTTAAGGCACAGTTCATAATCTTTACGTGTGGTTCATTGAAATCTACAGAAACATGGAGTGGAACTGGGACGGATTCAAAAAAGCAAGTTAACAAAGCATGCAAATCTTTCTCTCACTTTATTTAGGTTTTGTTTTTTTTCTCTGAGCCTGCACAGATACAGTCCCAAACAACGAAAGCCTCGTGTTGGATTAGAAGCTACATGGACAAGAGTTTTGACTCCACCTGTTGAGTCAGAGTATTTCAGTCAACATTTTGGGCTGGGCCTCCTACCTCCACTGATGGGCAATCTTAACACTACAGCCATTGGCATCAGAAGCATTTTTTTGGGGGGGGGGGGGGTGGGTGTTAACACATTGGTTGGGGGATCTGAGGGTCCTCCCCCAGAGAATTCTGAAAAAAGTAGATGCCATTTCCTGCATTCTGGTGTATTTTAACAGGATGTTAAACAGCTACGTTTACCTACATAAGTAAACACTTGATTCAATAATTATTTTAGAGAGCAAGGCACAACAAGAAGTAGCCTGACCAACAGCTCTCCTTGTGTGAATAGAGCACGATCTGCTTCTCTCAAGCATCCAAACCCCCCCCCCCCCACCACCACCATCCATAACTGCCAGCCCTAATGTAGCACAATAGATGCGCTAGCTAAGATGCTACAGAAATAGCGCTCCGCTTCTCTTACGCATCCTAACCCCCTATCCCATCCCGGTCAACAGCTGCCGGCACTAACGTAGCACAAAGTTAACATGAAACACAAAGTTGTCACCCCTTCCTCCCCCCTCGCACCGTCGACAAAACCCCCCAAAGAGACGAGCGTCCTACCAAGCCAAGTGAGCTCGAGGAAACACTGCATGTGGCGTGGTGAGTTGTAGGTAACCAGAAAAACTCGGAGTGGACTTTTGGTATCAAACCGGAGTGGTTTGAGTATTCTCCTATTAATCAAGTGAATTGGATTTGTTCACAAAGAAATAAAAACAGCACTGGGTGAACTAATATTTATATCATGGTAAATGTGTGTGTGGCGGGGTCCAAGTTAATATTTTTTTAAAGGTGGGGAGTGTGTGTGTGTGTGTGTGGGGGGGGGGGGGGTGGAGACACATCCCATTCACATATAATTGATGTGACACCTATGGCTACAGCATACCAAGACAATTTGGGCAATGTTATGATTTTAACATGGTGGCGGCACTTTAAGGAAGGCCGTTTTCTATTCTGACATGACTGTGACCCCCGTGCACAAAGCAGCCACCATAAAGACCTGGTTAGATGGAAGAACTTGAATGTCTCACAGAGTCCTGAATTCAGCCCTGTCCAGCACCTTTGGGACCAACTGGAACGGAGACTGTCTCATCCAATGTCGGTGCCTGACTTCATGAATTCTCCACAGCAACAGTTGCAGTTCCATGCATCAACGTGTGGCATGGAGGCTGCACAGCTGCAGGGAGAGAAGCTTTGCAGAGAGTGGTGAAGGCTGCACAGAAATCTGTCGGAATCAGCCTCCCCACCATCACAAACATCTACACCTCCAGATGCAGGAAGAGGGCCACCTGCATCATGAAGGACCCCACTCACCCAGCACACACACTTTTTGCCCCACTCCCCTCAGGAGGGAGGTTGAGGAGCATTAAGTGTAGAACCACTAGACTGAGGAACAGCTTCTACCCTGAGGCTGTTAGACTCATGAATCTCTAACTAGAATAATCACTGTGAAAAACCATATCATGTTGCTGCTGATCTGTTTCATGTTGCTGCTGATGTTTCATGTTGCTGCTGATCTGTTTCAATGTTGATGTGTTCATGCGTGCACATCCGCTCACAGACTCATGTTCATGTTTGTGCTGATGTTCAATGTTTTTATGTTATGAGTGCTTAGTGTATATTTAGTTGATGTTTTTCTTCATATCTTAGATGTTATTACTGTTTTTCTTATACATTTTATTGTTGGATGTAACTGGGACCCTGTGTACATAATTTCGCTCCACCACATGTACCACATGAGGTGCGAATGACAATAAAGAAACTCTGACTCTCTGACTGACTCTGATACTTAAAAGCCATTAAACTTCAGTATCACAGCAACAAAAATGACCATTATAACTATTTTTTACCAATTTAAGATGACTGTTTTCTTTTTTTTTTGCAGCATTTATGCCAAAAATCATACAATTTGCAATTGTTTAATGTCTTAAAATCATCTCAGGAAATCATCTCAGGAAACCACCTTTCTTGTTCCATGACCCAGTCAGGTCCCAAGCACAGATGCGGGGACCAATGCTCTCCAGAATGAATGGGGATGGAAAAAACATTCTGTGGAAAGCCCTCCTAAAAAAAAGTGGAAGCTGTTGCAGAGTACAGTTCCTGTTGGTGTGATGGTGTGGCCCAGTACTTCAGCCCTTATCATGTATGTTCTGTTGAAATCAGCTGCAGAGCAAAAATTGGTTGTTCAAAAACTAATTTGTTGAAATAAAGCTTAGCAGAGTCCAAACATTTTGAGTGACGGGGGAGGAATATTTCTTTAGACGGGGGTAGGAAATAGAATTTTAGCTGAAAAATGTTTGTTTTTAATACTTCTGCAATATGGATAAGCACATTTAACCTCTATAAGCTGAATAATGACATGAATCTTTAGAGTTATTGTAAGCAACATTTTTCAGGATGACTGGGTCCTCCCTTCAGCCGCTGGTTTCTATTCAGTTAATCTCCTTTCACTAACAGATTATTTACCGTAATCTGTTGCGTCTCTGCAGGTTATTCTTTCGTTCAGGGAAATCACGTGAGGTTTTAGAGCATTGAAGAGAAAACGGAGTTACGTGAGTAAAGGTAAACATTGAAGGTAGCTTCCAGTGGCAGAAGGTTTGTAATCAAGAGTTCATCCCATTTCAAGGTGACGAGACGACAGGTTGTCAGACGACAGAAGCCCCCTGCGAGGTGCAGTTAAGAGCTGTGACCACGTCGGGTCTCTCGATACGAGCCAGTGCAGAGAACAGCAGTCCCAGAGTGGAGCCCTCTTTCTGGGCCCAGTTAGAGAGAAGCGTATGCGCCGGAGCCTCGCCGCGCCCGAACAGGTCCAGCTGTTCGGGCTCGTAGCCCAGCGCTGCTCCCAGGTGCCTCCATCCCCGGCCGCTTCCTTCCTGCAGGAGGCGCTCCACCTCCTCCTGTCGGTGGGGGGTCAGGTTGATGTACAGGCGATTGTCGTGCTTGCTGTCTCGTTTGGAACCTGTAAAAACACAAAGTGAATGAGCTCGCTGACTGTAATTATCAAAAGAAATGAACTCATTCAGCACTTCCTATAATGAAGATGGCGTTTACGCTAAATAATGTTGCTACAAGCGAACTGCTTATTATGGAGCCGGCCTCACTTTAGTTATCCACACTATGGCTGGGCAATAAGGACCAAAATTTATATTTCAATATTTTTTAAGATAAATCGCGATATACGATATCCATGTTTTTTCTTTCCATAAAGTAATAATAAAAATATATTTCTGAGTCAAAGCTTTGTCCCAATTATCACACAGGCACATTTATTAACAAACAGCTGTAACTCTACAAAATAAACGTCTAAAAAATAAACTATTTACATATATTGAATAATGCTTTCACCACGTTAGTAAGCGTGTGTGAAACAACACGTGAGGGGCTGTTTGTATTCAGCGAGGGAGCAGGAGGGACCGCGTGAAGTTGGTACAGATGGGAGAAAAAGAACTACATGGATTTTCAAGTCTAATAATACTTGATGGTTGCAATAGTCATTTTAACCATCGTAAATTGGAAAACTCGTGATACATCGAGTATATTCGATACATTGAGTATATTCGATACATTGAGTATATTCAATACATCGAGTACATTCGGTACACCGAGTATATTCTATACATCGAGTATATTCGGTACATCGAGTATATTCGATACATCGAGTATATTCGGTACATCGAGTATATTCGATACACTGAGTATATTTGATACACTGAGTATATTCGACACATCGAGTATATTCGATACATCGAGTATATTCGATGCATCGAGTATATTCGATGCATCGAGTATATTC
>NC_056502.1:20568256-20603933 GCF_014905685.2 Nematolebias whitei
CGAGTATATTCGATGCATCGAGTATATTCGATGCATCGAGTATATTCAACGCATCGAGTATATCCGATACATCGAGTATATTCGATACATTGAGTATATTTGATGCACTGAGTATATTCGATACATTGAGTATATTCGATACATCGCCATCTTTAATCCACGCATCACAGATTTGCTGAGCAACATCCTTCTGTTCCGTGAAGTCAGAGAGTCAGACAATTTCTTTCTTTCGGGATCATTAACTTCTAAATAAATCATCAGACACACAAAATGTGCCTAATTTAACTGTTGGAATGACTTCAATAAACAATAATTCATAAACATCTGGTGTGCTTTAGGTGACAAAACACACAGACAATGTTACTGATTTATTTAATAATATTGTTGGATGTTGCCATTTGTAGACGGTCCCTAAACTCTCATTTCACTTTCGGCATCGCGTTTCCTCCGGCTTCTTGTCACCCTTCAGCTCCGCACTAAAAAGAAAGCTCAACACCTGGACACCAACATTATTATTTATATTATTAGAGCTTTATTTATGCAGGTTAGTTCCCATTGAGCCTCAAGAACTCATTTACAAGAGAGACCTGTTATATCTGTGAGGACACTTTACTAAACTGAGAGAATTGATTTTTACCACCTCTGTTTTTATTTCTTTTCCTGGCACTTCGAGACTTCCATACTTGACTCATCTCATTGAGTTTTAGTTTAAGTTCAGGGTTTGTTTGTATTTATTTTTCCCCGTGTTTGTTTAGTCTTGGTTTACTTCCATCGTGTTCTTTTACCGCCTTTGTAAATGCCTCCCTGGTGTTTATTCTGGTGTATTTAGGCTCGTCTTTCCCACTTTCCTCTGAGGCCACGTGTTTATCGCAGCTATTTATCTACTCTGTTGTTCCCCTGCATTCTTGTTTGGCTTCACTTCAGTTTGATCTTGATTCTGCACTGCTTGCTGTTCATTAGTGACTGAGTCTTTTTGCTGTTACACCACGCTGCTTTACCAGCGTCCACATTTAGTTTTAGGTAAAATGTTTGTGGGATAATTTGAAGCTATTTTCTACTTTCTACAACTACTTGTGTTTAGTTTCTGTATTTAATTATGCTGAAGCAGATTTAAAAGAGAGCATTGTTTTTGAAGGAAATGAACACATCCTAATGTATTTCTGTAATAATAAGAATTTAAAAAGAAGCAGAATATTTTTTAGAAAAAGCCATAGCACCCCTGTCCTGAATCAGCTGAACGTTTTGATTTACGAATGGCTAAATTAGCCCAGTCTGCTGAAGTAGTTAGTTCGCAAAAAAAAACGTACGGAGAAATTGAAAAACAAAAGTGCTGGTTCAGCATTTACACCAATTTAAAGGATCCTAAAACTTTTGAGGCAGGAGCAATTTGTCTGGAACAATTGACAACAGAGGCACAATAGAGGGATTCAGACACTGAGCAGCAGCTGAGACAACGATGTGACTCCGATTATTTCAGACACAGGTCCACTTCACTGACAATGTGCTGCCTTCAGAGCACAAACACAACCTCAGTATTTGCTGGACTTTCCCACAAGTAAATCCCGAGCATTTGTTGAAGCTGTCCTTAGACTAGTCCTGCAGTCGTTACTGGAAGTCCCTTAAAAGAATGGTTCAGATATTTTCTGTGGAAAAGCTTACAATGAATATCTTACCTGTTGCAGATAGCACTTTAAACAACTTCGTTTTGGAGGAACTGAGTTTAATTCTGATCGGATTGACGAGATAACGAGTAATCTGCAGTTTTAAGCCGTCACCTTTGTTGAGCTGGTTGTCCTGAAGGCTGTAGGAGTCCAGAAAAACACCGCTGTCACTTTGGAGCTTTTCTCCCTCTGGAGATGTTCCCAGCTCAGCTGCATGGGCCTTAGACAAAGCCCTTTTCTGTTTGCACGACTGCCAACTGAGAAATGCAGATGAAAGCTGAATCACCTACAAGTGGGCTAATCATACACTTCTTCTTAGGGAACAATAATCCTGGGAAAACTCACCACTTGTAAGCCACATAAATGAGCAATCCAAGAACCACAGCCGCCAGAACAGACACATAGGCCACTATGTTGTTGCGTCCACCCTCGTCCTGCGGGGTAAACTTGGACGGTTCCGGTGTACGGTTGACCTCCTCCTCCTCTAGAAGTGGCCAATGAGGAGTCACGTGGGGCCCTTCGGTCTCACTGGGACGAGACATGATGTGCAGCTTCTTATCTATAAGAAAAGGAGACGCGTCAGGGAGGAGCATCAACACTTTGGACATGTTCATTAGGGCCAGATGGAACGATAGCCTCCGTCCTTCTGAGTCCCTGAGGATTTTTAACCTTTTTTTTTTTTCCAGCCTCCTGCAGTCCAGCTATTTTAGGATCAAACATGCTGACCTGTGTGGGGGGGGTCATAGGGTCATGGCATGTGAACTTTCAGTGTACAAATGACCCCACTCCTGGGGAGCATGTGTAGCCATTTGGGGGCAAAAGGACTAACTGTCAGGGTCAGCTGTCCCCCTCGGCCTTCAGGGGCAGTTAACCTAAAGACCCGCCGAGCTCGCTCGAGTTGGACTACAAGACTTAAGTGGGCTTTTAGGTTTTTATTACAGATGTTTCTCTGCTCAGAGGTGAGGATGCACATGTGGACCACATGCCCAGACCCTCATCTTCCCTCAATTCAGCTCACAGTTTTACATTTTTAATCAACCATTTGTGTCAGAGACGTTTGTTAAATTAGTCGTGTGTTCTTTCAAAGTATAAGCGACGACAAAAATCTGCAGTCCGTCTTACAGAACTCGTTGCTCCGTTTGCCATTCATTCATTTGAAACCTGTAAAATGTAAATTCCCAACACAAGTGGCACTGCAGCAATACAGCACTAACGCGGCAGAAAATTTAAATTTAAAGGAATAGTTCAGATATTTGTTGAAGGGAGGTTCTGAATCTACATGAACAGCTGATTTTTTTCAGCTAGGAGTCATTTTGAGACTTCAGAAATCTAGGGATGCACGATATTATCGGCATGGTATCGGCCGATATTAGCGATAAAGTTAAATATCGGACATCAGCCATTCCATCAAAATAACTCACCGATATAAAAGGCGCTGCTTTTTTAAATATATATTTATAAAGTGTTACATCATTTTCAGCCCCCTTTTTGGCATCTGCATTTGATGGCAAGCCAAACTGACAAAGACCATGACGAATAATGTATTTTAATTCCACAGCAGTAGGTAAGTAAGTCTAGGGGAAAAAGATCTGTATTGGTATCGGTTATCGGCCAAATAAGTTTTAACATATTAGCATATCGGATATCGTCCAAAAATCCAATATCGTGCATCCCTACAGCAATCCATTTTGTTCTTATTCTAGCTCAGACTACGTAGCTATCAGCTGGACAATTTGGTGAAGCTGAGGTTAAACAAAGAGCTGTCTACAGCAGGTAAGATATTGACTGCTCATTACCTCTCCACAGAACCCCACTTGCAATCTTTTTTTCTTTTCTTTTGTTTATTGCGTTTTAATTCAAAACATAGCAGAGGAATACCAACCGTATGTCTCATACAACACATGTGCAGCCATAAAATGGAAAGTTGAAAATGAAAAGAGGAAAGGGGAAAGAACAGTTAATGAAAAGGTAGTAACTGAATGAGTTATCTCAATAACATCACTTAAAGACAGAATACAGCCCTTCTACGAAGAGGTCAGCTTAGTAGCGATGTCATTGGCTGGCCCACAGCTGGGTTTGGGTTTTCCACTCAGAAAAGTGGTTTCTTTTTAGAATCGTGGTTTTTGGTTTTGTTTTTTTCTCAAATCTGTTGGTGCATAATTAAAGAAATGGTGACCAGCATTCAGAAATTGTTCATCATTTACCCTTAAGACCTAATCTTCTAATCTCTCCTTGCTTAAACTGCACTCAGCTTCAGCTCCACAGAGATGACCTGAGTCCACTTGTGGCAGGTTAGACATTATAAAACCAGTATGTGTCCGTCAGTAAGACCATGAGTCTGTTTCCCTGCCAGCACTCACCCATGCAGAGCGTGTCAGAGTTGGGCAAACAAGGACGGATCTCCACCTCGTTGTCTGAGCACCGAGTGCACATCTGGCAAGGTTTGGTGCTGTGATGCTCCTCTGAGAAGGTTCCTGGGCCACAGATCTTGCACAGCCTATCGTTCTGAGACTTGCACTCCTGGATCACACCCTCGCCGCGCCTGCACTTGGAGCAAGGCGCGCACACGCCATAGACATTCATGAAGAAGAAGCCGGTGTCACACTCGCAGTGGGTGTCGCTGGAGGCTGAGCAGGTCGTCAGGGTGGGGAGGCTAGGCGGGCACTTCGTACATGGAACGCAAGGTTTAAGGCTTTCAGATGAAGAAAATGTTCCTGGGAAGAAAAAATAAGAGATTTAAAACTAGACTACAGAATTTCTGAAGGAATGTTGAAAAATGCTAATGCAGCTACTGCCCCCACAAATCCTACATCAGTTCTGTAATACTTAGAAAAAAACACATTCTGATGGGCAAACTGTGAAAAAATGTAAAAAAAAAAAAAAAGGAAGATAACAAAAATGACAAAGCTGCTGCCAGTGGCTCATTTTGGTCACCACGGTAACCACACACCTGTGTCTCTCACTCCCTGACTGCAAACTTCAGAGAAGTGGACAGAAACGGACTGAAAACTAAAGGTCAGATCTTACACCTTCAAGATCTGAGGGGCAGAAGACTCTGATTGTCCAACATGTGCATTTTCCTGTTCCTGCAGTGTTTTATGGAGGAGACAGAAGTTCAAATGACCCCTCGCTTCCATTTTTTAGGAGAATATTTTAAGCTAAAATATAGCTGAAGTCTGAAAGCTTGGCTGTACACTCTGTGTTCTGAGGGGCTTTGAGAGAAAACCACGAGTCCTAGAAGTGAAGAAGTGAAGGACAATCTGGGTCTGTGGCTCCTTGAAGCTTTGACCCAACATAATGCAAAATATAAAGTCATTGGTTTTTATACCCACAGTAAAGATAAATGACAAGTTTTAGCGGTTTTTCTGCAAATGTTTAAATTAAATCGCTAAAAGAGAGAAAATAATGTTGATTAGTTTTAGCCATTTCATTTATACAACTTGTGACTTTACAGCAGGATCTTTCTCTCAAATCCACTAGAAAATTTTCAGACCTATAGGACAATTGCCTAGAAGAAATATGATGATTAATTAATTAATTAATTGAAAGATTAATCTAATTAAAGTTAAAGTATTTTTTTTATTAAAACTTATTAAGTCACATTTACATATCCAACAAAATGGCCTAATATTTAAACAGACTAAATTTATGCTTTACTACTTTAAAGTGGGATGCATACCGATAATTATTTTTATTTTTCTAAAGTTAAAAGGAAGACTCACATAAACCTACAGAGTTCAGGGTTAATTTTTTGGGGGTAAAATTGGTATGAAATATATATATATATATATATTCCCCTTGTTTACATGAATGTGGTCTTTTCTTTAGCCCTAAAATATAAAATTATTAAATGTTAAAATTCATTATATTTTTTTTGTTTTATAGTCACCCCCACTGGCAAAAAAATAATAAAATAAAAGAACCTCCATAAAAATTTGAAGTGGCCCATGAGCCAGCAGTTGATAATGACCGTGTTGCAGCTCTAGACACTTTGTGTTTAGTAAATGAAGGGTAGAAATGGTTCTTTTGATTTAAAAGGTCGCAGACCCCTGAACTAGGTGAAAGAAGACAAAAATCTTAACGTTTTAATATTTGATTGGTACATGTGCTAAAGTAAGAAATGTTTGTTTGCACAGGTTTTGACTTTTTCAAACATATTATCAACGGTCAGTTGAACATTCCATGAAAAATCCAAAAATCATGAAACTAAAACTGGTATTTGTGTTAAAATCATAAAGCTATCAAGATGCCAGTTCAGACACATAAGTTCCAACTCTCTGTGAGCCATTTGAACTTTGAATGATGTGTCTACTGTGAAATATGCCTGAGGTAAAGAGCTCCAAAGAGGGCTGAGTTTTTGCGTGTTTCCCCAAAATCCCATTGAGCTCCATAGTTTTTTGTGCCATTTGTTTCTCAGATTTCCTCCACGTTGTTTGATGCACATCTATGAAAAGTCACTCTAATCCTGATCGCATAGCTGCGTGACAAGATACACAAAATATTTTAAGCTCAACAGTAACAAGTGTGCTTCTGTATCGGCAGCCTTAACGAGGTTTGCCTTGAGAAATGAGTGGGATATATGAGACAAGCTAAAAATTGTAACATTAGATTATAAGTGCTTACCTTGTGGGCATGGTGCACATTTGGTATCCTCCTTCCCACAGGATGCCTCCACTCCAAAGCCGACAGGACACAGACTGCAACACTGGCCTGATTCAGTGAACTGACCGCTGAGACAGGCCTTTCCAAGAGTAACCTAAAGTAAACACGATACAGTCAAATAAACCACCGCCGCGCCTTTTACTAAAAGAACCAAACAGATTATTTTTTATCTTTTAGACTTTTAGATCTGTTTGTTTTGATGTGAGTTGCAGGAACCATGATGGACATTTAAACAAGAGGAAAAGAGGAAGTTTTCTTTTCTGCAGGGAGTCTTCTTGTTTATATAATTTGTAAAAAGGAAATCACACGTATTTCACCCAGGGCACGATGAAAAAGGAAAGGGAAAACGCTTCTTTTCCTGAACCTTTTTTGTTGTTGTTGTAATCTTTCTATCTGTCTTAGTTTTCACTCCTAAGTGCCCTGAGCTCTTATCTGCGAGTGGGCACTAAAAGAGACCCATTTGAGTCCTGACATGAGGAACACATCAGACATTCCTAACAGCTTGTGCAACAGGGTTGGTGCCTGACAGAAAGTGGTCGGCTTTAGGTGGGTGGGAGGAGGAAAACGAGCCCTATTCCTAAATAAATAAATTAATTAATATGTCAGGATGCTGGCCCAGAGATGATGGAGGTGTTTCTGGATGCATGGCTTCCTCTTTGCATGATGGAGCTTGAATTAACAGTCGTGGATTTGTGTTTACAGATACATTAGCCCATCGCTACTTCGCGGTTCGACTTTTGCAGACTCGGTCAGTTGCGGTTTTTCACAGTACAAATGTACACGACACATGACTAACATTACACGTAACTGGGACACTACGAGAGACAGTAAAAAGTTAACGAAAAAAATAATACTTCGGACAGACGCCGTCATTTTGTAGTTTTCTCTCAATAAGCCTACATTATTCTTAGTGACTTTGGCGCTCAGTGGATCAGAGAGCCAGAGATTCTTTATTGTCATTCGCACCTCATGTGGTACATGTGGTGGAGCGAAATTATGTACACAGGGTCCCAGTTACATCCAACAATAAAATGTATAAGAAAAACAGTAATAACATCTAAGATATCCTGATGCATGCTCAATAATCCAGGTAGAAAAATTCAAAAAAGTTCAATCTGGTCCTCTGGACAGTCAAAAACAAAGCAAAAAAGCAAAAAAAAATAAACATCTAAGATATGAACTAAGAAAAACATCAACTAAATATACACTAAGCACTAACAACATAAAACATTGAACATCAGCACAAACATGAACATGAGTCTGTGTGAGCAGATGTGCACGCATGAACACATCAACACTGAAACAGATCAGCAGCAACATGATGTGATTTTTCACAGTGGTTATTCTGGTTAGAGATTCATGAGTCTAACAGCCTCAGGGTATAAGCTGTTCCTCAGTCTAGTGGTTCTACACTTAATGCTTCTCAACCTCTTTCCTAAGGGGAGTGGGGCAAAAAGTGTGTGTGCTGGGTGAGTGAGGTCCTTCATGATGCAGGTGGCCCTCTTCCTGCATCTGGAGGTGTAGATGTTTGTGATGGTGAGGAAACTGACTCCAACAGTCTTCTGTGCAGCCTTCACCACTCTCTGCAAAGCTTTTCTTTCTGCAGCTGTGCAGCCTCCATGCCACACATTGATGCTGGAGCATAGGATGCTCTCCACTGCACACCTGTAGAAGGAGGTGAGGACTGAGCTTCCCAGACCATCTCGTCTCAGCCGTCTGAGGAAGTAGAGTCTCTGATGAGCTTTCTTGATCAGGCTGGTGGTGTTGTTGCTCCAGCTGAGGTTGTCATTCATGTGTACACCCAAGTACTTGTAGCTGGAGACCACTTCCACCGCAGATCCTCTTATGTTCAGGGGGTGTAGATGTTGTTGTTCCTTCGGAAGTCCACAATCATCTCCTTTGTCTTCTTCACATTGATGTGAAGGTTATTCTCTTTGCACCAGCTCTCCAGGTGTTCCACCTCTTGCCTGTAGCTGGACTCATCATTGTTTGTGATGCATCCCACCACTGCTGTATCATCTGCAAACTTTACAATGTGACAGCCTGGATGGGTAGCTGCACAATCATATGTGAGCAGAGTTAACAGGAGGGGGCTCAACACACATCCCTGAGGAGAGCCAGTGCTGAGGGTTATGGTGGAGGAGAAGTTGTGGATCCTCACTAACTGTGGTCTGTTTGTTAAGAAGTCTAGTACCCAGTTGCAAATGGAGGGGCTTAGTCCTAGTGTGGATAGTTTGTCCATCAGGGTTTGGGGGATCATGGTGTTGAAGGCGGATGTGAAGTCCACAAAGAGCATACAGACGTAAGAGTTTTTCTGCTCCAGGTGGTTGAGCGCAGTGTGGACCACAGAGGAGATGGTATCCTCTGTTGATCGGTTCTCACAGTATGCGTACTGATGAGGGTCCTCGTTGATGTTGATGGTTGTTTTGATGTGAGTCATGACCAGTTTTTCGAAGCATTTAGCGACTATCGGGGTGAGGGCCACTTGCCGATAGGCATTCAGACCAGTCACTGTAGAGCTTTTTGGGACTGGGATGATGGTGGCAGTCTTCAGGCAGGTGGGAACTGTCTCCAGGGTAAGTGAGGTGTTAAAGATGTCTGCCAGCCCCTCGCAGAGCTGATTGGCACATTCCTTCAACATTTTTCCGGGGATGTTGTCTGGGCCAGTTGCTTTGTGCAGAACCAACCGGGAATTGGACCAAAACTACTTCCCGCATTATCAGTCAATCTGAGTGCTGCATGCCGTCCCAGGGAGCCTCTCTGGCGAGGAGGCGTTGCTTTGAGGTCCGGTGTTTTCTCTGGCGCTCACCGGGACTTTTTGCATCTAGATTTGGACTCGATATGGACCATTGTGTGGTTTTGTTTGCAGTACGTAGCTACTGTACAGTATACATGTATATACATATGTTGTTAAAGAGTTTAGAACATTGCAAGAGTGTGGGAAGGGTTTATAAAGCCTTAAAATATTTATAAATACTAAAATAAGTATAGCGTTCCTACTTTGCAGTTTGTCAGGGGCCGATATGAGGTAAGAGAAATGCACATTCATTTTGGTTGTATTTACACAGAATGCCCTGCGCTGTAGTCCACTTCCTGCTTTTGGAGCGGTCTCCGGTCCGCTTGCATTCACACTGCATTTGAACCGCGCCAGAGTTCACTTCAACCGGACCAAGACCTAGGTATTTAGGCAGACCAGAGGTCGCTTTTTTGGTCTGCATCAAAGTTTGATTGTGCATTCACACCTCCCCAAACAAACCAAACTCTCTAGCCAAACGGACTAGAGTTCGATTAAAGCGGACTAAACAGGGCTAGTGTGAATGCACCCCTAATCCCTAATTGCTCCCCGGGTGCACACATAGCAGCCCACTGCTCCACCTGGGTGCATCCCAGATGTCATGGGTTAAATGCAGAGAACTAATTTTGCCATTGTATGGGAACATACAATAATGATAATCTCAGACTTCCGCTTCACTTATTGCGGGGGGGTCCAGACGGTAACCCCTGTGATAAACGAGTGACTACTTTATACCTTTTTTATGGGAAAATTTAAACCTTTGATATGTTGACAGTGTTTCACTGTGAATAAAATATGTTACATTTTACACAACGTCCCAACTTTTTCAAGTGTCCTTTTGTCCTAAACCCAAAGAAAATGGCAAATACAACCCATGTGAGCATGAGGGTGTAAATGAGACGTTTCAAACTCGGGGGGAGTCATTTCATCGAGGACTTGTATGAGTGTCCACTTGGAGTGAGACAACGTCTTTGAAGTCTCCGGGCCCTCCAGGTGTGTCTGTGAAGACCAGAGTTTCACTAACACCACATCTCCAGGCTCAACGCTGCGGCATCTTAAATATGCACACATTTAACGGAATCAACCCCCCCACCCCCCGCCTGGGGCTCTGACAAGAGCAAGCAGATGTCTAACAGTTAACCTCCTGCTAAAGGGAAAACGATGTCTCCCGTTTTTGTGTCTGAAGTCTGCCAAGACACACAGGGAACATGTGCAGACCTGCTGAGGCTCCAGCTAAAGCCCACCAAGCAGAAACACACACACACACACACACACACACACATGCACACGCAGTGCCATGGCCTTAGTCACATCCAAAAATGTACAGGAGACAGCTTTGAAACAGGGCTCGCCTCGGTCCAAAAACAACTCCCAGTTTTGACTGAGCTGCTTCACAGCTGAAGCTTCAAGAGGCTTCACGATGGTGGGCTCCAGCAGACAAGAGCCGAAACTGAGCCCAAGCATGCAGCAACAAAATCACCTTTCTGTGACAGACAGGGTTTATCGAACTTTTTTGACGCTAAACTCGTCTCGGATAAACAGCAGCTCTGCTTTATTTCCAACTTCAGCTTCAATTTCTGTCATTTCGGTGCGAGTCTCGGCTGATGTATCTCTGCCAGCTCAAACGGAGAAACAACTCAACCAAGAGCAGGAACTACGAGAAGCTCGGCTCTTCCTTCATGGGGGCGCAGCGTGCAATAAAAGATTTAATCTGTGCTCCGCGTGAGACGATTAAAAACAGTGATCCACGCAGCAGTGACTCAGTACATCCAAAGGGACTAAACTAGAGGAAATGAAACATTCTGAGAAAATACTTGAAGCTCAAAAACTCTGAAAGGCCAATCAGGCCCGTCTAAAACGTCCAAAAAGCAAAAGTTCCCAAGCTTTTCAGCCATGTGTGTACTTCCTCTGATGACCTTAGTTTAACTTTGGCATAAAAGTCTAAAATGTTTGTATTTGTAATCAAATGTACCTTTAAAGTGCAGAAAACATAACTTTTAATTAATAACTTCCCCTAAAATTAAGCTTTTTTTGTTACATTTTTCCTTTAATGTTGTGCGTGAGGCTGCATGGTGAAAATCCGTTTCACCTCCAAACAGGAAGTAGCTGTCACTCAAACGTGTGTCCCAAATTTATACTTTAATTCTAAACGAAGCATAACAAGCTCGTCATAAAACCAGTAGGAGTCACATTTCATGACTTCTACAGCATTTCTCCAAATACATTACTTACAACTTGGGAAACGATTGTTGGGTAGTTTTCTTGCCAAATCGTGTACTTGTACACACACTGAGAGGGCTTTACTCATCGCTGCCTGCTTGTTTACACTCGATACAGTCAGGAAGAGATCGTGTAAATAATCTGAAGTAAAACTCAACGTGAAACAAACGGCTCAGTTTTGAACCGCGTGGCTGAAAGCAGTTTGTTTGTCAGGAACAAAACATTGTCTGCCGCTCCGCTGTAAAGAACCCAGTTTAAATACAATTACACCGACCGCACACATAACTGCAACCAGACGAGCTAGCTTTCAGTAAATACTTTATTTCAAACCACTTTAATGTATGTTCACTGGCTTTTCTAAAAGACCAAAATGCAACAAAAGTAACAAAGATTTCAGAACATAAAATAAAGGCCTAGCCTTGGAGGAATGCATGTCGCCCGCCGCCTCTCGTAGCAGAGTTTTAGACTAAAATCATATAAATGTTGAGAAAGATGTATCCATTATGTTAAAACCCTAAAGAATACTTTGATGTGACAATTTAGAGCTCAAAGTATTTATTAGGGACAACTCTCAGGTACTACTGAATCAAACTATAGCTCAAAATGAGCAAAACAGATTTTTAGCCACTTTTGTGATGATTGCTACCAAATAGCTGTGGCAGCCATCTTGACTTCAACTGACTCCAAACCATAAAGAGTTACAGATATGCCTCCATTGATTGTTTCCTGAAAATTTTAATAAAATCCGTCCAGTTGTTCATGAGATATTTTGCTAACAGACAAACAGCCTTGAATTATGAGCACTGCTGAGGTTTTAAGCAAAAATTCTGCACAAAGGTTAGCACCTACAATATGTGTTGTGAAGGATTCTCAGCTATATTCACACCAAATTCGAACACAACATCCGTAAAACGGATTAAATTAGAGCCATTTTTGTGTTTTCTAAGGTGAGTCGTTTGTGTCAGCCATCTTGGATTGAGCTGGCTCCAAATGTTAATCAGGTCTACACATTCATGTACTAATTATTTCCTGAAAATTTCATTAGCATTTATCCAGTGGTTCACGAGATATGTTGCCGACAGACAGAGCTGACTGCAAATAGTTGATGGTAAAGTTTTAAACAAAGAGCTTGAGCAATCTTCTTGTACTCTTTAAGTGTGTTTGGGATCAGGCTCAGCTACTACCACACCAAATTTTAGCTCAAAATCATCTAAATTGACTGAGTTATAGCCTTTATTTTTTAATTGCGAGTCGGGTGCAGCCTTTCATCGTCTTCATGATGCATCCTGCATTATATCCTATAAATGAACACCAATGTCCATGTTCATATACAATCCGCCTCTTATACCGAGCCACAATGAAGCCTTTCCCTTTTGCTTCTGCTGCTTTGCTACTTGTGTCATTATGTTCAATTTTCAAGCACAGTGTAATTTGCTGGTTGTGACCCTCGGAGTATTTCCTCTTATCTTCTGTATCTGGAGCCTAAAGTTTGAAGGAAGCTGAAATGCTGTTGCTTTTTCCATTAAGGTAAAAAGCTGCAATCTGAAGGGATTCCCCAGCGAGAACAGACAGACCACCGTGGAGAGCTGCTGCTTTCAAGGGGTCTCTGAACTCCACGGCTGCCGGAGTCACTCAGTCATCACAGATCACACACACACACACACACTTCAGCCGTCTTGAGCTTTAAACATTTTCTGTGCCTTTCTGAAGTGAGAACCCTAAAGACTTTCCAGAGTTCATCTAATCCGCGTGAAAATAAACACACAAAAGGATGCACCCCCACCCCTGTGAAAAGGCCGACCCATCAACCTTCACGGTCTGAGACAGACGAAGTTCAGTAAAGACTCTAAACTGCACATCCTGTCTGACTACTGCACTGTAAAAAAAAAAACAGGATTGTAAACAGTAAAAGGTACTCATTAGAATGTCAAGAAGACCACTCCTAAAAGTCACCAAGCAGAAAACAAAATACACATTTCTTTCTCGTATTGTGGATTACTGTGTCTCCAAGTTACATAAATGAATAGTTGTCACCACGTGTGTTTGCTCACCAGTGAACATCAGTCAGCAATAATGATGTCCACTGATGAGCCGTGTGGGATGAAGAAGTCGGACAGTTTTAAAGTATTTGTACGTATGTACGCTCAAATTTATTGAGTAAAGTATACAGTTGGGATCCGACAGTGGTTTTACTCGTCTTTCCTCTTTTCTTTCTCTCCCACGTGGTTTTCTGCAGATTCTGCCGAGCGCTTTGTTTACATTGAGCGCGTACCTGCATTACAGAAAAGCATATCGATCTGAAAACCTACTCCAAAGTTCATGCTCGATAATCCAGGTAAAAATCCAACAATGTTCACTCAGGTGTTTTGAATCACTTTGGCATGACTGTCTCAGAGAAGTTAGCGGGGGAGAGGGTGGGTCCCGGAGGCCATCTTAGCACCAGCAAACTGTTTTGTTCCACTGTGGAGTATGCTGTTTGTGGGAATCAGTTTTGTTTGGTGGCTCCTCAGACTGAAGAAGTCCTTTGGATGAAGGATGAAACGTCTCAGCAAAAAAAGAAACCGTCCAGATGACTTGACTACTGCAGTAAACTCTTGAATATATCAAAGTTCATGCTCAATAATCCAGGTTTAAAAAAAATCCAACATAAATCAGTCAGGTAATCTGGATGGTTTCTTTTTTGTTTGTTGAGACGTTTCATCCTTCATCCAAAGGACTTCATCAGTCTGAGGAGCCACAATGAGTCCCACAAGCAGCACACCTACATAGTGGACCAGCCAGACTGATGAAGTCTTTTGGATGAAGGACGAAACATCTCAACAAAAAAAGAAACCGTCCAGATGACCTGACTGAACTTTGTTGGAATAGTTCATATAGTTTAGGATGATTTTTTTACTTTTTGTTTAATAGTTTCAAATGAGTACCTTTAAATATTACCCATGAGTATTTTTAGTGACTCACTGTACAAAAATGGTCAAATTTGAGCTTCACTGACTATTTACTTTCAGTACATCTTGATTAAAATTTTACCGAAGACACCGGTACTCAACGTTCATGTGAACAGTTAGCTTCTGGTCAACAGTTTATTCGTCTCCTGCGAAGTAAAACCGAACAATAAGTCTCTATCTTTACGGGTTGAAACAACAGATAACTTAGTGAAAGTTAAAGGAACTCTAATAAAACTTGTAGCTGGAAAAGTTGTTGTTTTATGAGCCTTTGTGTTTATATTTTCAACGTCTGAATGAGGTGCTTATGTAGCTGCCTAGCTAGCCTAGCATTAGCCGAGTTTATCCACAAACCACAGACTTATGACTGATCTTTTTTTTTCCATCCACTATTGTTAATTTCCCATTAACGCAATTATTTTGGTAGAAATATTAATAAATTCCTGGATATTTGTTAATGAGCTGCATGTTGTGTGTATTTCAATGTATTTCATTTGAATAAATGAACATTATTTAGTATAAATATAGTCTCTTATGGCTAAACAATAATGAAATATTCATGCAAACCGTTATAATTTCACTACCATACATTTGTTTACAATGGATTTGAATTTACAGAACATAAGTGAGTAATATGTTAAAAGCTGTGCAATTTATTTGACTAAAAAGACGCACAAATTAAATAAAACTTAATTTTTTTTAATAAGTTTCAAGTATAAACAATTTGTAAGAATTTATTTAGTCCACTGGAGTCGAAAAATAGGAAAAATTAGTTTAAGCTTCAAAAATTTGAGAAATTACATGTGTAAAAATTGGTTAAATTTGAATTAAATTGTGTGATTTAGTTGATGGACATTTAGGTAAAATTCACCAAAAAATATTGTTTATAGTCAGCCAAAATAAAAAAACAGCAAAGTTTTACACCAATTTTATTGGTTGAATTCCCACGGTTTGTGCAGCATTATGGCACAGTTGGTAGAGCTATTGCCTCTCAGCAAGAAGGTTGCTAGATCAAATCCCGACCGGGGGCCTTTCTGGGTGGAGTTTGCATGTTCTCTCGGTGCATGCGTGGGTTTTCTCCGGTTTCCTCCCACAGGCCATAAACATGCGTGTTAGGCTGATTGGTAACTCTAAATTATCCCTATGTGTGAGTGAGAGAGTGAAAGGTTGTTTGTCTCGTTTGTCTCTATGTGTCCCTGTGATGGACTGGAGACCTGTCCAGGGTGTCCCCACCTCTTGCACAGTGACTGCTGGGTATAGGCACCAGTGACCCCCACGACCCAAAAAGGAAGACGTAGATAAAAGATAATGGATGGATCCTTGCATCTGTGATAAATCAGGCAGCAAACTGATCTATCCCCACCACATGCACAGATGAGAGAACAATAATTGCTCTGCTCAGGGTGTTCCTGCTAATAAGCCTCATTTTTACCAGGATGTGCCGAGGGCGAGACGCACGGTGGGACGTCCAGTAAATACAAGAAACACGATCCGTAGAGCCCGAGTCGACATACAATCCTCACAAACCAGCCAGCGAGAGTTGTCTGAAAGCACTAACAGTTTTTGAGCAGCATCCAACAGGACTTTTGACATTATCTCCTTTACACGGGGAAAACTTGGATCTAACAAAGTGCTTTGACTGTAGAGGACAAGCCTGGACAAGAACAGGAGCTACCGAGCCCCCACTTTTTTAAGAAGAAAATTAATGTCAAGTTAAAGTGATGATAAAATTAGGGGCTTTTTAAAGCGCTGCTCCTGGATTTAACGTGCATTTAAACACTACTCAAACTGTAATTTGTTCATAAAATGCATGATTTATTATTTCTTTGTCGTGAACAATCTTACTGGCTCCTGCTGTGCGTCTGAGAGGAGTCTCTGTGGGAAACAGGCTTAGATGGCTTGAAGCAATTTTTTCATGAGTGCCTTTTTTTAAATTTTTTTAGATAAAGTCTCTGCAGGGCCCCACATGCAAACATCATCTGCAAACACACAGTGTTTACCAACATGTAGCAAACGTTAGATGCACTTTTTAGATCTGTTCTTTTATAAACCGGAGGATTCTCAGCTACTACCACACCAATTTTTATCTGTATCTGTAAAAACAACGGAATTATAGTCATGTTTGTGCTTGCTTAAGTTGATCAACTGTGACGGCCATCTTGAATCGGATAGTCTCCAAAAGTTAATTAGCTGACAACGTGCAACCAGTGACGACTATCTAACAGTTTCATTCAAATCAGCCCAGCGGTTCAAGAGATATTTTGCTAACAGACAGAGTTGGCTAAGTCTCATAATAAACACCTGAGATATAGGTCATTTTTGTAGCTGTTAAGTTGATTAGTTGTGGTGGCCATCTTGGATCAAAAAATAACTTTGAGCGTTTCAATAATTACATCCACTGGTATAATAAATATTTTGCTAACAGAGACAAAATGGTCACACAGACGCATATATTATTGCATGCCTTTCATGATAGTGTGCGCTAAATCCAAATTTTCTTTAAAAATTGTCAAGATTGTGGCTAAATTGGCATATTTGGCTGAAATACATCCACATTCCCTAAACCCATTCAATTGCCATAAAAACAATAGGGCACCATTTTAAGGGAAAATGTAATATTTATAGTCATTTTTCCATATTTTTAAAATAATCTATTTTTGACTTGGCAAGGAAAAGTCTATTCTAGAAAACCAAGGCAATGTTCTCTGTATTAAACTAGAAAAACACTAGATCCTGTAAAAGTTGTCTCAACTTTCCTCAAAAGGTCTAAATAAAATCCAGCCTGTCAGTACAGTAGTTGATGTAAAATCGTTTAATCTCTGATGATAAAAATCAAGGGCGGGATTGAGGGAGTGAAAGGGCCGCTTGTGGCCCGCGGGCCACACGTTGCCCGTGTGTGACTTGAGACCAGATGTGTCTCCTGCTGTCTCCACGGACAACAATGGAAAGACAAACAGAGCACCAGGCAGCGGAGCCTGGTGATGTGGGACATCTGGCTCTGAGGACAGGAGCGGAAGTCCTCTGGGAACAATGGAGTGCTGAACTGGGCGGCAGGACTTTTCACAACATATTTTACTGGCAACAAGAGCGCGAACGGAGACGAGAGGAAGTGAATAAATGACACGTACTGTGGCCAACAGAAGCGCGCAGATGAGCATCGACCTCATGTCTCCAGAGCAGCTCCTCAGGTCCAGAAGAGACACGAACAACTCGCCTCCTGTCTTCAAGCTCCGCTTCTCGTGAAAAGCGCTGGTTCCGTCGGTCCTCCGCGGAGTTCTGGCGCTTTTACGCACAAGAAGCGCGTCTCCAAGTGCGCGCAGGGTCCGAGCGCAGAGGACAGTGAGGTCCCTGTGTGTGCAGGAGTGTGCGCGATGGGAGCTGCAGCTGCCTCTCCTGCAGCTCTGCCACAGATGAAGCAAGCTTCTCCTCCTCGCCCGTTTCTCCTCCCACCTCCTCAGCCATGAGCAGGAGCCGTGATTGGCTGCAGGAGAACTCCGTCTGAAAAGTTGCTCTTTACAAGTACAGTCACGTGCAAACGCTTTAAACCATTAACAGTAAATGTTTAATAAAAATAATAACGTTTTTGTTTAACTTTTACGTTTGTCTCATTAACTACACAGAGATATTTTCAATTTCTTAAAAACATTGTTTTTGGAATCCCCTTCAGCAGACTGGCTCTAATGTTTTTAGCTTTCAGCTACCATTCTGCTACTGTTAGCTAGCCTGTTGATACATGTAGCATTTTGACACTTTTAGCTTTAAGGTAACCTTTTCCTACTTCAAGCTTTCAGCTAGCATTTTACTTTTAGCCTTTAGCACTCCATTTGCCATTGGTGTCTTTCAACTAGCCTTTTGCTACTTTTAACTTTCAGTTAATCTTTTGCTGGTTTTAATTAGCATTTTGCTAGTTATTTCTGCTTTTACCTGGACTTTGATATTTTTTAGTTTTTATCATTATCCATTCATCATTTTATCAATCAATCATTTTATCATCTAGCGTTCTGCTACTCTTAGCATTTAGCCTTTTCTTACTTGTAGCTTTTAGTTAGCCTTTTGCTTCTTTTAACAAGTGTTATACTACTTTGAGCACACATTTTGCTACTTTACATTTGTAGTTATCATTTTGTTACTCTTATCTTTAAGCTAGTGTTTTTCTATCATCTTCTTCAGCAAATCTTAATAATTCAGCGTTCACTCTGCGTTCTCACTGAAAATGCAGTTTCTTCATTTTTATCAGTATTTTGCATCCAAACAGGCAGAGCTTGTAATGTTTTAGTTGTCTTGAATTAATTTATTGCTGTTTAATCAGCAGTACAACATATTTAAGTGCTTATTTACCTGACACTCTGCTTATACTACTGAACTGTAAATAGTCTGCAATTCTCAATGTTCCAACACACACTGAACTTTATTATTGATTTTGTTAATTTTATTTCTTTATCTATTGTTTTTAACATTTTAGGAACTTTCTGTCTGTGTGAATCTTTTTATCTGTTGCTGCTGTTACACTTGCATTTCCCATCTGCGGGACAATAAAGGCTGTTTCTATTCTTCCTATTCCATTCTAAAATGATGTCAGCCAAAACACACAACCTATGACAGAACACATAAAACATGTGAAGAAAATGATTAAAACATCAGTTTAAAAAACAGCAATATATGTGAATATTTAGTTTGACACCGATCTAAATTGTATATTTCTTCTTCTTTCGGCTGCTCCCTTCTTTAGAGGTCGCCACAGTAAATTAACTCGCATGGTTTGTTTTTACACCGACTGCCTTTCCTGACGACACCACAGACCATTGAGCTACCACAGAGAGCTGTTGGGTGCCCAGGGCAGCAGATGATGGGGGTTAAGGGCCTTGCTCAGGGGCCCAGAGTGGGGCAAATGAGGGTGGAGACAGATGTGGGTGTTTCACCTTTGCCACCCACATTTTGATGTCGGTTCGAGGAGTCAAACTGGCAACTTTCCAATCACAGGCTCACTTTCTCTAACCTCTGCGCCACCACTCCCCCAGAGTCTAAATTGAAAATATGGATCTAAAACATTAACAGATCTAAAACATGTAGATCAGTAAACCGCTCATAGATCTGATGACTCCTGAATCACCTCCGAGGGCCGAGGGACAATCAGTCCTGGATGTGTCCCGTCTGCTCCTGGGCCTCTTGAGAGATTCTGCCTGCAGTCCAAACCTCTCAACATCCAAACACACATGGAGCATCATGAAATAAATAAAATGAAATAAAATAAAAAAAACTCCTGGAAAGATAAAATCAGGACGACAGTCTCCTTCAAAAAGCTCCAGCTCTGCTCAGACTTTTTTGCTGTTATAAGGAGGGGATACTTCTCTGAGGTCACCCTGGTTCAGGCATGGCACTCACTGCTCCAGTCGATACGTTTACTTTGATGCACTGTGGATCAAACTTTGAACATCTGTAAAGCTTTACATTCTGCTTTTAGTCACATTTTACACAACATCCCACCTTTATTTTGGGGGGATTGAAGTTCTACATTGGGATCCATTGTGTAATTTTCTACTTTATTCCCAAAACACTCATCTTGACGAGTGACGCCTTGTAAAAAAAGTATTTTATTTTTATTTCTTTTTAAAGGAATCCTGCAGGGGATTAGCACACAGCTGTGATAGACTCTTATCTGAAACAAACCCAAGCACGAGCATCAAGACGACTCGCTTTTTGAATCAAGACGACTCGCATGTTTGATGTCAGCCATTCAAAAGATTAAGGGTGAATTACACACCTTGTAAATTCTAGGGGGGGGGGGGGGGGCTTCAAGGGAGAACAAATGGAGGTGAGCAAAGCAGGGGGGTCTCATGCACTTCAAAGCCTGATGAGGGATAAGAGGATGAGGATGTTCCTGCTCTGAACCAACCAGCTTCATTCTTTCACAACAATGGAGGAGCTTCCACAGCCATCACCTCCATCTAACACACAGTTATTACTTTCTTCTGTCTGTTTGGTCCTCACTTTTTCTTTTTTGTTTAATTCATTGCATTTGAAAAGTTCAATAGATTTTGTTTTTCTTGTTTGAAGTTGTTGTTTTATCGTCTTTAATACAAATGCTCCTGAAATGAAGCGCACGATTTGGGAAGACTTAAATCTGGAACCAAACAGGTGGCGGAGCAAAAATAGAAAGAGTAGAAAAATATTAACGAAAAATCAAATAAATAGAAGAAAAACAGTTGCATGACAAAAATGTGTTGCTAAATATGAAATAAAAATGCCACCAACAATAAAAATCACTTTAATTTATTCAAATTCAATTTATTTCTATAGCACATAAAAACAACAAAAGCTGACCAAAGTGCGTTACAGTTCAGTCAAATTAAAATGAAGTAATAAGAACAAGAAACAAATACATCTTGTACCACTCAGGAAGAACAAGAAGGCTGAAAAACAACAGCAATAAAAATCAGCTCTTGTTCTCAGACTCTGCATGGATCAAACCTGAAGGAAAAAAGAAGAGTTTTGAGCAAAGATTTAAAAGTCTCAACAGCCTGAGCAGTCTTTAAATGATCAGGTGAACTGTTGCGCAGTTTTGGAGCAGCAACCGCAAAAGCCAGATCACCTCTGGACTTCAGTCAGGAACTGGGGACTTCTAAAGATGAACTGTTGGTAGACCAGAGTGCTCTTATTGGAGTGTAGATGTTAAGAAGATCTCATACCGACAAATAAGATGGGGCCAGACCTTTTAAGACGTTAAAAACCAGCAATAAAATCTTAAAATCAATCCTGAAGTGAACAGGAAGCCAGTGTAGAGAAGCCAGGACAGGAGTTATGTGATCGTGTTTTTAGTTGCTGTTAAAAGACGAGCTGATGCATTCTGGATGGTATGTAAGCAATGTAGAGATGATTTATCTAAACCAACATACAAAGCATTACAGTAGTCCAAACAAGAGCTAATAAAAGCATTAATCACCTTTTCAATGTCTCTGAAAGGGAGACGAGACTTCCCCTTGACAATGAGTCTTAGTTGGAAGAAATTGGATTTCACAACAGCATTTATTCGTTTGTCTAATTTAAAAGTACTATCGAAAATAACTCCCAGGTTTCTGACAGTGGACTGGCTGTATGAAGCCAAGGGGCTAAGAGTGTCAAGGGTGTTACATTTACCAAAGCAGATGACTTCAGTTTAATTTTCATTTAAATTCAGAAAATCTTGTTTTAACCAGACTATGGTTCCAGTGGAGTAACCCTGTTTGACTTAATGGGCAAAATCAACTGAATGTCACCAGCAAAGCAATGAAAAGGGATGTTATGTTTTCTAAAAATGGACCCCAAAGGCAACATGTACAGATTAAAAAGCAGTGGACCTAAAATACACCCTTGAGGGACCCCAGAGATCAAAGGGACCTCAAATGATGAACATTCCCCATAAATGAACAGTGTGTGTATACAACATTGCAAACCAAAGTTGTTTATTTCTAAATTTTTCAGAGCCCATAACATTGGTATCATCTGGAAAACTTGCTGAAAATTTAAGTTGTGCATTTAAGAAAAAAAATCAGGATTAATTAGGAGTTAAAAAAAAACAAAAACTGAAGGACCTATCCATCCATCCATCCATTATCTTTACCCGTGTATTCCATTTTGGGTCACGGGGGTCACTGGTGCCCATGTCCAGCAATCACTGTGCGAGGGGCGGGGTACGCCCTGGACGGGTCGCAAGTCCATCACAGGGACACATAGAGACAAACGAGACAAACAACCATTCACTCTCTCACTCACACCTAGGGACAATTTAGAGTTACCAATCAGTCTAACATGCATGTTTTTGGTCTGTGGGAGGAAACCGGAGCACCCGGAGAAAACCCACGCATTCACGGAGAGAACATGCAAACTCCACCCAGAAAGGCCCCTAGACAGGGGTTTGAACCAAGGACCTGCTCGCTGAGAGGCAGCAGCTCTACCAGTTGCGCCACCGTGCTGCCCCTGAAGGACCTAATGTCCTTAAATGTCCCCATAATGCAAGAATGGGGACAGTAATCTAAACAAACAGACAACTGGTGACAGAATAAACATGTTTATAAAGAAGGCAGGCTGGTTGATCCTGAAGGGAATGCAGACCGTCGGCTACAGTCTAGGTTTGAAATGAGATCATTTTGTGATGGGAAGGGACGGAGTTCAAGTGGTTATTATTGACAACATGATCAATCAGATCTCATGAAATGTGTTTCAGCTCAGAGTACGTGTTGAGGATGACCCTCAGCTACAGCCTCTCTAAATCTTAGCTCCAATCCTGTAAAACTGATGGAGGTAGAGCCATTTACAAGACTGCTAAGGTCACTGTGGCAGCCATCTTGACTCCACAAGTTAATCAGTTGTAGCTGAACCGACTTCCTCTGTGCTCACTCAAGGGTGGGGTTGATCAGAGAAAGAGGGGTGGATGGTCTGAAGTCATTTAGCTGCAACTCAGACCTGGAGGGGTCAATGAAAAGAGGCCACGCTAACAGAGTGAGGTGTTAACCCCTCCCTCCACTGTCTACAGTTTTTTTACAGGACACTTTTACCACTTCCCCCCTCCCCTACCCAGCAAATTGTACCCCCAAAGAGGTGTTTATGGGGGAGGCTGACAGGATGTTGGGCCCATCAGAAGATCAAAGTCTCCACTTTAGAGTCCAGGAGCTGCTGCTGCTCAGCGTGACCTTTTCAACCCCAGCAGGGTTCAGATGAGACGATCCGTGTCTGAGGCAGCTTCACCGTTTTAAACACAAAAATAAGAGCTCGGCTCTCAACAACAAGCCATCGTGCTCATCGGTTTAAAGAAAAGCGGACGGCTGAATGAAATGTCATGAAGATTGGTCTTTTTAGAAGCAATGTTTGGAAACGCTAATCGATGTCAGGAAACGGATGCAGACGTCAACTTCTGTGAGACTTTTTCCAACTAAAAGTATCCAAAAATAAATAGTGAGCACAACGTGACAGAGACAGTTCAGATCTTACAGAACGAGCTTCTATAGAAAGGTTATGAGCAGGAAATATCTTACCTGTTGTAGATGGCTATTTGAACGACGCCAATTGAAAAAAAAAGCATTTTTTCTTCACATTACATTGTTCTTCTAGCAGGAACATTATGAAGTTCCTACAGGAAGTGACCCAGGCTGCACAGGAAGTGCTACAGATATTTACTGCTGCTGCTATTTGCACTTGCACACAGCCATAAAAGATTATATAAATAACATCTATTGCAAAGCTGATGATGATAGAAAAGGTTTACAAAAGAAAAACTTTGTATTAACTGCTATATCATTTTAGAAACAAGAGTTGTTTTTGCCCTCCTGCTTCCCTTGGATCAAAGTGACATCTGAGGGTAACCCAAGGGCAGCAGGAGGGTTAAGACGGCAGCAATCCGTTTTCATATCGTCGCTTTAATAGTCGCCCACGGAGCTGGAACAGCTGGCGACAAGCTGGCGACTCAGAATTACAAAACAGAAGAAAATGTTTTTGCTGCAGTCTCAAAGATTTCTGAGCATTTGTCAACAAGTGACCGGCAACTTGTGTGGTTGTGTTTGTCACAACTAAAATTTGAATTCATCTATTTTTGTGTGCTCCAATTGTAAAAACTGTATTTCAGTCTATTGCGCGCGTGCACGCACGCACGCACGCACGCACGCACGCACACACAGGAAGTGGGTTCTTATAAAACTTTTGTGACTGACTCTGGAGTCATCCTGCCTTCAGACGTTCTCCTGATACATGATGAATAAAAACAGAGCATTCGTCCAGCCAAAATGATTTAATCAAACATCTTATTCACGTTCATATTACAACAGAGCAGTAAAGCTTTGCTCACAATTAAATTAGCAAGAATAAAAATCTGTCATACAGTGATCTTACTGATTGTAATTCAGTGTTTATTCCAAGGCCCACAAGTAAAAAATAAAATAAAATAAAAGGCACTTATCAGATTAAATAAAACAAGAGCACAGTCAAGTGGAGAGAAGAAATACAGAAGCATTTCTAAAAAGGCCAATTGTAAGTAAGGCCACTGAAGGTCCATGAGCTCACTGAGGATAAAACACTGAATATTTTTCACATCCTCGAGCATTAAAGCAGCGCCGCTTTAACTGTAACAGTTTCACTTCGCTAAGAGCCTGACAGGAATGTAGACGGATAAACTGTGGTTTTATTTCTGCTGCAGGAGCATCTGTCAACCACTAAAAGCCACAACACAACAAAGGTTCACAAGCTTCCTCCACCCCCACCTCCACATGTTTCTTTACAGTGATCAACCCTCTCCTGAGCAACTTCTGATGCAGTTTTTCTTTTGTTTAATTTTCAAGTTTCCAGGAGTTTTAAGAAGATCCCCATCGCCAATCAATGGCTTTAGGACATTCAACAGTGCTGGGATCTTAGCAGTGTCTCTGACATCAGAAGGAGAAAGAAAGCATCGTGCTTAGGGCGTTTGTTTTTTTGTCTGACGATGAGCGAGTCGTTCTCCTGACGTCTGACTCAGAGTTCATCAGGTTTTTTTCTTTTACGCTCCTCATCCCCAACAAAGAAAGGCCGCTCTTTGGAACAACGCTGGTCAAAAAGCAGCGACGACTTGTAAAAAGCAATCTGCGATAAAATATATATATAAAACATCATTTAAAACCTTTTTTTTCTTCTTAAAAAAAGTGCTCAGTGTATAGTTGCTCTCTCAGAGAGATCAGTGGCTTCATGAGTCAAGTTCCCCAAGTTTGCTTCAGGAAAATAATAATAATTTTTAAAAAAGGCCGCACGTGGCGGAGCCTGCTCGAGAGCTGCTCCGACGTCGCTCCTCTCATTTGCCGGTGTTCTGGGTGGGATTGTACTCCGTTTCACCTGACGACACCTGAGAGATGCGGCGCGTGGAGCCCCACAGGCGGCGGGAGAACTGTCCTGAGCGAACCTGAGCAGAGGAGGGGACATGTCGGCTTTTAGGGTTCAAACTACATTATCATCTGAAACAACCTAGTCCACAGGAAGTACTCTGCATACGACTAGACTCCCACATTCTTACACTCTTGTGTTAAACACACACACTCCTGCATCTCCCGATTGATCTTGACGTTCGGCGTCTCACCTCCTCTGGTTTCCCTGCCCCCACCACGATTAGCTTCCCATCCTCCAGTCCCACCAGTATGTGGCTGAACTCCTTGGTGACGGACACGCTCCTCACAGGAACCCTCAGGGCCAGAGGTGTGATCAAAGCATCCAGACTGCAGAACAGAGAGGCGTCAGAACAGCATCCAGTCTGAGCGGAGCCGCAGTCAGCCTGCTGCCACTTGAACGCCGCAGTTTCTCAAAGCTCCACATTGTGGTTTATTTAAGCATTACAAGATTATTATCACCCTCTGATGAGAGCAGGATAACATTTTTTCTTTTGTCTGTAACGTCATTTGGCTGTCTGTTAGCAAAATACCTCCAATACCACTGGAGGGATTTTCATCCAGCTCTCAGAAACTAACCATTGGATGTGCAGTAGTCCCTCGCTACATCGTGGTTCGACTTTTGCGATTTTTCAAAGTCAGATTGTACATGACACACAATTGTCAACTTTAATATTACTCACGTGATTGGGACGGTATGGGATATTATGACGGAGCTTTAGGGCTACGCTAAGAAAAAATAATTAAAAGCCATAAAATTATGAGAATAAAGTCGTAGTATTACGAGAATAAAGTCGTACGAGACTTTTATTTGGTTTTACAGTTCTCGTTTAATTATTTATTTTTTCCACGAGTCGGATCCACGACGCGACCTGTCAATCAATCCAGTAGGCGTGTCAGCAAATGCCCAATCCGAAGCTAAATGCTCCTATAAGTGAGTCGCTGGGTCTCTTCAGCCTCTTTCTGGCATATTTGTTGAAGACCTCTAACAGCACTGCACACACAGTTTCGCTTCACTGAGCGCCGTTTTCAAACAGAAACAAAAACGTAAGTCATGACGTTATGACATCACGTATATGCATCCCAGAAGCAGCATACAAACACACAACAGTAGGGGGCAGTACTGGAACACGTTCTGAGTAAGAGCGTCAATAACAATAAAGTTTAACAAACATTCTCCATTTTACCAAAGTTAAAATGCGGTAAACCTGATTTATCGTGTCGGAGTTTGGATAATATTACGACTCATTCAGTTTCAGATTGGTCATTTCCTGACACGCCTACTGGATTGATTGACAGGTCGCGTTGTGGATCTAACTTGTGGGGGGAAAAAACGACGGCTATAAAAAAAAAAGTCTCATATGACTTTATTCTCGTAATTTTATGGCTTTTAATTATTATTTTTTTCTTGGTGTGGCAATGTAATTAAAAAAATTATAATTTTAGCGTGGCCCTAAAGCTCCGTCGTAGAGTAAAAAGTTAACGAAAAAAATACTTCGGACAGGCATCGCCATTTTGAAAAATTTTCTCAATAAGCCTATACGATATCGCCATTCAAAAGGACTGCATTTCCCAGAAGCCAACAGTGCTTCCAGCCGTTGCTTTTTGCTGAAATGGAGGGAAAGCTTTGATCTGATCCAAAAAAGTTCGGCCCTTATTCATAGTGACTTTGGCGCTCAGTGGATGCAGAGTCGCACGGAACTGACTGGGATTTGGACCAGAACTACTTCCAGCCTCATCGGTCAATCTGAGTGCCGTTTGCCGGCCCATGAAGCTTCTTGTGCAGGGAGGCGTCACTTGGAAGTCCCGTGTCTTCTCCGGAGCTCACCCAGACTTTTTTTTATTGGATACGATTATTTGGACTCGATCTGGACCACCGTGTGGTTTTGTGCTGGCTCGTGATAAACGAGGGACTACTGCACATCTAAAACTGATTAACTGATTGAAGATGAACTTTCTTGCAAACACAAAAACAGCAGTAACTCAGTCAATTTGACAGATTTTGATCTAAAATTTGGTACGGTAGTAGCTGAGCATCATCCCCAACAAATTCTCAGAGCGTTAACTGATTGCACTAGATTTGTTTTTAAACTTTGGCCTTCAACTATTAAAATCATTTCTGTATGCCTGCAGGCAAATCGCCTCATGAACCCCCGAATGGATTTCAATGATACTCTCAGAAAGTACTCATTATTTGTACCTGTACAACTAAAGTAAACCAAATTTAAGATGGCTGCCACAACTAAACGTTACTCAACACAAAAACGCCATTTTCACAGCTACTGATTAAAAATACACTGAGGTAGCAGCTGAGAGTCACCGCAAACACACACTCTGAGAGCTATTACTAAAGAGGCTACAATTACTGAAAGCCAAGAGCTCAGGGGCTGGACATCCAGCAGTTATCGTCATTAAATAAGTTGGTTTTATGGTTTAAAATCTAGTTTCATTTAAAAATGAACCCATTGGTGGGCTGAACGGAGTTCACCTGTGGGCCTGATTTGGCCCCCGGGCCGCCAGTTGAATAGCCCTGAACGGTTTGATCAAAATACCTCTAGCTTTGTCACTTTATGATACGAGATGATTTAAATTTAAAATTTGGCATGAAAGGCAGTTGACGATGTGCAACGTTTTATTTCAGAAGTCTTCACCTGAATAAATCTTGTACGTAGAGGCTCCCCTGCCTGGTCCCCAGGATGACGTACTCAGACACGAGGCGGAGAGCGGTGACCTGCTCCTCCGTGGTGAAGGAGGACAGCAGGCAGCCGTTCACCGAGTAAACATAAACGGAGAACTTGCCCTGCGGAACGAGCAGAATGTGAAAGTTCGCACAGCTCAAAGGCAACAACAGAACTTGAACACGCGCCTGCGGAGGACGTCTTGGAGCACCTTCCTGTGAGGGCGCTCCTCCTGAGACGTCTGCACCACGATGTGACCTTCCATGCCCACTTGGAGCGCAGAGATCTGGGCGGGCACGTAGCTTTCACCCGGAGGCCGCAGCGTCCGCAGGAACTGCCCTCGCCGGACGGTGTGCACGATCACGGTGCCATCCTGAAACACAGTGAGCACAGAGTAGACAATACATAAAATGTTGTTTGTATATTCAAAAAACTTTCACAAACACATGAACTCGTATACAGCCTGATTCTGCATGAAAACAACTGAAGCCCCTCGGATCAACACGTTTGTACTAAAACTTCTGCACACCTTTGTTTTTCTTCTCAACCACAGATGAGAGACAGAAAAGAGGTCAGTTTATCTCGGCTCGACTGAAATCAAGAAAAAATAAATAAATGGAAAGAAACTTTTCCCTCTATGTGTTTTTAAGCCTTTCAGCTTTAAAGACATTTAGTCTGGTCGGGTTTCAAGCATGGCTCTAAAGCTCCACTTTCTTGTCCAAATTTGGTCATTTATGAGCAAGATAACAAGCAGTCCTAAACGAAAAAAGATATTGTAAAGTTACACAGTTGTAAAGCAGTAAAAAAAAAAAAAAAGTTGCAACTTTCACCTCTTAAATGCGTGAATTTTTACGACGCCTCATATCTTTATGTTACTTTTCCGTCCGTAATCACTAAACAGCTCATGTGAGCATAAATACAAACATGCAGGGATTTTATTGTGCTGAAGAGATACTTTTTTCTGCTTTTTTGTCTGAAATAGAGTTAAATAAAATACAACACCTAAATATCGATTCACACATGATGCCAACCTGCTCATCTTTAGTCCAATTTAAGGAAAGAAAAACATTTTAAAAAAAGAGTTTGAGTTCCTTTTTGCAAGACTTCATCTGATCTAGTTCATTTTTTACTCAAACGGTTTAAGGGACAATAAACTGAAGCTAGTTAAAATACTTCGGCTGTTCTCAGATGTCACTTCAGACCATCATCTCTGATGAATGACAAGATACTTTTCTTTAGTTTCAATCAAAACTTTGCATGAACAGAAACATTTATTTTAATAAATAATATATACCGGTACATTCATTTATTTTAATGGATGGATGGATGGATGATGGACTGAACCTGAGAATGACCTGCAGCTTTTAATTGTTTATCACTGTGCAGCTGAAAGCGCCCTGTCCCGCAGCCTGACTGCACAGATTAACCTACAGTGAAGCACAATATGACGGGAACAGAGCTCCACAGCATGGACTGGTCCACTCAGGACCAGGACTAGCAGCGTCATCAGAAACAGACCGTGGCCATCAGCTGTTTGACCCACTTCCATCTGGGCGGAGGTTCAGAGCGATCAGACCACACACAAACACGAGTTATGACCTCCATAATGCTTCTCCAAACTAGAAACTCTTTCAGCCTATCCAACAAAGTTAAGTCAGTTCCTCTGGACAGTTTCTTTTTGTTGAAACGTTTCGTCTTTCATCCAAAAGACTTCATCAGTCCGAGGAGCCACAACAAACTCAGTAAATATCACCTTCTCATAGTGGGTCAAAGAGTTTGATGGTGCTCAGATGGTTTCTGGAGTCCACCCTCTCCCCCGTCGACTCATTTGAGGCAGTCATGGCCAAAGTGGTTTAAAATATCAAAGTTCACGCTCAATAATCCAGGAAAAAAATACAACAAAGTGAAGTTCTTTAAATTTCGGCAGAAAGCAGCAGCTGGAGCACTGTTGGCTTTTGGGCCGTGTAGTTCTTTTGACTTGTGTTACAGTACAGGCTTGTCATTCCCCGATCTGTTACAGAAGCACGATCCGTAGTGTCAGCTCGTTTGCTCATGCGTTAAAAGTAATACTTCCGGGTCGCACGCATCGCCGTTGAATATGCAAGATTAAGGAAAATGTACTGGAAATATCTTGTAAACTGATTTAATACAACACACAGTACGATTCATGTTGATAATTTATGCCACTTGTATTTCTGTTAAAATCATTGGCATATTTACATCATTGGTTAAAATGATATGTAACATATTTAGGATAAATCAAAAAATATTAGCGTGATGTGGCACAGCTTCACCACGGAGCGGCTCTGTTTCACCTTGAAATAATTCATTCTGTATCTTGAAGGGTTAATATGTCAATGATTTTAACGGAAATACGAGTGGCGTAAATTCGCAACATGAAGATCAAACTTTTCTAAATAAATTAAGACGGTTTTTATTCATAAAGAGAATTACAACATTGTCTAGGAAAATTAAACAATTTATAGAAAGAGATATTTTAATTATTATTAATAAATATGGTATGTTTCATAAATATATTTTGTTAATATGTGTTGTATTAAATCAGCTTACAGGATATTTCCAGTACATTTTCCTTAATTTTACATATTCAATGGCGACGCGAAAGTATTACTTTTAGCGCATGTGCAAATAAGCTGACACTACGGATTGGCTTCTGTACCAGATGGGGGAATGGTAAGGCTTATTGAAAGAAAACTACAAAATGGCAGCACCTGTCCAAAGTTTTTTGTCGTTTTGTTTTTGTCCTATTGGTTGGTTCCCGCTCCCGTCTGCTCCCGTTACCTTTTTATCCCGTACCGTCCCAATTGTGTGAGTAATATTACTTTTGACTCCCGTCCCGCAGGAGTCCGCCGGGAATCACGTGACCCATGGGATTACCAAAAAAAATGTCAGCCTTTATTTTCTACCGGGTTTATTGAGCATGAACTTTGATATCTTCAGCATACGTGAACACAAACTGTACGAGCTGAACTACTTTTTTTTTTGTTAACAAAAGAAGTGAGGATGCTTCTATTTATATGATCTCAGAAGCTTCAAAGTGAGACATAGTTTGTTGTAATTTGGGGATTTATCACCCGGCCATGCAACAAGTTAATTTTAATTACAAGAGTGCTGGTTTGAAAACTAGATTTTTATTGGTCCGAAGTGATTTCCAGTCATGTATTTAGGAGAATCCCTGTGTCACAGTGAAAACATTATATGAATTGTTGATGCTACGGCAGAGGAAAAAAAAAGCCCAAATCAAAAGAAACTATAAGGGTTATGAGACAATAAATCATTTCTGAAGACAAATGTTGATTTAAAAGTAGATTAAAAAGTCTATATGCTATTTTAATTATTAATGAAACTTAATTTATTCTTGCCAAAGCTCCTAACTGGAGCACTGAGCGTTGCAAGGACTTTAAACTTTGGTGCAGATCATTCTTTGTTGACGATCAATAGATATTTACACGGAGTCGACAAATGACCACTTTTGTTTTATGACACAAGAGCACAGGATTCTGATTCAAGACAGGTCCATGTTTTTTGTGACATCTCTGACCTTTGACCCTGAGACAGCCATGTCCAGTTCAGTGCTGATGGCCACGCAGGTCACCTCCTGGTCGTGTCCGCAGAGGACCTGCACCGGTCGGGGGGAAAGGCCACTGGAGAATCCGCCCTGAAGGACCATGAAAGTAAACCTTTATGTGAAAGGTGTCCATTCCAAGCTGAGCACATGAGCCACGATGTTCACACACAAAGAGGTTCACCTGCTGCAAAACCTGCCACACTATGCAGGAGGTGTCCCTGGAACCAGAGATGAGGTAGATGCCGCACAGATCCAGAGCCATGCACGTGACAACGTCTGTGAAACACGGGGAAACATAAGTTACACCAACAAGAGAAGAGAGAGAGAGATCCGATACGGAGCAGGGAGGAGCTGACCGATGTGCCGGCAGATCCTGCCCACCAGCTTCCCTTTCCCCAGCTGAGTGACGCGAAGGCTGCAGTCCCAGTGTCCCCCGCTGAACAGCAGGCGGCCGTCGTTGGACACCACCAGCACCTGGGCGCTGAGCTCCACCCCGGGAGAGAACGGCCCACTCAGGAAACGCTGAGTCCTGCAGGAAACGAAGACAAACTTTAGTTGCTGCGGTCTACATGTGGTGGTTTAAAGCCAGCAGTGAAACCGCTCAGCTGCTGCACGTCCAGCTGACTGACGCGTTTAAAATGAAGGGATTACATCCTGAGCTCGAACACACTCACTTGGGGTTGGTGAGCGTCGGATCTTTAGTGAAGGTGAAGTAGTTGGTGATGTTTTTGTCGTACGGTAACCAGCTGTGGGTTCCGATCAAACCGTTTGAGCTCACCGTCACCTTTAAATGAGAAACGAAACATCAACGCAGCAAAAATCAACCTCAGCTATTAAAGCCAGTTCCTCTTTTTTTTATTATCAGGATTGGTTTTAAATTTAGACGTTACCAGAGTATCAGAGCCCTGGATGATGAAGGAGTGATTCTGGTTCTTTGGGACCACGGCTTGGACGAGAGAAAGTCCGTCGCTGACGACCTAAATACACAAACAGGTGTGAATAAACACGGGAAGGTCCGAGCACCCGGAGGAAGGAGATCAGAGGCGTTTACCTCCACAAACGGCCGGAGTTTGTTGAGATGCTCAAAGATGTTTGGAGGCAGGTTGTCGAGGCGGGCCAGCCGCCGGGAGGCGTTCTGAGCCGTCAACCGAGTAGGATGAGGCTCCTGGGTGGAGATGAAGACGTGTCGTTAAACCGACTCGCTCATCGAGACTCACGGAATCATGAAATGTAAAAAACATAACGAGCCCTACGCAAAAACTACTGCGCAAGTTTTAAAGGGCGTTAAAAACTAATCACAGGAAGGACAGAAAAGTTGCTGAACACTGATTCTGTAAACCTCACCAAAATAAATAAATACTTTATTGTCATTTTTTCTGATCAAGTGCCTGATGGAAGCCGTCTATGTCCTGCTACACCCAGATCCGATCTCGACCCTCGTCTCTTTAAACAAAGCTGATCTGAGATTCATCTTTCTTTGCCTTTGACCACCATCACCTCATCTTCTGTTTTGACGACGCTGATCATTTATGTTAGGATTTTGTTTATAAAAATCTTATTTCTTTAGATTTAAATTTAATCCTAAACACAGAGGGATGTAGCAGCCCAAACATATTGCTTTGTGTTTTCTGCCCTGACACTGTGACGAATCATTCAACCTGGCTTTATGTTTTTATTTGTCTCAGTTTTTACATCTTGCTCAGAATAGCCCCATCTTTAGACTCAGTGATTTCTTTTCCAGGTTACCATATTTTCTGGTGTATAAGTCGTATCAGTCAAAAAATAAAAATAAAAATCATTATAAAGAGGAAAAAAACACAAGTCGCATTTATTTAATGGTCAAAACAGCTTCATTTTGCCTGGGTGGCGTGGTGCCATCCATCCATCCATCCATCCATCCATCGCAGCCGGAGCTGCTAGCTCTCCAGCGTTTCTCCGCCTGCACCAGTTCAGTGACGCGAGTGTGCACGGGAGGACTTGCTGTTGCAGTTCTTCGAAATTTAAAGCGTCAGTCAAAAATTGCGTTATGAATATGGGAAAAAAAAAAGTATATAAGTCACTTCGGCGTATACCAGTAAGTCGCAGGACTGACGTCTATGCAAAACAAAAACCCTGTGACTTATACACCGGAAAATACGTTAATGAACACCATCAGTAAAACAATGAATTTTTTAAGGGCTGTTTTACAAAGTCTGAGTGCTCAGTTAGTGGTAGTTTGAAAAAGCTTTGTTTTATATTCATTTATATTTTAAAACTTAAAAAAAAAAAATATCTGAATCAACATCTTTCCCAAAAAACTGATTATTTTGATTATTTTTATTATTATTAGATTTTATTTTCCAGGTGCTGTGGTCTCTGGTTGTACCTTGAGCAGCTGACAGGGCGTCTGCCCGAAGTTGCTGATGATGCCTTCCAAAGCTTTACGCTCGTTCTCGTTGGCGATCGCATCCAGATCGACGGCACCTGCAGAAGTTATTGAGTAAATCCTCGCGCCAATAAAGAATTCAAACATAACAACTCTAATACAAATTGCTTTTCAGCGATGAGATGCAACAAAAAGTTTGTTAAAGTGAGAGCCATTGTTGATAAAATGCAGTGCTGGTGGATAAAAGCCATTAAAAATCACTTTTACTAAATCATTAAACTTACTGAAGAGTTTGTTTTGTAGCTCTACAAGTTACGTAACGTCACGGTCAAGGATCGACTGAAAGGTTCCTCAAAACAACAAGGTCTGTGTTTAAAATGACATGGCAAGCAGGGGGTGGTACGCATTTATCTATTTGTTTTTTTATTTACCACAGACACTCATCTCGCCATGATACGAGAACAGATCGAACATAATCACAAAAACCACAAACAGATATGTGACCTGTGCTGGCAGAATGAGCCACAGTGAGGAGTTTTAATATTTAGGTATCTTTATTTTCTAATTCTCCACCTCAGAAGCTTCAAAATGATGCACAGTTTGTTCAATATTTTGGTAATTTATCCCCCGGCTTGGCAACAAGCTAGTTTTGTTTATATATTTCAAAAGGGAATCCTCAAGCCTCACAATGATGGAAAACATTATACAAAGGGATTTCCCAGCACTGACAGCTGGTAAAGAAAAAATGGTCAATTTAAAAGGAAAGTATAAGCATTATAAGAGTTAGTTCCTGTAGATAAACTTTGGTTTAAAGGTAGATTACGAAGATAATTTGCTCTTTAAGTTACCAGGACTATCAGACGGTGTTTTTATGGATCCATTTTTATCCAAATCTCAAATATGAAAAAAATCTTTATTGCCACTTGTTTGCACTGCAGCTCATTCAGACTCATTCTGCCTGCAGGGGTGAAATGTTTTATGCTCCATTTGTCTTGCTATCTCCTCTTGAACATTTTTAAAGCTGAGCAGAGACTGCAAACAGCAGGTTTTTTTTATTTAATTCTGTGAGGAAAGTATTCTTGTCTCACCTTCATAGGTGCAGTAGTAGAAGACATTGAGAGCTTTCACAGCCTCCTCTCCTCTCTGCTTGTAACCAAAGATCAGGTCGATCCATTCATGGAGGTGAGAGGACACGTGCTCAGACTCCTTACAAGAAAAAAACGAAAGGAGTCGTTCTTATCACGACAGAGCCTTCGACGACTGATGCATGGCTGAGTTTTATGACTCTGGCTGGTTCTGTTGGCTCACCAGGGCTTTCCTGTGTTTCCTGATGAAGTCTTCCATTGATGTGGCCCAGCGAGGCAGTTCCACGTCTGCCACCGGGTCCTGAGAGATCTGCAGGCGGCCCAAGTCGAAGCCTGTAAAAGCCCAAGAGTGTTAAAAAAAAAGTCTTTAAATCTCAAAAAACACACAACAGATGAGTTTAAGATGTTCGTTCGTGTAGAGGCAATGCACCGTTCATGTTCTGCAGGATTTCTGGGAAGTAGAAAAACTCCGGGATGAGCTCTTTGACGTCCGCCGGACTCTCCATGCGGGCCTGCCAGGCCGCTGCCACCGAGTGGAACTGTCTGTCTGCGACGTCGAACCTGAGAAACCACATACACACAAAAACCTTCTTGCAAATCCAAGTACAGAAGTCCCTCGCTACGTCACGGTCTGATTTTTGCAAATTCGATCTTTTACGGTTTTTCAAAGTAAGATTGTACACGACACACGATCGTCAACTTTAATATTACTCATGTGATTGGGACAGTACGGGATGCTGTACAGTAAAAAGTTAATGAAAAAAAAATACTTTGGACAGGCGCTGCCATTTTGTAGTTTTCTCT
>NC_056502.1:20604333-20641408 GCF_014905685.2 Nematolebias whitei
ATATATATATATATATATATATATGTGTATATGTGTATATGTGTATATGTGTGTGTATAAGTGTTTTAAACTCTTCCCACACACTTGCAATATTCTAAACAATGTTTCTAAACTCTAAACGCTCTCAAAGAGCACAGCATGTCATGATTTCAGCTCTCTGCCACCTGACAGCGCTCTTGGCCACGCCCACTTCTCTGCTACAGAATGGAGAGCGACAGAGGAGGAGGGAGGAGGAGCTGCAGGAGGAAGTTTCCCCTGCAGTGTGGGCTGCACACAGGCGCAGCGGGTGCCAAATGTTTTAAAATAATTCATTTTAAATAAAAATTCAATACCGATTGTGTGGCTCATCCATCAATCAGCCAATTGTATGTCATGTCCAATCTTATTTTGAAAAACCGTGATAGAAGTCCGCGAAAAATGAACTGCAAAGTAGCGAGGGACACATTACCCAGAAGCCCCAACAGTGCTTCCAGCCGTTGCCAAGATAGGGTAGAGGTAGGGCAGCCGACTTGGAACCCAAAAGTCCCAGGTTCGACTCCCAGCCATTCCCACATGTCGTGGTGTCTCTGAGCAAGACACCCATTCCCTGATAGCTACCCACTGCTCCACCTGGGTGTATCCCAGGTGCGATGGGTTAAATGCAGAGAACCAGTTTCACCAATGTACGGAAGGGGAACACACAATGACAACATATAGCACTTTACTATGGTCCACTTCAAATTTCAAATTGAGCGAATAATCATCATCAGGTTATCTTGATTAATAAACTTTTGCTTTATTTTAGTTGATTTAAATGTATTAGTGGACTGAACTGTTTTGGTTTGTTGTTTCAACTCAGAAATCTATGTCAATTTAACTTTAATGTTAAAAATAAATAAATATAGCATTCCTACATCACGGCTTTTCACTTATTGTGTCTGGAACGTAACCCCTGCGATAACCGAGGGACTTCTGTAGTCCTGGTCCTCACCTTCCACTCTGCAGCTGGATGTGCAGCGTGGTGAACGGCTCCATTCGGATCATGTAGTGCATGACTCCTGCGGCGTTGGAGTAGTGTGTGCCGTAGTGGAATTTGTCGATGGTGCTTGTCGGGTCTTCAAAGCTCTCGTACCTAAAAACTCACAGATATCAGAATACTGCAACAATCTACGCGCTTCTGACCGTGGCGTCCTGACATTTTATTTCTTTGTCCACGTTGTGCCGCTTACTTCTCCTTGACGTTCTGCGCGTGACGCGAGTTGACCACACCTATAGGTTTAGACAAGTCCCTGAAGACCGAGGGGTCCTCCAGATCCAGAACAGGAGACGTGTAGTCACACAGAACCCACGGGAACTGAAGGAAAACAGAACACACAGCTGTGTGAAACAGGTCATGTTCGGTGAGGGGAGAAGTACATAAACCATGTGTACTCACCACAGGGTACTGCGACAGGTCGTTGTACGTGCGTCCAGCGATGGTGTTGAGCTGCATCAGATACTCAAAATTGGAGATTTCTCGATAAATCCATTTCTGTTGACACCAACACATGAGATCAGACGGGTTTAAAAAACAAACAAACAGCCGAATGTCTGAATGAATCGTCTTTGAGTGCAGAAGAAACACCTGAGTGAGGCCAGACGCCTTCAGGAGCTCCTGGGGGGAGCGGGAGCCAAAATAAAACAGGTTTGTGGGGCGCAGGCCGAGGATCCTGGAGTACACCTTGTTTCGTACCTGAAGGGTGAGAGTTTGGGAATTTTACAGCTTTTAGCAGCTTTTCTCCTGCATACTTTACTAAAAGACAGCATTGCTTGGTTTGTACAAAAGAAACTGCTTAAAGGTCAGTCTCGAAAAAAGGTTTTAGTTGCAAAATGTCATCACCTACAGACACAGAATCCTCAGCACAGGTTTAAAGAATTGTTATTGGCTGCGATTTTTGGGAATTTTTAACTTTTCTAATACAGCTGAGCAGAAAACAAATCCTCAATCTGCTCAGAATGACTTCTGTAAACCAACACTCTTCAGATTCAGACTCACAAAACAACAAGTTCAGGTAAACAAATAAGGCTAATATGCCTAATAAACAACTATTAACTTGTTGTTATTCATTATTATCTGTTGTCATGAAAGGTAGGTGATCATGTAATTGCCCGAGTGTGTGTTCGCAAAATATCTCATGAACCAGTGAACAGATTATAAAGTAATACTTGGATGAAGGGCCACAGCTGATGAACTCCGAGAGCCAATCTGATTCATAACAGCCACCACAGCTAATCGACCTTAGCACAAACAAAAACGCAGAAAACTGTGGATTTAGATATTGAGCTAAAATTTGACGTGGTCGTAGCTGAGAGTCATCGTCAACACATAGTCTGAGCTCCAGCTCAGATGTTTATTTAAAACTTTGATATGCAAGGCGGCAGACAATACACATTCCTTCAAGGAATAAAGTACTGTACTTTGAAATATTCTCTGTTTTTGTGTAGCCATTAGAGTTCAAATAAACAGCCGGTACTAGCAATCATTTCCCTTGTTTGTTTTGTTAGGACTAACTTTTAGAACCAGTTTTTATCACTGAACACCGACCATCACTGCACCTACAGAGATAATGGTTAAAATCCTTTGAAGGACAAATACTTGTGAAAATCTTAAAACGGGGTTCAGAAACCCCGATATCTTTTCTGCAACTTCACCTCCGTTCATTTCAGACGGATTTGATGAGTCAAATTTTCGTTTGAAAATCTAAAATCCTCCTCAGCATAGCGCTGAAAACCGAGCGCCCATCTCGACACGGGCACTCTGTCCAGGAGCATTTATTTGAACACACTGGCTGTGGAGGACTGTTTGTATAATAAAGGATTTAAAAGGGCTGCAAATGAAACAAACAGGGATATAATGAAGGGATTAAAAACTAAAACGTGCATGACCTTCTTTCTGAAGTTGATGAAGTAGTGCGCCTGGTCGATGAAGAAGAGCTCCAGCGCGGAGCGTCGCAGGTTGTACCGCCTCAGATGGACCTCTCGGAGCTGAGACAGAGGCCTCTTGAAGTCATATCCGATTCCTGCAGGAGCAGATTATCATTCACCTGACACAAAGCCCCATTAAAAAACAGAGAGGTGTCCTTTTCTGAGCATTTCCCACCTTCCTCTGTCTCCTCTTTCTCGCTGCTGCCGTCGTAGAAATACAGGTGATGGGTGGTGACCTCCAGACGACCTGGAACGACCGCCACGATGGTGATGAGCTCGCAGTCTTCAGACAGCACCAGCTTTTCCTTCTGACTCTCGTCTTCTCCTTCCCCTCTGAAAGAACGGAAACCTGATTGAGCTTCTTCTCCCTAAACCAGTCTGCAACCTTTGTGGTCAAAAGAGCCATTTCTGCTCCTTCGCTCACTAAATAAAACATGTGGAGCCACAAAACCTGCTACAGCTGTGATTATCAACTGATGGCCCATGGGCCATGGAGTTTGTTGGAGGGGGCTTTTCTGGCCAGTGGGGGTGACATTATAAAACTAAAATTATATGATGAATTTTAACTTTTATTGATATTTTTACATTTTAAGACAAAATGACCAGTGTCATGGTCTTGTAATCCTGAGGTTGTGGGTTGGAGCCCAGGTTGCGCCAGGAAGGGCATCCGGCGTAAAACAAATTGTCAAATCTTTCATACGAGTGGTGACCCCTGAAGAAGGGAGCAGCCAAAAAAAACTTAACCGTCAAAGTGCATTTATTAAGGAAAAGAGACACACCTTTGCTATAATTTCGAGCAAACAAAAAATTGTTTTTAAGTGTTAATCTTGTTAAATTCTTGTTAAAGTCCTCCCGTGCACGCGCCCGCCATTTGGCAGCCAATCAATTTTTGCCACAACACCGGCCCACATTTCCAGTTTGTCAGCGGTGACGCGTAACAAACACGACGTGTCAGCGGCGACGCATAATAGATGCGACTTATACGGCGGTGCGACGTGTACGGCAGAAAATACGGTACTACTTCAACAATTTCCTGTGGGATCAATAAAGTTCTTATCTTATCTTACTAGTAGTTATCAGGCAAAAATTTACAAACATTTGACAATAAAACTACCAAAACTAGCCTTTTATGTTGTGGGTATAAAAATCAATGCAATTAAATTTCTTTAAGTTTGGGTGAAAGCTTCAAAGAGCCGCCGATGAGGGACTAAAGAGCCACATGTGGCCCCAGAGCCGCAGGTTGCAGACCCCTGCCCTAAACGTTTACCACTCGTTTCAGAGACGCGTTACTGAAATGTGAGACATACTTGTTGTCCAAAAAGACCAGGTCCTCCTCTTCTAATCGATCGTCCTCCATGTTTCTTACTTTTGCCTCCTTAGCAACAGCCAAGGGGAGGGGTTCAGAGCTGCGGGGGCTTTCAGCGCCTTTTAATCACACAAGGAAAGATTCATCCACTTTACTTCTCCAAGTTGGTGTGAAAGTCAGAGCTTGCATGTGCACCTTACCCATGTTGTCCCTCAGAGCGCTGGCCTCGCAGTGGGGGTCGTAGTCATAGTTGGGAACCAGTTTGCGACGCATCTTCGAGTACGTTTCTGCGCTGGACAGTTTCCATTTGACCGCCGGCTGAAGTCTGACACCAAGCATGAAGGAAGAAGTATGAATACATCTGCACGTTCTCCTGGAGAAGCAGGTGTGTGCAGGTGAGATGCTGTCCTACCTGTCGGCCCACGCTCCTCTCTCACAGGTGAAGAGTCTGCGGAGAGCTCTCCAGTGCTGCCACACCACCCCCTGCTGGCTGGAGCCCTGCTTCTGCCAAACCAGGTGCCGGTTGTTCTCGCTGCGGACTCTCTTCAGGTAGGGGTCCACGATCACCTCCTGTGGTTACAGTCGCACACATCAGACCTGGAGGATGCCAGCCCCGCTTACTGCAACACGGACCTGACAACAAGCTGGAAGTCCTGCACTTTTACAGCCTCAGTTGTTCTATTTTTTCATATTTTGAGGTCATTTTTGATGTTGAGACGTGCCTGTATGTACTGTGATGTTTGTTGATTATTTTATGATTTAAACATTATTTTAAAAAAAGCAAACTACATCAAAGATGGACAGTTACAAAATTTAAACCTTTACATTTTCTTTCTTTAAGCTTTGTCTTCTTAAAGTCTGTTCATTTAGCAAAACTATTTCCCCGTTACAGTAAAATGCTTTGAAGGGACAGTTTGGAGAAGGGTTCTGTGGAAAACCTTAAACAAGCAGTATCTTACCTGTTCTAGATGATGCTTGGAACGACCACTGCTTGGAAAAATGGGATGAAATTTTGATTGGATTGATGAGCTAATGGCTAGTCCGAGCTGAGCTGAGACTAAAGTGGATTTCTGCCATTTTTAAATAACTCTAAAATCATGGTATTTCCATCAGAAACATGAATATCTTACTGGAGGTGCCTCTGTCTGCACAGGAAGTGCTTCGTTTAGCTGCTGCTACTACTAACTTTGCTAGCCAACAACAATAATATAATTATATGTAAACAACCTTGTCACGTAAATTATCGGTAATATGAAGGTTTATTAAACAGCGATCTCATAAACTGCTATGAAAGTTTAAGGACTGAAGTTGTTTTAAGGCAGCAGAGATCTACTTTGAGTTTGGTTCTGCTCTGACTAGCCATTAGCTCATCGATCCAGTCAGAATTAAATATTGTTTCTCTAAGCTGATGTTAGTCAAAGAGCGATCTACAACAGATAAGATGTTAATTGTTCAGAACTTTTCAACAGGAGCTCATTTCGAAAGAATAAAAACGCTCACTAATAATACAAGGCTTGGCTCCACCTGCTGTTAAACAGATATATTTGATGAAAGATGCTCTTATTTGAAGTAACTTGGGGATCTGTGTTGTCCGAAGAGGCATCAGCAGATAGAGGAGCTGAGGGCTGAATGCGCTCAAGTAAAAGGCATCATATTTTATCCTCCAAGACACGGCTGCTTATGACTTTTTTAAAACCAAATGAGTTTGTGAGAGGTTCTTAATCAAAACCTCAAACAAATTTAAACTTGTGGCTTGACATGTTGGATGATCCAAAAACGGGCATCATAATCATAAACATCTGCTTCTTTGAGCCAGTTTTAGAAATGTAGACGTTCATCATAAAAGCTGCAGCAGAGTCAGGCAGCACCGTTGCTTGCTCCAAATTCTACCTTTTCCATATTTTACAGAGCTTGTAGGAACTGTTGAGACGGCAGCCCAGACTCTTCAGGACCACAGAGAGGGCGCTCTGAGAGTCCAAGTCCACTCACCTGAAACTTGGACTTGCTGTCAGACGTGTCCTTGTCTCGTTTGAAAGCCGTGCTCATCAGGTCGTCGAAGCAGGAGTTCCAGAAATTGGACATGATGTCGTGGCTCCTCCCGAACGTGTCCAGCTCGTACTGCGCCATAGTGGGCAGGACCTGCACGGCAGACACCAACAAAAACGGAAATAAAATAAACGCAAACATCGACTGCGTGAACTTCAGGTCATTAACATTTTTGTTGTTTGCTGCAATGAATAAAAAGAACGTGATGCTGAGCTTCCTGTTTTTAATCACCTGCAGCTGAAAGGTGAACTAAAATGTTTTCTCTTATTAAAATACGTCATGAGCCACTGAACAGGCTTTAATTAACTTTTTAGGAAATATTAACTGGATGTACTGTGAGAGCCATCCTCATTCAAGATGGCCGCCACAGCCAATTAACCTAGAAGACACAAAAAGGGCTGTAATTCAATGAATTTGACAGATGTCCTGCTACACTTTGGTGTGGTAGTAGCTGAAAGTCCTTCACAAAGTATAGTCTGAGCACAACACATTCCTGTAAGTGACACCTTTGATTAAAACCTGAGCATTAAAAGTTGGAATTAACACAATTCGTCTGTTAGCAAAATATCTCTATAACCACTCAATGGATTTTAAATGAAACTTTCAGAAAGTAATCCTTGGATAAACATCTACAAATGTTTAACGTTTGGAATCAAGTCATTTCAAGGTTGCCTCTACAGCCAATCAAAGTAGCTAAAACAAAAATGGCTCTAACTCAGTCAATTTTACAGACACTGTGCTAAAATCTAGTGGTAGTATCTGAGAGTGATGCACAACACATACTCTGAGCATCGCACAAGATTGCTTAAGAGTTTGCACATTATATTCAAGGTCTGACCAAAACGGCCACAACTCCATTTCCTACAAGGAATGCTAGACCTTTAATATTCCTCACATCTGTCCAAAGTAAGTAAATAATGCGCACATCTGCATTTGACACGAGCATACGGTGTCTATAAATAAACAGAGCAGACAGTTTAGGTTCCCTCGGCGTCCGAGAAATCTGCATTAGCCGTGTTTTAAAAGCATTCAGCACTGCCAGAGTTGTGCCACGGTGCCTGACGTATCGCAGGAGTCGTGCACCGAAGTAATCCAAACAAAACAGATTTATGAACGCGCGCTGTCACACAAGTCAAAGGACGAAGCTAAACCCAGCGAGGGAAGAGTGCGGCTGTTTGGCTTCGGTTCACAAAACATCTCAGCCTGGAGCTCCAACATAAACTGACCCCGGCCTAAAATACACAGAAAACATCAGAAAGTTTAAGGGAGTGAGAACCTGCAACAGACATCGCTTCATTTACGATTAGACGTCGCAGCCAGCCCCTCTGGGAGGTGAAAGGTCAGCATAAGATTATAAAATACTCTACACATACAGACTGATTATAGTCTCCTAAAATAACAGATGTGAGGGATATTTTTAAACTCCACAGAGTGAGCCCAGACACAGACCTTCTGCTGGTAAAAGCCCCGCCACTCCAGCGTCTGACAATAAGCCTTCAGGTCCGCTGCGAAGGTGGTGCTGCCGTTGGTGACGGGCAGATTAGGCAGGTGGTTCTGGAGGATGACGGGGTCGGCGTGCTGGTCGAGGAGCGTGCGAACGATGGGCACCAGCTGGGAGAAGGTCTCAGCCTGGCTACAATTGGTGTTGTCCATGCCTCCTCCTGGCCACAAGGGGGCGCCGAGCTTCCCGAGCAGGAAACAAACCTCCTCCCAGCTGAGACAGAGGACCGTCTGGAGGAGGCTGTGGAGCTTCAGAAAGGCCATCTCACACAGCTGAAGATGGACAACAAGAGACATACCTTTAATAAGACACTTACTTACTGAAGATAGTTTATTTAATTTATATATTACTTGGGCAAATAGAAGACTAAAACAAAGAAAAACATGACATTTCAGGAAAACAGTTTTATATTTGTTTATATTTTGTTTGTCTCATAAAAATTATATCATTGCATGCTGCAGAGAAAGGCGGGCAATCATGTAACTGTGTGTGTGTTTGATCTTTGTTTAAAACTCTGGCCTGCAAGGAGGAATACATTCCTTTAAAGATACACGCTGCAAAGTCAAACATAAAAATGGTCATCTTGATCTAATAGTGCCGTTTCAAACATTTCCTCCAGTAGGTGTGCTGTTGTGATTAAAATCATCAGCTGAAATGTCAACATTTAATCATTGTCTAAACCAGTGGTTCCCAACCCTGGTCCTTGAGGAACACCATCCTGCATGTTTTAGTTGTTTCCCTGCTTTGACACACCTGATTTGAATAAATGGGAGATTAACAGGCTTCTGCAGAATGAAGAAATGATTAAATGACTGAATCAGGTGTGTTGGAGCAGAGAAACAGCTAAAACATGCAGGATGGTGTTCCTCAAGGACCAGGGTTGGGAACCACTGGAAAACGTGACTCACTGCTCTTTTTTTCAACATTTTTCTATTATTTGACAACTTTGATTCAATAACTTTGTCCCACTAGATTTAAAAGTTGTTTCCTTCTGACTACAGTTTCAGACATGCCACACAAAATGCTCTACAAATGATTGAATCCAAAACTCTGAAAACAAACGGCTGCAGAGCAGATCATGGCTTCAGGTTCAAAGATGGCCACCTTTGTGACACAGAAATGTCTGACTTTAGGTCCAACATACTTGGCTACATTTTTAATTTTGCGCTGCGGTGCACCTCCAAATAAAATGAAATACATAAATATATTATTATATTCACCATATACAAGTAAAATAATAGTTCAAATATTTTGAGGTGGTATTCTGTGAAGAAGTTATAAACAATAATTATCTTACCTGTTGCAGACTGCTCTTTGAACAACCTCAGTTTGGAGAAATACATTTTAATACTGACTGGATTGGTGAGCTAAAGGCTAGTCAGAGCAGGGCTAAAGCCAAAGCGGATTGCTGGCATCTTAAAACAACTCCAATCTTTACAATAAATAAGAATATAAAACATACATAATATTAAAAAAAATCATAACAGTTCATGCAGACGCTATTTCATAAAACTTTCTGATGTTGTCAGTTTAATATTAGAGTTATTCCAGCATTAATACTATGAAAATAAGAAGTGCTAATGCTAGCTACTGCTGCCGTTTCTTGAAACAAACCCACAATATTATGTACCATACATGTGCTGGTCATAAAATTAGAATATCATGAAAAAGTTTATTTCAGTAATCCCATTCAAAAAGTGAAACTTGTATATTATATTCATTCATTACACACAGACTGATATATTTCAAATGTTTATTTCTTTTAATGTTGATGATTATAACTGACAACTAATGAAAACCCCAAATTCAGTATCTCAGAAAATTAGACTATTGTGAAAAGGTTCAATATTGAAGACACCTGGTTCCACACTCTAATCAGCTAATTAACTCAAAACACAAAGGCCTTTAAATGGTCTTTCAGTCTAGTCCTGTAGGCTACACAATCATGGGGAAGACTGCTGACTTGACAGTTGTCCAGAAGACGACCATTGGCACCTTGCACAAGGAGGGTAAGACACAAAAAGCCATTGATAAAGAGGCTGGCTGTTCATAGAGCTCTGTGTCCAAGCACATTAATAGAGAAGCGAAGGGAAGGAAACAATGTGGTAGAAAAAAGTGTACAAACAATATGGATAACCTCACCCTGGAGAGGATTGTGAAACAAATCCCATTCTAAAATGTGGGAAAGATTCACAAAGAATTGTTTGAGGTCCAGTGTCAAGTAGTTTCCACAGTCAGTGATGTTTTCTATTTTTTTTTTTTTTGGGGGGGGGGGGGGGGGTGACATGCCATCTGCTGGTGTTGGTCCACCTTTTTTTCTCAGGTCCAAGGTCAATGCAGCCATCTACCAGGAAGTTTTCGAGCACTTCATGCTTCCTGCTGCTGACCAACTTTATGGAGATGCAGATTTCATTTTCCAACAGGACTTGGCACCTGCACACAGTGCCAAAGTTACCAGTACCTGGTTTAAGGACCATGGTATTCCTGTTCTTAATTGGCCAGCAAACTCACCTGACCTTAACCCCATAGAAAATCTATGGGGTTTTGTGAAGAGGAAGATGCAATATACCTGACCCAACAATTCAGAAGAGCTGAAGGCCACTATCAGAGCAACCTGGGCTCAGAACACCTGAGCAGTGCCACAGACTGATCGACTCCATGCCACGCCGCATTGCTGCAGTAATCCAGGCAAAAGGAGCAACAACTCAGTATTAAATGCTGTACATGCTCATACTTTTCATGTTCATACTTTTCAGTTGGCCAACACTTCTAAAAATCCTTTTTTTTATATTGGTCTTAAGTAATATTCTAATTTTCTGAGTAACTGAATTTGGAGTTTTCATTAGTTGTCAGTTATAATCATCAACATTAAAAGAAATAAACAACATATAAACATATATTTTTCATTCAACCTTTATTTTGACAGGTAAATTCCATATCCCATATAAACAACATATATCAGGCTGTGTGTAATGAATGAATATAATACACAAGTTTCACTTTTTGAATGGAATTACTGAAATAAATCAACTTTTTCATGATATTCTAATTTTATGACCAGCACCTGTATTGTGTAATAATTTTTGAATGTCCAGAGGACCAGATTGAACTTTTTTGGATTTTTCTACCTGGATTATTGAGCATGCATCAGGATATAAAAATTACTCTTCACATGAACCATTATGAAACTTGTGAGGTTGGAGTTGAGTCACTTTGGCCTTCAGACTGTCATTAGCTCGTCATTCTGGTCCGAAATAAACTACTTCCCCAAACTGAGGTCATTCAAAGAGCTATGTACAGCAGGTAAGATACTGACTGGAAATAACCTTTACAAAGAGCTCTACTTGAAAACTATTGCTTTAAAATAATAATAGTAATAAATAAAATAAACTGGACTATTAAATTTTAGTAGCAAAATGTACCAGAAGCAGGATCCCTACGTTGTGATCTAAAGGTCATTTAAGAACACTTTGAACATTTTTTTGTGCTAACTTTTTAAAAATATCCAGAAAGTAAAACTTTAAAATGTTTATTTCACATCTTAGAAAAAAGTACACAATTTGTTCATAAACGTAAAAATATGCAAGTATAAGGTGTAAGTCTGCAAAAATTGTGCCTAAAATATTACACCATCAAACATACAGTATGCATGTCTGTGCTGCAATATTGAATATATTTCTGTCCACTGAACTCTCTTGGGGCCTGCTCCCCCCACCCCCCCATGCCCGGCCCTTCCTTACAGCTGCAGTGCAAAGAAGCTGTTTTTCTCTTTGACAGCTCAAAAAACACACGGCTTCGAGACGAGCTGCACACGCCCGGGGATGAACAAAAGCAGCAGCAGCATGTGATGGAAAGCCTGAGGGCCCTTTAATGTATCACTGCTGTTCCACAGATCTCCAGCAGCACCAGTCATAACTCAGAGAGGAGCTGCCCTTTCATACAAAAACACTCCCCGACAGGAATGACTGCATGTTTTCACAAAGAGACCCATAGAAGGCCTGGTATTTGAGCTCTCTCTTTATCTGATCAGGTTAAATAAATCTTTCTTTTTATAAAAAAAATAAATATCTCCTGCAGAGATCTCTACCATGTGGGCGTTTAGGCTGTGAAGGTCAAGTAGAGTGAAAGATTATTTGACATTTACAGTGGGTGCGTTTGACAGGAGGAGGTGTGGGTGAAGCGGACCGGACCTGCGAGTTCTGCTGCTGGATGTACTCCATGATGATCCGCAGGCCGATCTGGGCCATCTCTTTCAGCTCGGTGTTTCCAGGGCTGCCGGGGGTGCTGTGCCAGGCCTGCAACCTGTCCAGCAGGTTCACCACCCCCTCGAATATCTGCAGTGCAACAACGGCTGTCAGACAAAGGAACGCCACAAAAAGGCCCGACCTGTTTCCCCACCTTGCAGCAAACACGTCAAGCTTTAACAACACCTTAGCGTTTCCATTCAGAACTCAACTCTGATGCAACCCACACCCAACCTTGACTCGTGAGGCTTTTGTGGCACAAACAGTGACGTTTGACCTAATGTTTAACAATAACAAACACTCAGAGTCATTACCTGACCATGCTTTGTATTTAGAGCATGAAATAAGTAAAATACACACCTAAACCAGTGGTTCCAAACCCTGGTCCTTGAGGAACACCATCCTGCATGTTTTAGTTGTTTCCCTGCTCCAACACACCTGACTCAGTGATTTAATTACTTCATCAAGTTCTGTAGAAGTCTGTTACTCACCTATTTATTAAAATCAGGTGTGTCGAAGATGAGAAACAACTAAAACATGCAGGATGGTGTTCCTCAAGGACCAGGGTTGGGAACCCTTGAATTGTTAATTTAATTGTAAAATTTAAGACAAAATATTAAAAGCCAAGTATTTTGTCATTTTAAACATGAACAGACAGTCACCACTGAATAAATACTTAAAACTAACATTATTGTTATAAATCACAATTTGGTGTCAATAAATAACGATAATCTCCAACTCAAATATGTTTTATAGCATACAGCACAGCTTTTTATGCTAACAAGACTTACAGTGACGTCAGAGAACTTGCATCTGAGCTGCAATTTAAACAAAAAGGTTTTATAGAAACAAGTCATCCTATTATCCTTATGCATGCTTAATAATCCAGGTAGAAAAATCCAAAAAAGTTCAATCTGGTCCTCTGGACATTCAAAAAAAAAAAAAAAAGTTTCTACATTTTTTTTCTTTTTTTCTTTTGAATGTCCAGAGGACCAGATTGAACTTGTTTGGAAGTCATCCTATTGCATTCATCTATCCTATAAGTGTATAACCAGGGCCAAAGTTAGCTAATGTAAAAAAGTCTTATGTAAAATTAGACTTTTTGTTTTGTAGCACAATCTTCACATTTAAACAGAGGGCAGAAACCCAGCGAGGAAATTAGGGATGTAAAACGCCTGCTATGAAGAAAGATTATTGCTTTATTTCTAAATGAAATTTGTCTGTTTTACAGACTAAAATTAGCTGCATCAAAGTGTATTTGTTAGATTGCAGACAAAGTCAGGTTTACAGCAGGTTTTGAGAACAACGACCCAACACCAGTGCCATTTGTTGGTGTTTTTTAGAAACTACAGAGCCAGCTTAAGATGATCTTATCAAGAAGTACCAGTAGATCATAAACTCCCTTAAAAAGGCTGGTAACCCAGGTGATTTTACCTTCTCGCTCCACAGTGTGCGGTTGTCCGTACCCTCAGCAAACAGGAAGTCCTGCAGCAGCCTGAGGAGCCGAACCAGACTGGGACAGAACGGAAGAGACACTCCCTGTGCGTCCCGCAGGTCCGAAAGGGAAGACTCCAACATCATCTCCAAAAGACTGAGTTACAAACTCATGGTCACAAGATGGAGGTACTTCTGAATAATTGGACTCAAATGACAAAAAAAGGAGACTAACCTGCGTTTTATGTCGTCAGGAGGACGAACCAGCTGGCAGGAGGAGCCCAGTTTGGTGAGGACCGAAAACACTTGCCCCCGCTCCCTCCACACCACGTCCTCCGGCCCCTCGGCCCCGCTGCCGCTCCACAACACACAGAAGACGATGTTGGTTAGCAGGTTGCACAGCTCCTCCTCAGGCGTCTGCTGAAGTACAAACAGTTTCAGCTGAAAAGAACAATTAGCATCTGATTCTGTCTAAAACATCTACATATACTTAGCCCATAGCCTCGGAGAGATCTGGTCTAGAAGCAGGGTCTGGGCTTTAAAGGAGGCATACCTGAGGGTTGGACGTGTTGGAAATCGTGTCTCCAGTTGGAGGGTCTGTCCCATAGCTGGCATCATCCAGGACGTTGGACAAACTGGAGCTCTTCCTCGGCCTGAGGGGTGGAAATGGTTTGGAGTGCTCTAGAGGGGACGGTGTGTTGGTCAGACTCCCTGAAGGCGTCTGAGGCTCGGTGTCCCCTGTGCACCCCATTTCCAAATCAAAGGGCGACGTACCAAAAGGGGAGAGCGGCTGGTAGTCTCTCCCGTCGTCTTCGGGTTGGGATGAGGTAATATCCACGGCATTAGAGGTTGAAGAGGAGTGGCTGCCCTGATCCACAGAATCAAAGGATTTAAAGTGAAGCGAGCCAGTGAAGTTCTTCAGCGGGCCTCCACTCCCGCTGAGCGGCGACTGCGATAAATCAGAGAATCCCTCAGAGATGTCCCTCTGGCCGCACTCGTCCTCCTCATCTTCATCCTCGATGTCCCTCGAGTTGCGGTAGTTCAGATAGATGTCGGTGCGCGTGTCCTCGATGACGAGCGACGGGTCCCTGCGCAGGTGGGAACGGTAGCTCGGTATGAAGGAGCCCGGGCTGCCGGACTCTGAAATGCTGGCAGCGTGGGACTCGTAGGACTCCTTCACGTAGAGCTTGGTCAGGATGTCCTGCCAGCCCGGCTGCTTGGCGAGCTGTCTCACGTAATCCTCGTTGGAGTAGATCAGATGGAAGAGCTGGAGCAATTCCAGGAGAAACAAAGTGTTTTAGCTGCTGACACTTATTTCATGATAAAAGGCGACAGAGAAGTCTGATGTAAGGGTGAGCACCAACCTTGCGACAGACGTCCAGTCGGACGGTGAGTTCAGCCCGATGGGACAAACACACAACAGCCAGGAGGTCTCTGAAATTAGGACTGTTGTCTGTGGGGCAGCAGACAACAAGTAGGTTAGATCAGGTTCATTTTTTTAACTTAACTACCAAAACCATTTTTCACCCACTACGGTAGTCCATCGCTACTTCGTGGTTCGACTTTTGTCGACTCGCTCATTTGCGGTTTTTCACAATAAGATTATACACGACACATGCCAACTTTAGAATTATTCATGTGATAGGGACAGTACAAAATATAGTAAAAAGTTAACAAAAAAAAAACTTTGGACAGGCGACGCCATTTTGTAGTTTTTTTCCTCAATAAGTCTACACTATTGCCAATCAAAAGGACTACATTACCCAGAAGCCAAAGTTGCTTTCTGGTGAAATGGAGGGAAAATTTTGACCTGATCCGAAAAAGTTTGGTCCTTTTTCATAGTGACTTTGGCTCTCAGTGGATGCAGACAGCCATACAGAACCAACCGGGAATTGGACCAGAACCGGCCTCATCGGTCAGTCTGGGTGCTGCTTGCCGGCCCATGAGGTCTCTCGACCGGGGAGGTCCGGTGTTTTCTCCGGAGCTTACCAGAACTTTTTTCATACGGATTTGGACTCGATCCAAAGGTCCGGCTCTCTAGTTATCTTGATTAATAAACTTTTGCTTTAGTTTAGTTGATTTAAATGTATTAGTTGACTGAAAGGTTTAGTTTTGTTGTTTCAACTCAGAAATATATGTCAATTTAACTTCAGTGTTAAATAATAATAAATAAATAAAAAACTAAAATAAATATAGCATTCCTACTTCACAGTTTTTCACTTATTGCTGGGAGGGTGGGGGGACATAACCCCCACGATAAACGAGGAACTACTGTACTGAAACTGTTCTTGTTCATATGCATTAGGTTTTAGTTTGATCAGAAACGCTTCCCTCAGTGTGACATATCTGTGACTGTGAGAAGCAAACATGTGTGGACTTCTGCTTTTAGTACAAGTGTGACTTCTGTGTGCAGCATTTAAAAAAAGGTAACTAAATATATCCGTTAACTTCTGATCATTGCTGCACATCAGTAAGAGGGAGTTTCCTCTGAACAGAACTGCTTCAGATGTGCAGGGCTGCGTGTCTGTTTCTGCTCGCTTCAGGTCCAAACATTAGAAATTACATTTTCAAAACTTTTTTAAAATCATTTTGTAATGGAATGTGTGCGTTTGGACTCAATTCCTGCTGCATGACAACACTTTCTCTTGAGATTTAGTTTACAGATGTTTTCCTTTACAACTATGACCCACATGTAACAGAGCAGGTCCAGACCATGGCATCACCCCCACCGTGTTTTACTCATTAGAGTTTTGTAAAGCTTTTCTTTCCAGATATACCGATTTAAACTAAAATGTCCATTAATCTACTCACCAACATTTTTAAAGTTCATAAGTTCTCTGAAAACTATTTCTAAAACAGCAAAAAAGCTTCTTTTTTTAATATATTACCTGTAGCGAGGACCTGCTCATACAAACAGCGCACGGTTGTCATGGTTACAGGAACGTCTTTCAGAAAGCAAACCAGGCCGAGATATCCAAAGTCCTTCAGCTTGATGCGCTGCTTGTTGCGCTCAGATACTTTCTCACTCTTGAGGATTTTGTATAAAACCTGGAACACAAGGAAATATTTTGCCCCAGTTGATTCCACAAGGAAACTTTTACCAAAATAAGGAAGTGGTAGTAAAATACTAAAAATAAAAAGTAAAAATACGGGTCAGCTCTGTCGTTCTCACCCTGAATACCCTCTCCCGGGCCTCGTCTCCGAAGCTCGGCGTGAGCAGCAAGCAGCACAGCTGCTCCACGCCCCACTCCAGCAGCACGGTCTGGACCTGCTCACGAGGAGGGCTGCTCCTGAGGAGCTCGTACAGAACGTCCAAGGCCTTCACCACCTGACAACACGAGAGAATTATGGACGGGAGCAGATAAAGGCATCAAGAGGAGCAGAAACAAGTCAAGAACGAGCCTAATAAAAGAATACTCGAATGATGGAGAAGCCTTTCGCTGGAAACTGGGAGTAAACCATGAAAAGGTCAAAGATTGCACATTAAACTGTCTAAATACATTAAAAACACTATAAAACATTCAAGTATTACCTGCTTCTCCTCTCCAGCAGTCAGAATGTAAGCGAGGACGCTGTGAAGCTCTTCTGGTGTTGGAGACTTGAGCAAATCTTTCAGCAAGGCGAAGAGAGACGTCTGAATCGTCTGCTTCTCATCCGACAGACAGCTGCCATCTTTCTCCACACTGTGACCACAAAGGTTCTTACAGAAACCAACAAGCTTTCACACATTCTACTGCACCATTGTGTGAAGGTTTATGAAGCATTCACACTATTGTGATCCATTTTTCTTATGTATGTTTTTCAGCATCTTTCTCGTTCCACAATTTTTTTTTGCTATTTCAATCATATATTAAAACGTTCAGCTCAATCAGGAGAAAAGTGTTGTGACTTTTGGTATTGGTGCAACTTTACCCTTTTGACATTTTTAGCCTTTTCTGCCATTTTCTTTACATTGAAAATGAATTGAGCTTATTTTACCTCCTTCAAATCGTTAGATCTGTTTTCAACCTTTTACTTCTCCTTTTACATGTTGTTACAATTCAGCTTCTTTCACCTTCCTTGTGCAAATTTTAACTTTTTTCAGCTACTTTCAGCTGTTTTTGCTCCTTTCAGATTGTTTCTGCTAACTACAAAATTTGTGTGATTCTTCTAACCTCTTTCTGCTAATTTCAGCTCGTTATGCTCCTTTCAGCTTATTTATGCGTTTCAATTATTTCAGCTTTTATTTAGCAGCTTTTATGCTAATTATAGCTTTTTTGGCCAATTCCACATTTTATTTGCACTCATTTAAACTTTATTCAGCCTAATTCAGCAAAACTGTCCTCTCTCGACTTCCTTTGTGTAATTTAAACTTCTTTCTGCCTTTTTAGCTACTTTTCAGCAGTTTTTTTTGTTGTTGTTAATTTCAGCTTTTTTTCAATTTCCACTTTTTGTGCTCATTTCTGTTTCTTTCAGCCTAATTGGGCAAAGTGTTCATTCTACTTTCTTCTGCTAATTTCAGCTTGTTCTACCTTTTCAGCATTTTTAGCTAATTTCAGCTATTTGCAGATAAATTTAAGGGTTTTGTGGTAATTTCTGCTACTTTCAGCATAATTAACTTATTTATGGTGATTTCAGCTTGTTTTGATTCTTTCAGCTTATTTAGGCTAGTTTAAGTTGTTTCAGCTACTTTTTAGCTGATATCAATTCCACATTTTTGGCACTCTTTTCAACTATTTTCAGCCTAATTCAGCTCTCTCCACTTCCTTCTGGTAATTTGTTTCTTTCTGAAATTTTAGCTACTTTTCAGCTGTTTTTATTTATTTTTTGTAACTTTCTCCTTTTTTCAGATAAATTTCCTCATTCTTGTGCTCATGTCTGCTTCTTTCAGCCTAAGTGGGCAAGCGTGTTCTTTCTGCTTTCTTCTGCTAATTTAATCTTGTTCCACCTTTTCAGCTACATTTCAGCATGCTTTTTAGCTAAAGTCAGCTATTTTTCAGCTGTTTTTCAGCAAGTTATTCGGCGGTGAGCATTCACAATGCAATTTCTCTAGTTTACATTACATTGCTGTGGAAGAATTACCTGTAGTACGTCCGAATGGTATCCAGAATGTACTGAACACCATACTTTTTCTTCATGCGCTGCTTGCTCTTGTTGATCACAGATGCCATGTACTGAACGTGGGCTTAGGAAGACAATAAATACTGCTGTCAGCTCTCCTCAAGCTGACATTTAAAAAATGTCAAACTATTATGTAAGGTTGCAAAAAGCGCCGAAATGTGCAGACTACTGAAGACATTTAATCCTTCTCACAGCCTGAACTTGACATGTTAAAACATTTCGTTCCTGGTGTGGTTCATGCAAACAGCTTTGGCAAACATGAAAAGCTTCTCAGGAGCTTTACTCAGCAACATGAGGACCCAGTTCGTGCCTTACCCAGACAAACAGCAAAATTGCTTCTAGTCCAGATGCGGAAATTAAAGAGCAGGTGTTGGTAGAGCTGCTGCAGGAGGGGGCTGTTGCCCTCGTTGAAAACCTGCTCAAGCAGCAGCTGACACGCCATTAAAGCGTTCATGTCCATCATGTTGCCTGAAACCTGCAGTAGACAGCAGAAAACAGGATGGCTCAGTTCAAGATCTTTATACTTGGGTTGTGTGATGTGTGTTTTATGAGTTTGTGCGTCCAGACAAATAGAGACACTCTTTAAGTAGTTAAATAAATATATACAGTAGTACTTCCCATATAATATGCTCCGCCTTAAGGCAAAAGTTTATGTAAATAGAAGGGAGGTTCTGTGGAAAGGCGATGAACAGTTATTATCTTACCTGTTCTAGACAGCTCTTTGAACAGCCTCAGTTTGACCAGATATATATAATCTTTTGGCTGATCAGAACAGGTCCAAGATCAAAGTGAACTGGAGCCATCGTAAAGCGTCTCCAATCTCAAAACATTCACAGCGAATATTGCTAATGCCATTTGATAATCATCATATAAAACTCACAATGTTTACAATCCTGCTGGAAGTGCTCCATGCTGCATTGAAAGTGCTACAGCTAGCTAGTTTATGTAAATTACAGCGTAAAGCGGAGTTGAGGATGATGTAAAGCTACTTCTGCAAAATGAGGTTGTTCAAAGAGCCATCTACAACAGGTAAGACATTGATTGTTCATTACACTCCCATAGAAACCTCCTTATAAGAATCTGAACTATTACTTTAATCTTATTTCAACATATTCTGCCAGTTTTTATGCACGTCTCTGTTTCACCAGCACAGCTGGCTGAGACCATTCAGCTCAACTTTATGTCACTTTTCAGATTCAAGTGCAACTAAAGTGTCTAATGATAAAAGACCAGCAAAACAATTCAACCATTAGGTCACAACATTTTAAAATGGAACAACTGTACTGATAAAAATCATTTGCTAAAATAATTAAAATAAAATAAAAATCATTAAAAAACAAACATTCAAATATTTAGAACTATGGCTACAACAAAATGATAGTTAAACATGAGATCTTCCAGATGCAGCTAACTGACATTAGCAAACACAAAAATGACCATAACTCACATTTGATTTTTTGTTTTTTACAGATACTGATCTAAAGTTTGGTGTGGTAGTAGTTGAGAGTCATTGCTAACACACACTCCAAGTACTAACAAATCATGCAAGAACTTTATTTAAAACTGTGGCATGCAAAGCAGCGAGCGATAATCAGTCATTCATGGAATGTTACTTTAATTTTGTATGGGAAAGTTTTTTATTTTTTTTATTTTAGAGATGTTGGAGAGATGAAATGAAGTTAATTCAGTGGCTTGATTAATATGCCAGTTGAAAAAATAAGTCCTGATTGGAAATAAATCCAAGGTTTCTTGTAGCGACACGAGAATCAAAGACAAATCCATCAAAAATAAATTTGTTCTAAAAAATACTTTTGATAATTCAGTCGTGCTTCTCTTATTCTGAATTAATTCAGATTCATCTTGTCTTCAAACTAATTTAATCTAACTTCTGCAAGAGAAAGGAAGTTTGTCTTTGATGTCTCAACTTTAAATCCACATCATCTTTCTTACAGCATGTGCAGCAGCCTAAAGTGGTGGCTAATGCAGTGTACATTTCATTTACAACAAAGGGCCAACAAACAGAAAATAAAACTTATTTAATTTTTTTAAAACAAAATAATGAGCATTTTATTTATTTATTTTAATTTGGCATAATTTGTTTTCTTTTAAAATTGAAACTAATTTATCAAATCGCAAAATTTGTCCCACACAAGCATTTGATCCAGTCGCTCTGAAAGACCACTGCTGTTTCAGCAGTTTGTTACACCACAGTTTTACAACAGCAGCACAGTGGAAAAGATCAGGTTTTTACTTTCAGATGCTGTCTGGCATTTCTCACACTCCATTACTGGAACAAGTTGACTCGAAGGGCACCTACTTTGCTGAGCATGGCTCCTATGATGCTCGGCCCGTGGCACTGCAGCAGACTCTCCTGATTGACGGGGTGATGACGAATCAGATTTTTGACCATCAGCAGGAAGGCAGCAACACTGTTTCTCTCTAGTCTGCCCTCTGAAGAAAAGAAAAAAAATAGTGCAAACCACATTTATATTTTTACATTACAAAGCACTTTGTGGAGATGATCACATCTCAAGAGGAGTTAATCCTGTTTTATTAGGCTGTTTGTTCAAGTTATCTCATTTTAGTTTACTTAAGAATCAATGTATGGGAACAAAGCCTCAGGGTGTCAAACTCATTTCCAAAAGGGGGCCAAAATTAAAAACTTTTTCAAACTAAGGGCCAGTTTCAGAATCTATATGAACTCAAATCAGAAACCCAGCATCTTTCTTGATCACAGGTTCCTCAACAAGAGTTTGATTGGTCTCATTAGATTTTCTCTGTTGTGCATTTGACATCATAATCAAAGATTACTGAGAAAAAAAAATCAAGAGATTAAAGTATTTTATATTTTACATATCTTCTTGGGGGCCACAAAATATATCAACAAAGGCCACATTTGGCCCCCGGGCCTTGAGTTTGACATATGTCCTCTAGAATAATGCCCCTTCAGTACTAGTTTGACTACTTTTTTTAATATTTAAAGTTTAAATAATATTATATTTTAAATTTTAAACGATTAACTTTGTCAGATTTGTCCATCATTTACCGTTTGTCATTCATCACACACAAATGAAAACACTTCATTTAGAAACTGTTCTGAAAAGTCAGGTTTATCAAACTCATGTTGTAAAACTTGAAATGGAAAACCTCATGATAGCTAAAGGTTTAAATGCACGTTTTCAGCTTATAGCTGTTAAGAATTATGCTGTAGGCATTAAAATACTATTTTATGTGTCAGACTGGGTCCCATCCATCCATTATCTTTACCCGCTTCTTCCTTTTTGGGTCATGGTGATCACTGGTGCCCATGTCCAGCTATCACTGCGAGAGGCGGGGGACACCCTGGACAGGTTTCCAGTCCATCACAGGGACACAAAGAGACAAACAATCATTCACTCCCTAACTCACACCTACGGACAATTTAGAGTTACCAATCAGCCTAACATGCGTGTTTCTGGTCTGTGGGAAGAAATCGGAGCACCCGGAGAAAACCCATGCATGTACGGAGAGAACATGCAAACTCCATGCAGAAAAGCCCCTGGCTGGGATTTGAACCGGCGACCTTCTATTTTTGTAGATTCAAATTGTCACAGTGACAAGCGGCTTGACTTAAAGTTGCTATCTAGATAGCAATAGCTGTAGACAAGTAACTTGTCTATCTATCTACTTAGATAGCTAGCTAGTGAATGCTAATGTTGGTTAGCTAACAAACTCAGGGACCAAATTGTTTTTGTGACAAGCTGCTGACATAATGCTACTAGTTGGCAAGTTATGATGACTAGCTAGCTAACAAACTATGGGAACAAATAGAGTCTGTGTGGCAAATAGCTAGCAACTCTTCTGAGCTATTTTGTCTGTTTTGCATTAACACAATACTGATTTATTTCAAGTTTAGGAGCATTTTTAGGCCTGAATGATTGAAACATCAGAGTTAAGTGGATTAACAACCACACAAACCCCATTTCTCTGAAAATGGTCAGTCAGGTACTGAGCGACTATTGGAAACTACTGGTTGAGATCATATTAAAAGACTGGAAGAAAGTTTGGCCTCTTGGGAGCAAAATGTAAAGAAACAAAGGATGACTCAAGACTTAATTTTTGAGGAATGCAGATTGGTTTGTTTAAAGATACCCACGCTTCAGATTACCGTACTTCTTTAACCTCATTACAAACAAGGATTGGCAATTTATGCTAAAGGTATTGAAGTGCATTTCTAAAACAACAACATGTTCCAAAAAGATAGTTTTCCACATATTGTGCAACGTTCATAAGCACATATATAATTGGAAGTTCTTTGGTTTGGTAAAGAAAATCATAAGAAAACCAACCAATTATTTTGATTTATGTGTTCCATTATCCTGTCTTGTATTTGTTAATGCACATTATTCCTGACTCAGCAAACATACAGTGCAATAAGATAAATCAGAAGAGTCTCTAAAGTGAGGATGAACTGACCTGCAGATTTGTTCAGGGGCAAAAGCATGGCGGCTGGGCCCCTGGAGGAGGTGAGCTCTGGTCCGAGCAAGTCTGAGGTCTCCTGACCGCCGTTGTACACCTGCTCGACCTCACACACCTGCTCGAGCAGAGGCAGCAAAACTCCAATCCCTCCAACCACGTTTACAACATCCTGCATTAAGTAAAATATATTGGCAATATTTTACTTAATCTAAAGAGGAAAACCTTTTTGTTGTGAGGCAACAACGCTAACCACAACATGCTACCCCACACATGGATATGCTAAGTAAGTCATTTTAACTTATATAGGTGCTAAATAATTAGCTTAGCTAATCATATAAATATAACACAAACTGTATCTCAACTAAAAGTCATCATGAAAATTGAAAAGCTTTTCCATCTAACCTTGAGGTCCCAGTTCATCACTCTGTGTCCTGTAAGCCTGCCGTCATAAAGGTGATTGGGTGCCAGGTCCAGACAAATCTGACTCTTAAACGCCTAAAACACACACATGTAAACTAGAACTGTAGACAGTGACGGGGAAATACAAAGTGTGACTTTTCCTAATAGTCACCTGTGGAGTGTAGTAGAGCAGAAGCTTGCTATTCAATTCAGATAATTCTCCGTCCGCTTTGAATAAAGGCACATGATTAGGTCCTGTGATGGGAAGCACAAATCGCTGTAGGTCATAAAATACTCGTATGAAAACCATTCTAAAGAAGCTAAAATCTCTGGGTGTTAACTGGGGTTTGCTTTGTAACAGAACGTGACAGACCTGCAGCGTGCAGAGCTTTCGCCTGCGTTGGCTGCAGAGCCTCGTGACAGATGAAGGCAGTGCCAAGCAGCCCGTCTAGGGACGTGGGCGAGCCCCACTCTGTGTCCTGTAGTCCTGCTGAAATGGTATGCACTGTGGACTCTGCCGCCGACCCCACGCGGCCTGTCGCAAAGGAGGCTGGGAAGGACTGGGAACGGATGAGGGAGTGGTTGTGGGCAGGGAAGGCGAACTCGGGTGATGATGAACTGGAGTTGTAGGACACAGGAAGGTTCGGGGAGGTGGTGGTGGTAGTGGTGCGTTGGCCTGCAGAGCCGATGCAGTTGTAGATAAAAGGCTTGAGGAAGGGTGAAACAGACACAGTTAGACTGACTGAGTGGAGCAGTTCTGTTTTAATACAAATCATGCACTCTCCAAATATATTAGACAGTTTTCTGTTACCTCACTGAAAGATGGGAAGCGAAGCTGAGCAGTTTTCTGCTGCTCTCCATCGATGTAGATTGTGACCAGATTCTGACCAAAAGGGCGACGGCCTGGGATGTGGACTATAGCCACTGAATGCTAAGATTAAAAAAAAAGTTAAAGACTGATTACATTCTTTTACTAATGCTAATGCTGAAAAACAAAATCTGAAAAAGCACAGGTTTTATACAAGTAAAACAACATAAAAATAATTCCAATACCGTATTTATTGGACTATAAGGTGCACTTACAATCCTTAAATTTTCTCAAAAATCAACAATGAGCCTTATAATCCAGTGCGCCTTATGTATTAATTCTGGTTGTGCTTACTGACCTCAAACTGATTGTTGTTATTGATGTTATTGTGAATGAATTGAATAAAGTTAGAATTATCTGACTGTTTTGTTTCGCTTTATGCACCTTATAATCCGTTGCGCCTTATGTATGAAAACAGACTCGTTCACTGATATTGTGTCTTATAATCCGGTGCGCCTTATAGTCCGAAAAATACAGTAATTCCTCTAAGTGTATTTTTTTTCCTCTTCAATCAAATGTATTTATATTTTACCTGAATTTGGACAAATAAAGGCTAATAAACTTCAGCTGCAGCACCACTTGCATGTGGAGTTCCACAAGGTTTCATTCTGGGCCCTGTCCTTTTTCATTATACACACTGTCTATTGGGGTTTATTGATAAAAAAAAAAAAAAAACATTCCACTGTTTTGCAGAAGATACTCAGATATTTTTCCACAATCAAATAAAAACTGATGATTCTTCAGTCCTATCAAACTGTCTAAATGACATCAAGATACTTTTTCACTCAATTTGATTAGTTGTAGCTCTTAATAATCTTGCATTATTCTATCCCCAGTAGTGAAAATGAAAAAAAAATAAAAAATAAAAATCCACTTCTACTCACTAGCATTTGCCTTGAATGGAGCTTAACACCTTAGCTTAACATTTAATATTGAGATATACTTTAACTGCTAACTGAACTTGTTTGTGTTTGCTCAACTGCACTTAGATCCAGTTTCTGCTGTTTGTAAAGCGCAACATAAATGAAGTTGACACTGACATCACTACATTACTCACCCAGCACGAGTCAGCTAGAGGACACTCTGGCAGAGAAACAGCCATGTAGTCTTTCTTAGTGCAAACTGCGACCACCAGCACACCCTCCATGTTGAAGAAGGCCTCCAGACCAGTTCCACTTGCTGTGAAAAAACTTTACAGGAGAAAAATGTCTCTGTCACTGCATTCTACAGCCATATAAACAAAAGTTAGATCTTAAGTTATGTCTGACAAATATGTCCTTTTACCTGTAGAGTTGTTTCCTCCGGGGTCCTTTTCCCATGTTATGATGAACTCCTGTGCCAGAGTTGGCAGCATGTTTATGGTTATTGGAAAGCTCTGAGTGGTGGGAAGATGGGAAGTCCATATTAAGACAGAGCCAAGCATGAAATGCGAAACCGCTGCCCGGCCAGCGCTGGACTGTCGGGACCATGATCCCTGCCATGGGGGGTGTGAGATCAAAATATTGCAAAGCATTGTCCTGGCCTTCCCTGGCTGCCATGGCTGAAAGCACACATATCATGCGGCTGCAATAAGGGTGGATCTTCCCTGCTGCACCATCGTCCTGATCCACCCTGAGGAGCCTTAGGAGGCTCTTTAGCTCCTCTGGTCTCAGACACAGGGAGCCCAAGTCCTGCAGGAGGCCCAGCAGGGAGTCTGCACACTGTCTGTCCAGACTCTGGGGCTGCAAGAGCACTTGCAGCAAAGCCCCCACCATTCCAGCTTCCACAGCCACGGTGCGACATGACAGCGAGCCCCCACATACAGCAGCCAGCCACTGGGCCACCAGCAGCTGGAGGTCCCTCTGACCCGACAGGTCAGGCAGCCACTGCAGAAGCAGCAGCAAAGGTTGGTCATTACTGATGCCGAGGTGATGAGCGTGGGCGTGCTCACCCTCCACCGCCTGAGGCCAAGACAGGGAACACAGACAGGAAGGAGCAAGGAGTTTAATCAGCACAGGCTCAATTTAAATGGGAGGCAGATTCAGCTAGAGCAATTTGACTTCAACAGTGCTGACGGGGTAATAATGAGAAAACGTCATGATCACCATGTTCATCAGCTCCTGCAGCAGCCTTTTGGTGGGTTGACCTTGACTCTTCAGCACATCAAACAGCTGAGAGTAGCCGATCCTCTCCTTAAAAACCTCCTGAGAGAACGAGACACATAAATGAATTGAAGGAAACAGTTTGAGAAAGAAATCCATGCTGGCACACTTTTATTATTCAAAGAAAACATGAAAATATAGTTTACAGTATACTTTCAGAAGTATTCATTTTTAAAGCTATAGTTCTGATCTTTTGAACGAAAATTGTGGGAAAAGGCTAACGTACGAACAATTACAGAGCCTAAAAGATGAGTGACGGAGCTGAAGTTTGCTGAAGTAGCAGAAACTCAGTTATTAAAGGGGCGGCCGTGGTGCAGTGGTAGTGGCAGCCGACCTCTGATCGGAAGGTTGGAGGTTCGAATCCCGACTTCCCACACCATGTGCCGTTGTGTCCCTGGGCAAGACACTTAACCCCGAGTTGCTCCCGGTGGGACTGGATGGCGCCTTGCATGGCAGCCTACCGCCACCGGTGTATGAATGTGCGTGTGAATGGGTGGATGGCTGGTACTGTAAAGCGCCTTGGGGCCCCTCATAGGGGGCTGGAAGGCGCTATAGAAGTAAGCTCCATTTACCATTTACCATTTAAAGCTAAAGTAAGCAGACCACTAGCTAAAAGCTAAAATAAGCAAATTGTTGGCTAAAACAAAAAGTAACAAAATGCTAATTAAAACCAGCTAAAAGTTAAAATAGCACAAGAGTATCACATATGGCACATTATACAACAATTGCATAAACAAACAAAGACCTTGTGTAAATTTGACCTTGATTTGTTACCTTGACCTTGGAGCTGGGGTGATGAAAATGTTAAGCAACACACTGTCTAGTTTGGTACAAATGTGTATCAACTCAGAAGTTATGTGATGGACAAAAGAAAGTTTATGGAAGGACAGACTACCGTAATATGTCTGCCTTTTGACGGGCGTAAAAAAAGAGCAGCAAGAAGCTAAATGTAACAAAAGGCTATAAGCAAAAGTAGCAAAAGGCTATCTAAAATCTGCAAGACTTGCTAAAAGCTAAACGTAGCATAAGAAAACAAATTTGTATGCTGAGGCAGATTTCAAAAGGGAACAAGGCTGCTGAAGAATTCAAGAGATAGTGCGTTTCCATGGTGATGTGTTTTTAAGTAACGCTAAATATTTGGAAAAGTATTAAAAATGCAAAAGCCAAAAGTCGTAGCACCCATCTCCTGAATGATCTGAACGTTTTGATAAATAAATGGCTAACATAGCACAACTTTGCCCATGTTTTTAGACTGCAAAATACATACAGAAAAATTAAAAGCCTTGAAAATAATATTGTGAATCTCGAGTCGGCATTCACATAATTAATATCTTAGCTCTTTCATCAGCCTCACTTAAAAAAAATGGTGCTCAACTCTGACTGGATTGACAATTGGTTAATTAACTGTGTCTGACTGAAACTTCGTTTCTACAAACTGCGGTTGTTCTAAGAGCAGGTAAGATATTCATTGTTCATAGACTTTCTAGCCTTTCTAAAGAAGCTCAGATGAAAAGACCTGTCCTATTTTTAATTTTAATGATTCAAATGTGTGTAAAAGGATGAAAGCTGTATGTTTTGACTACAGCTGTTTAAACTGGACCCTTACCTTAGCACAGGGGGAGCTACTCATTAAAGCTGTGAGGACCCCCAAGGCATGAACTGTGATGCTGTCCGACTGTTTCTCCAAAACCTACATGGACGCAGTTGATTATGACACCGCATAGCTCAAAATGTGCATCAGCATAAGTTTGCAAGAAAAAGAAGCCAAACAGTTATATGACCCAACATGAATTCAGCACACAATTTACCAGAAGTAAAAAAAAAAAGATTTTCTATAAAGTCAAGGAAGAAGTAAACCACAGCTGCAAAGAGGGTCAAATTAAAGTGAAGTGCTGCACCAGCCACCAAACAATCCCCTGTTTGTTAACCATTGATAGGTTCCAGCATGCAAAAACAAAGCCAACCACTAAAATATCATTTAAAAAGTGAGGCGATCCCAAGCTACTGCTGGAAATTAGTCAACATCCAGCTCCAGGATGCAAGGCCTTTTACACAAACACCAGTAGTCACATGGAAAAGCAGCAAAAAAAAAAAAAAAAAAAAAAAAACAGGAGTAAACAACATCTTTTCCATGCGTAGTAATAAACACAACATGCCCTTCTTGTTGCCAGCAGGGAACTCAGCCTGTAATTGCTGTGATGTACATGGACACATTTTAATGGAACAAACTGGGTCCTGTAATGGCAGTAATTCAGTCAGCAAGTGGGCTTATGAGTTGTGCAATTTGAACAGATTCAAAACAAAACGTGTCTGCCTTGATGTCAGTGATCAGGTCTGCTCTACCTGTCGTATTTACAAATGAGTGCAAGTCAGACTTCCTGTCTACAACTTCCTGTTTAAGCAGCGTCGCGCAAGCAGAGAGAGGGCTGAGTTTCCTGCTCACAGACCAGTAGCAACAAAAAATGTGTGTGTGTGTGTGTGTGTGTGTGTGTAGGGGGCGGGGGGGGTGTACCTGGTCCACTTCGACATCTGTGAGTAAATGTGTGGTGAGGTCGCACACGACCTCGCGCTCCGGTGCACGCCTGTTGCTCTGAAAGAGCTTCAGGATATAAAAAAATAAAATAAAACACGAAGCACAAACAAACAAGCGTGCTACAACACAAATACAGATCAGGTTGTTGAGAGGAACGATGTGCTGCACCGGGACACGGTTTTCTAAAGCTACATGGGGGTGGGGTGGGGGTGGGGGCACAAATAACTTGAAAACACGTCTGTCTGTAATATTTTCAAGAATAGCAGCAGCAGTTACCAGCGGTACCACCAAAAGAGGAAACGACAGAAACAAACAATAAAAAGGTGACAGACTGACGGAGGTGGGCTGATCGGATAAAGAAGGGGTCAGCAGGGAAGAGGCAGCAGAGCAACACCCTCAGACGGATGGGAGTCTCTCACCTTGCTGTTCTGAATGAGTCTGAGGATGTGCTCGAAGCAGTTGTTGTTGAGGAAGACGGCCTGCAGGACCGGTCTGTCCGAGCAGTCCAGGATCTCGGGAACGCAGGCTAAAAGTCACAAGTTTAGATTCAGAGATGGATAAACAGAAAACGTGAGGCCAGTGGAGAAGAGGAACGTACTCCAAGGCGACATTTATAGATTTAAAAGCTGACGCGGTGTCTGCGAGTAACTCTAAGCATAACGTCATCGACAAAGGTTTGACCAATAACTCCTTCAGCGCTGACACTGTGGTGCAACAGGAAGCAGGAGAAAAGTATTCCTGTGATCTTACTTAGCATTTGGCTCTGGAGTGAGACCAGACTCTCCTCCCAGCTCCGCCTGTCCTCCTGCTCGCTGCTGGGCGGACGGTTCCAGTTCAGGAGCTGAAAGTAACTCTCCAGTATGGTCTTGATCTCCACCTGCCGCTCGGCGGGACTGCTGGCGTGCAGGAGGTGGATCATCGCCGTCAGGCACCGCAGCGTCAGCCGCGGCAGCAGGGCGCTTTTGGGTTCGGTGGAGGTCCGGCAGCACCACGCACGCAGAACAGAGAACAGGTCCTCAACGGACTGAGGACTGATGGAGAGGAGACCATTTTTCTAGAAAAAAAAAAAAAACACACGACAACTTTAGAATGTCTCTGCGGTAAAAAGGTCGCAGGCGATGTGAAGAGAAGCGGCGGCAGACCTTTCCTCCACTGATCACAGCCCCCAGGAGGTGAACCAGTCGGAGCGTGAGGAGCTCTGGGATCTTCTCGCTCTCCTGGAGACTGTCTGTATGGGGGGGGGGGGGGGGGGTGATGATGTCAAGCAGAACAAAATGAACTGTGATAAACAAAGCATTTCATTTTTGTTCAAGTTCAAGCCAAGATTATTGTCATTTGCATCACATGTGGTACATGAGGTGGAACGAAACTGTGTACTCAGGGTCCCAGGTACACCCAACAATAGCAAAAATATAAAATATAAAAAGAAACAAGGATCTAAGATATACACTGAGATATATGCTAAATGCCAAACGGTACACTAAAAGATCTAAGATATACGCTAAACATTAATAATGTAAAACAATATGGCTTACCAACAGCAGCTCGAACATGAGTCTGTGGTGAGCAGATGGGTATGAATGAATATAGCAGCATGAGATGATTAGCAGCAGGAGACAATCAGCAGCATGAGATTATCATAAGCATGAGATAATCAGCAGCATGAGATTATCAGAAGCATCAGATAATCAGAAGCATGAAAAAATCAGCAGCATGGATAATCAGCAGCATGAGATATTCAGCAGCATGGATAATCAGCAGCATGAGATTATCAGCAGCACAGATAATCAGCAGCATGAGATAATCATAAGCATGAGGTAACCAGCACCATGAGATTATCAGAAGCATGAGATAATCAGAAGCACGATATTGTCATAAGCATGAGAAAATCAGCAGCATGAGATTATCAGAAGCATTATAAAATCAGCAGCATGAGATTATCAGAAGCATGAGATAATCTGAAGCATCAGATAATAAGCAGCATGAAATAATCAGCAGCATGGATAACCAGCAGCATGAGATATCAGCAGCATGAAATAATCAGCAGCATGGATAACCAGCAGCATGAGATAATCAGCAGGATGAAATGATCAGCAGCATAGATAACCAGCAGCATGAGATATTCAGCAGCATGGATAATCAGCAGCATGATATTATCAGAAGCATGAGATTATCACCAGCATGAGATAATCAGCAACATGAATTATCAGCAGCATGAGATCATCAGCAGCATGAATAATCAGCAGCATAAATAATTAGCAGCATGAGATAATCAGCAGCATGAAATAATCAGCAGCATGGATAACCAGCAGCATGAGATAATCAGCAGGATGAAATGATCAGCAGCATAGATAACCAGCAGCATGAGATATTCAGCAGCATGAGATGATCAGAAGCATGAGATTATCAGCAGCATGAGATAATCAGCAGCATGAATTATCAGCAGCATGAGATCATCAGCAGCATGAATAATCAGCAGCATAAATAATTAGCAGCATGAGATAATCAGCAGCATGTGATTGTGTGCAAGCTTGTTTGTTTTGATTGATAGTTTTGAGCGAGTTTTGATTCACTGCATGCAGGAACTGAGTAGAGCTCTTTTTCTAATAAAAAGTGGATTTCATAAAACCACCAAGACCCCAAACAAAAATCGTTTGACGTTGATACAAACTCTGCCGTGCCGCAGATGGTTTTCTCAAATCTTTTTGCAAAATGAGGAAATGACGTCAGGCGACATTTAGTCATATCTTGGTTATGTGGAGTTAGAACTACTGAATTTATTCTGACAAACTGTACAACTTTTAGTTGAATTAGATCAAACGTTTGGCAAAACGTAAAACGCATCAGATAACAGATGCCACTTTAATTTCATCAACAGAAAAACATCGACTAGTATCTAAAAATATTTTGTTATCTTCATGAGATTTAAAGAACAGATAAAGAGAACCAAGTTGATTTTGCGTAATTTGCATGCAGATGTGTCTTCCTGTTTAAAGCAATGCGATTATACAGTACGTTATGTGTTAATTAAATATCTTGATTTTTTTTGTCCTTTTTTATTAGTTGTAGCAGAGATAGCACCTCCTGATGGCTGAATATCACCATTAAAGATGGTTTCCTCTGTGCTCAGCAAGTAAATAGGTTCATCAAATTCACACAACTGACTCTTTACCTTCAGATTTCTCCTCTTCTGAATCAAAACTTGTGTTTCAAACCAGGAGAAACATCTCAGCACAACACCTGTTCTACCTTTTGTCCATTTGTCCAAGCAAAACAATAATAATAATATTAATTAAAAAAAAGTGTGACTAAATTTGTTCAAAGTTCTGAATTACGTCACACAGATAAAATAGAATGCAGTGATAACAAATCTAGAGAAATTGCATTTCCTGCGAAATTGCAGTGTGAATGCTTATTGGTGAAGAACTTGCTGAAAAACAGCTGAAGTTAGCTAAAAACATGCTGAAATGTAGCTGAAATGGAAGAACAAGCCTGTTAGCAGAAAAAAGCAGAAAGAACACATATTTGCTGAACTTGGTTTAAATAAGAAAAACTGAACACAAAAATTAGTACATTAACTAAACAAAGCTGAAATTAGCAAGAAATAGCCAAAAAGTAGCTGAAATGGCATAAAGAAACTTAAATTACCAAAAGGAAGTGGAGAGAGAGCACAATTGTGCCCAATAAGGCTGAAAGACGCATAAATGAGCACAAAAAAGTGGAAGATAACTTAAAAAGACAGAAATTAGAAAACAAAACCACAGCTGAATAGTAGCTAAAAAATCAGAAAGAAGCTTAAATTAACAGAAGGAAGTGAAGAGAGCACAATTGTGCCCAATTAGGCTAAAAGAAGTAGAAATTAGCACAAAAAAGTGGAAATTATCTGAAAAAAGCTGAAATTTGAAAAAAAAACAACCAAAAGACAAAAACAAAACAGCTGAATAAAAGCTAAAAAAAACTGAAAGAAACTAAAATTACCAGGAGCAAGTAAAGAGCATATTTTTGCAGAATTAGGCAGAAAAAAAGTTTAAAATTGGTGCAAAAATTGTGGAATTAACTGAAAAAGCTCAAATTAACATAAAAACAGCTAAATAGTAGCTGCAATAGCAGAAAAAAGCAAAAACTTGCAGAAATAAGCTGAAAGGCGAATAACTAGCTGAAATTTTAAGAAAGAAGTTAAAAGAAGCACAATATGTGGTTGTTAGTTGAAAGAATCTGAAAGGAGCAAAAAAACATCTGAAAAAACAGCTGAAAGTAGCTGAAAGTAGCTAAAAAAAACTGTTTAAATTAGCAAAAGGAATCTGAAAGAAGCTGAACCGGTAAATATTTAAAAAAAGTTGCACCAATACCAAAAGTCATAGCAGGACCAACAATGAACAGATGAAAAAAGGAAGAAACAACAACATGTTTCAACAGTCCGTCAGCTTTGACCTTTAAATGTGTTTTCTTACAGTTTCTGATGGTTCAGAGAAAAGCCTCGCTAATTGGTTCAGGGTTACGTAAGTGGCGCTTAACATTTCTAACTAAAGCTTGTTATTACAGAATAATCCTCGTAAAAATCAGAACGTACTTGGACTTGCTCAAAAATGAGATTTGCCACACGGCTTATAGACGTTCTGTAATTATAAACAAGCGGAGATGAAGAGCTGATAATCAAGCGGAGCATAACGAAGTTTTTACCCCAACAGTAAACTCACTACAAGACCGAGCTGATCCAGAAGCTTTAAAGATCACACTTTTAACCATTTCATCACCATAGAAGGCGGGTGATCGTGTAAGTTCCTGTAAAGTTTGTGAATATGTGCATGTATTTGTTTGTCTGTTAGTAAAATATTTTATGAATGACTGGGCAGATTTTAATAAAACCTTCAGGAAGTATTCTTTAGATGCACATCTAAAACTGATTATTTTTTGGAGTCAATTCAAATCAAGATGGCTGCCACAGCTAGCCAACATTATCAAATACAAACATGCCTACAGCTCAGTCAGCTTCCAATATATTGAGCCTAACTTTAGTGTGGTAGTATCTGAGCTTCATCCTCATCACATACTCCAAGCACTAAAATATCACACTTTGTTTCTTTGTTTAAAACTTTAACTTTAACCTCCAGAGTCAACTCCGTCTGTTAGCAAAATATCTCAAGAACCACAAAGATTTTGAGTAGAACTCTCAGAAAATAATTAATGGATGCACATCTACGACTGAATAAAATTTGAAGTCAGCATCTTTCAAAACGGTTGCCAAAGCTGACAAGCTTTAGCAAACATAAAAATGGAGATAACTCAGCCATTTCGACAGATATCGAGGTGGATTTTGGCGTGGTAGTAGCTGAGAGTCCTCTCCAATTCAAAATTTGAGTGATAATAGATTGTGCAAATTTCTTTATTAAAACTTGGGCCCACAAGGAGGCGGGCGACATGGATTCCTTCAAGGAATGCTAGTCTTGTTTTATTATAAGAAGAAAAAAGAGAGTAAAATGCACATGTTAGGGCAGCGGCAGGAATGTTCTGATGGTTCGGATGTTTCTGGAGCAGCTGAGGGGGAGTGTCTCACCATGAAACAGAGCAGGCAACTCTTCTGGCAAGGCCAGCGGGGAGAATTTATACTTGTTCCTCTCCAGCAAGCTCACCTCCTCCCTGTGAAACACAAAAGCCTTGAGTCACCACACTCCCATTAGTCACTAATAACGCTGCCGCTAAGGCCGGTTTGTCTCTGAGACGAGGTGTTCCACGTTACAGAAGGCTGGGCGAGACAATAAATTTCACATCATAATCTGGTCAGATTACGAGTGGAATCCACCTCCCACACAATGTGAAGAGCAGAGCAGCGCGCACTCACCCCGCCAGACGTCTCCTCCACGTCTGATAAGGGTCAAAAAGACTCTCGCAGAGCACGAGTCCGTACTGCACGACGTGCTGCAGAGACGACCGCTGCCCTCCATCCTCCTTCAACTGAACAATGAAATGTTTAGACACATATTCACAGCTCCATTCATCCTCAGCACACACACACACACACACACACACACACACACCTGCTTTAACGTTCCTGCGACATGCATTCACAGAAAAGGTCAACCACACACCCAGTTTTCTTTCAGCGCAAACTAGATCTTCAGGATGAGGCCGACACGGTCGCCGTTTCGTTTAACACAGACAGAACTCTCTGAGGAGGCCTCGTGACGAAGCGCTGAGCTACAATAAATATCTTACCTGGTGCAGACAGAAGTTCAGAAGCTTGATGATTTCAAAAACAAAACTGGGAGTCTTTTCAGGATCGATGTTTTCCATATTCCTACAAGAAAATCAAAACCATCATTTTAGAGGAAACCTAATGTCGGCAGCCATCTTACACGCAGAAAGGACAAATACAGTAAACGCATGACAATCAAGAAACTTCTGTAATTTTAGGAGGAACGTCACAATCTGCACTGCAGGCTCTGGAAAAACGTTGCTTTCTTCTTTTTTCTTTTTTTACTACTTTTGACCGAATTTTATCATCCTGATAACAGAGCAGGTTAGAATCAGATCAGTTTGGACCCGTCTTGGTCATAATCAGCCAGTCAGATGCAGTAGTTCCTCGTTACTTCTTGGTTCGACTTTCGCAGACTTGCTCTATCGCAGTTTTTCAAATTAAGATTGGACATGACACACAACTGACTGATTGATGGATGAGCCGCACGATGGGCATGATTTTTTTATATTTAACAGCTGCTGCACCTGTGTGCAGCCCACATGTGCAGGGAGAAGCTCCCTCCAGCAGCCTGTCATCAGAATCAGAATAAACTTTATTATCATTGCACCGAGATACAACAAGAACATGTACGTACAGTCGTCCGAAAGATGGGTGGAGTGCACGAAGCTGCTACTATGAAAGCGCGGTCTTCTTATTCTTATTCAGAATAATATTTTGCTTAGATGAGAAAAGGGAAGAAAACATGAGGAGAGACGGTATAAAAAAAAGATCTCTCACGCCGTGTCCTAGACAGGGCACGATTTGAGGCATCAAAAAGCCTATCACAGCAAAGCAACATAAACAGACGTTATACGTGATAAATGTAGGCCGGTGAAGACATCAAATTTTTAAGAGAAAGTCGTAGCATAGTCCAGAGGCCCCGCCCCCCCCCCCCCCCTTCTCAGCCATTGTCCAGATAAGAGGTGTCATTCATCATCAGCTCGGTTGAGGTTCTGTCACATGTCCAAGGCCTTGGGGAAGGGAGTGGTGAGGAAACAGTCAAAGCATCTTTGTTTTTTTCTAAACATGCCAGGAGGAGTTGAGATAAGTCCGGTGTCAAGGCCACAGTTTGGGTCAGGCAGAACTCGTGAATTGCTGTTCTCTGCCTTTTAAAGTCTCGCTGGTATATATTCCTCTGATGGAAATTCCAAACAGCCGAATTGATCCTTTACGCCAAAAGTCGAGCTCTCAGCTTCTCCAAGATTATTCCCACCTTCATGTGTGCTGCTAGAGAGTTCACAGTCCTGATAACAGCTGCATCCGCTCTATGACGCAGCTGCACATAATTCAGTCTGAGTGCTGCCGAGCTTCGACACATCCACACAAATTTGTAGACAAACCAGATTTCACCAGCCAACCAGCAAAAAAACAGTTGTCATCATGAATCCAATTTGTTTCCGTCGAGGTAAGAGGGTCCTCCTTACCCTGACTCCTGTCGGGAGAAGTTTATCAATTTTGTTGAGAGACCAGCTGATCCTTCGAATTAGGAAGGTATGCAAGAAAAAAAAAAGGCTAGTTAAGGGTTCACAAGCCGAAAGAGTGCAAGAAGGGAAGCGGGAGGAAGACAGAGCACCGGGAGACATGGCTGACTTCACCGGAGCACAGAGAGAGAGAGAGAGAGAGAGAAATGTATGTATTTACACTCGTATGTGCTGAATAAAATATGATTGAGACAAACTAAAGTTAAATACATTTTTAAAACAATAAACTTATCAGTCCAGGAGAAACTTTCCAAAAGCTATGTGTCTGAATGTCGAGCTGCAGCTTTTTAACAGTCCTGACTGATACCGGACATTCTTGACAGATGTCTTAATCTCTTTTTCTTCCATCCTTCCATCCATCCTTCCTTCCATCCATCCATCCATCC
>NC_056502.1:20641508-20653902 GCF_014905685.2 Nematolebias whitei
GTGGGGGGGGGGGGGGTACGGAGCGCTGGGAAACACATCTGTCTTCATCAGAGTACAGAGAGAGAGAAAAAAAAATCAGTCATGATTTCCGCTCTAGGCGGCACGGTGGCGCAACTGGTAGAGCTGCTGTCTCTCAGCGAGCAGGTCCCTGGTTCAAATCCCGATCCGGGGGCCTTTCTGGGTGGAGTTTGCATGTTTTCTCCGTACATGCGTGGGTTTTCTCTGGGTACTCTGGTTTCCTCCCACAGACCAAAAACATGCATGTTAGTCTGATTGGTAACTCTAAATTGTCCTTAGGTGTGAGTGAGAGAGTGAATGCTTGTTTGTCTCTATGTGGCCCTGTGATGGACTGGAGACCTGTCCAGGGTGTACCCGCCCCTCGCACAGTGATTGCTGGACATGGACACTGGCAACCCTCGTGACCCAAAATGGAAGAAGCGGGTAAAAGATAATGGATGGATGGATCGCCGCTCTGCAGTATATATACACAGTAGTCCCTCGTTTATCGCGGGGGATCCGTACCCTGAAGCCCCGCAATAAGTGAAAAACCGCTAAGCAGAAATAGTAGTACAAGTAGTAAGTAGTAGTAGTTATATATATATATATATATATATACACACACATATATACACACAGTAACATAAACTACTACTTACTACTATAAATGAGGGACTACTGTACTCAAAAATCCAATATTTTTCAAGACAGTGAATGCCACAGCTGCATTAGCTCAGCACTAAATATATCAATAAGGTGGAGAAATGAAACTAACTTTTGTTCAGTTTTGCATGGTGCACTGTACAGTTTTCAATCACAATTTTTTATATAGTTATATTATTATTATCATCATCATCATCATCATCATCATCATCATCATCATCATTATTATGAATATTATTATTATTATAAGGTTTAAAAGAAGCAGAGTTTTGTTATGGAGGCATTTCGATGCGTTCGTCTCTGACAATGGATTTGACACAGTGTGAAATTAACCTTTACTTTTTCTTTTAAACCCGGAGCAAAGTGATGACTGGTTCCTGCAACTTTCCGTCAAAGAGCCTTTTCATACATATTCCAATACAGAAATGTTTATTTTTCATCTTAAGTGAGTTTAGATTCAAATAAGGAGACAACCATTTTAAGTCTTACATAAAAAAATGAATTACTTATTAGCATTTAATAATTTATTTGTATATAGTGGTCGTTTAATGTTTTATTGATATGCAGGACAAAGATTTATTTATTATTTATTTTATTAACCTTTATTTAACCAGGCAAATCCCACTGAGATCACAGATCTCATTTGCAAAGGAGGCCTGGGCCTGAAGGCAGCCTAACATGCATATTTTTGTTCTGTGGGAGGAAACCGGAGTACCCGGAGAAAACCCACGCAAGCACGAGAAAGACCCCAGGTCCAACTGGAGATTGAACCCACAACCTTCTTCCTGTGAGGCAACATTGCTAACCACTGAACCATCGTGCTGCCTAAATTTTAAAATTTAACTCGTATTTTTGAATATAGTAACAAATGTGGACATTCTTAGAATATTTTTCTGGCCTCTTAGAAACATAACATTTTTATTTACAAGTGCAACCTAAAATCCTTCCCTTTTAGCAAATCTTCTGAAAAAAAAACCCCACTAATATGTCTTGGTATCACTAGTTGTAACATATTCCATCTTTTTTTTTTTTTTACTTTTTCACTTTTTGAAAACGTTACAGCCTTTTAGTAAAAAAACAACAACAACAAAAAAACAAGTACTTTGAATACAGTAGTCCCTCGCTACTTTACAGTTCGACTTCCGTGGACGCACTCTTTCACGGTTTTTCAACGATTGTCATCTTTAATATGCACACGTGACTGGGATGGTACGGGATAAAAAGTTAACGAAAAAAATACTTCGGACAGGTGCCGCCATTTTGTATTTTTCTTTCAATAAGCCTATACTGTATCACCAGTCCAAAAAAAAAAAAAAAAAAACTACACTACCCAGAAGCCAACAGTGCTTCCGTCCGCTGCTTTCTGCCAAAATGGAGGGAAAGTATTGATCCGATCCGAAACCGACTACAAAGTTCGGTCCTTATTCATAGAGACTTCGGCGCTCAGTGAATGCAGAGAACCAATCAGAACTGGACCAGAACCAGACCAGAACTACTTCCAGCCTCATGAGTCAATCGGAGTGCTGCTTGCCAGCGGGTGTATGTGGAACATAACCCCCGTGATAATTGAGGAACTACTGTAAATCAAAATAAAACGATTCATGATTGCCATATATTGTCTTTGTGTTACTTTAAGTTACCGTATTTTTCGGACTATAAGGCGCATTAAACAAAATATGTTCATTTTGACAGATTTTTGAGCGCCGTGTACCACATAACATCAGTTTGAGTTCATTAAGCACAACCAGAATTAATACATAAGGCGCACTGTCGATTTTTGAGAAAATTCAAGGATTTTAAGTGCGCCTTATAGTCCAAAAAATACAGTAAATGTGTTTAAATCCCTAAATATTATTGGATAATTGACTGTCCTTTTATTAACCCAGGTGTTATAAAGTAAATGTTATTCTTGGGTAACTTTTGAAAATTTTGCTTGAAAAACAAAATAAACAAAACAAACAAAAAAATCACCAAGGAGCCGATTAATCGTCATAAAAAATGATTTTTTTTTTTAAAAGAGCTTAAGTGGTGACATCATCATAAGACAGTTGTCCTCTCCATAGTGGTCCAATAAACTTCATAAACTGCAGCAGTGCGAACCATAAATGAAGTTTAATGGTGAAGTACTCGGGCGCAACGGGCTCACCTGCAGACAATAATAAAGAACTTGATGAGGAGCAGCGGTTGGGGGGTGCTGCCGTTGTGCTCCGTGGAGCTGGAGAGGTGGAGCGCACTGTGCCATAGCTGAGTGCTGAGGAACACCAGCACCTCCCTGGGGAGCAGGGGCACCTCGGAGCCACCCTCCTCCAACCTGGAAGACAAGAGAGGGAGGTAAATCACGCACACTTAGGCTCAGTCTGTGTAAAATGCATCCCTCACCTCCGAGGCTCCAGCGATTGCACATCGATGAGCCTCTCAAAGGAGGCCACGAAAGCCTCGAGCCACTGCTGCAGGTAGCTGACGTCTTTCTGCAGAGAGGAAACAAACAACAACCTGTGAGACGACGCATTACTCCCCACAGGCAATTCAAAAAGCGTTCAATACAAAAACTCCCCACAGGCAAACGCTCAGAGTTGGTAAATAGTGGGTAAAAAAACAAAAAACAAAAACAATCTCTTGCGGCGTGTTCACTTGTCAGATTGAGTGTTTAAATGTGGCACGCTGCGGCTGACAAGATGAAACCTTTTGACCTGTTTTTGTAACAGGATGTTGCAAAGAGATGCAGAGAAAGGAGCGCATGAGCCAATTCTTTCCTTTTTCAGCCGAGAATACAAGTCGGCATTTTACCAGAATGCACAGAAAAGTCTGCAACGACTCTTCAATGTGGACGCCGTCTCCTACACTCCCTTATTTGTGTCTTTTTGTCCTGGGCCACGTGAGACGAGGATGTTTACATTCGATTGTTATCGTGGCTTCAATCAGCCTCTGCAGTGCAACATATCCTGCTGCTCTTCCCTCCGCACAGCAGGTCACAACACAAACAGCTCTGAACTCTCTGTCACCAAATACTTCATTTACTTTGTGACACGGAGCTGACGCCTCTTCGGTGACTCAACAGCTCCTTGTTTCAAAGAGGAAAACAACACGAGAAAAGTTCCCTGACGTACAACAATGGCAGTCTGAGCGCTGTGGCAGATTACTGAGACAGAAGCTCGTCAGCAGGAGTCTGTGAGGAGGAAGGCGTGAGCTCACAAATAACACAAGGAGCACGGCGCATTCTGATGGTATTTCCTCTAAACCAGCGAGTAAACAAGTGATTTAATCCCCATTTGTTCAGCTGGACAAAAATACGTCTGGTCTAACCTGCACGACGGAGCTACCTGTTACAGCTCCTGCCAACATCTCAGAGAGAGTCGACTAAAAAAGAGCAAAGACCGTTCCCTCGAACATTTGAGCACAACGAGTCTTACCAACTGGCACGGAGTTAGGTGCCAGTCCATCTCTCATTGTCTGAGCCAGGTTGCCAGGTTCTTACAAACCCAGTTTCAGGTGAACCTTCAGCGTAGACCACGGCAGGCAGCAGCCACGCATCCCTCGCCTGCGCTCGACTCGACCGCCTCCTGACTCCAAGCATCAAGCGAGCAACTAGGAAGTTGCATGTCGCCTTAAATAAGGCGCGCTTCCTTCGCCCTCGGCCTCCTCGGCAAACCCCCCTTCCCCTTCTGGGTGCACTGAGAACTGTGAGCGGAGAGGGGAAAAAAAAACTTCCCACAGCAGCAACAAGCTTATGCTTCTTAAATAGAAGTGGTCACAAAAAAGCTTAGGTCTTAGTTTTGTAAAAGTTTAAACTGAACCAAGCTTGAATTTTGATGTGCAAATAGTATAAAAAGTGGAAAGTGCATCAAAATTAACATGAAGGTTGAAAATGTTGCTAGTGGTTCATCGGGGTTACCATGGTAACTGCACACCTATGTACCTCATGTTCTGACAGCATACCTAGTAAGACAGGCAGACAGGAAAGCATACAAGAATGTAAGCCTCAGTCACGTGACGAAAAGTATGTCGTGTTGAAAAAGGTCCTAATCTGAGAGTGACAGGAGACTAACAGTCACAGGCCAGGATTGAGCAGTTCACATTTTTTAAAGATGGAGATATGAAAAGTAAAAACATAAAAATCCTTTCAAGGTTGAGGAGAAAATTCTGAGCTTGGAAACAATGGATGTCATGAGAGTCTGGATGTGTGCACTTTGAACTCTGGGGGTGTTGAGAGAAAACTCTAAGCCAGGGTGATTCAACTACTTGACACCCAGCAGTTATTGTCAATAAGTCAGTTGGTTTTATGGTTTAAAATCTAGTTTTATTCAAAATGAACCCACTGGTGGGCCGAGCTGAGCTCATCTGTGGGCTTGATTTAGCCCCCGGGCCACCAGTTGAACAGACCTGCCCTAAGCTCTACAGCCCTAAGTGGCAAAGAAGACTTCCTTTTTGTTATGATGCACAAGCTGTGTAAAAAGTGTATAACCTGCAGGGGGGCTCTGTTGCAAAACACTTGAGGAAGTTTAAACAGCTCAGAAGTAAGGAGTGATGTCATCATCATACAAGTGCAACTTTCTGTAGTAAAATCTCCACACACAAAAAATAAAAATCATAAAAGCTACGCTGTGATGGTGTAAAGAAACTGTTCAAGACTTCAAAATCCCAGTTTAGTCACTTAAAGGCCAACTTTCTGAGACCATTTTAAAAGTTAAACAATGTTTCTGCACTGAGGTATGCTCGAGCTGTGGAGTTCCACACAGGGCTGGGTTTTTCCACTCATCTCACCAAAACCTTTTTGTTGATGTAAAAAAAAAAAGGCAGGTATTTGTTATTTTTTTGCTAATCTTGTCCATGATTCATCATACACTGAAAGTCAAAGCACACCATTCCTGATCGAGCTGCACGTCCTCGTGTATTAAAGCTGCAGGAAAAACGTCCAAATAAACGTTGAAGGAAACGAACAAAAAAAGGCCAGCGATGAACAATAAGAACGCTGACGTCTTTAATTACAAGCATCTACTGTAAATCAACACCTACTTACTGAACTATAATCAAAACTGTCAGTTTTAGATAATTTTACAGTATCTGTCAACACATTAACACTTTTATTTGTATAATAGGTTTGCTAATTTTAACACTTTTTTTAAAGAATGATGCAAACCAAACAAATATTTTACGATCCTGGAAGCTAACGCTAACGAACATAATATAGACAAGCAGTAAGGACAACTGAAAATGTGCTGATTTTGCTTTTATATGCCTCTAAAGTCTTGTCTTTATTTTACTTATTGGGGACTGCCTAGTAAAAGGCAACACCTATTATTATCCACATGACAAGGGTTTCTTAACTTTATTTTTTAATATATTTTAGTCTTCTATCAACTTTAATGTGTCCTGAACCGCAATGTGTACCCCCACAAATTTTGTATCAAAACGACCGGTTTGGCCCTGTGATGTGTGCTATAACTTTTATTGAAGTTTTGAGTTACCATGGCAACGTAATTTGCAAACAAAGATGCCATTTTGCTCATTAAAAAACACTGACAGAACTCCTAACAGCCTCCAACTTCCACAGTGAGGTCACATGACCTAGCGTGAAGAGGTCGCTAAACAAAATTAACTTTTAGAGCCATTTTGGTTCAAGATGGCTGCCACAGCTACCTCGGAAAACTCAAAATTGGCTATAACTCAGACATTTATTGAGATATTGAGCTGAAATCTGGTATGGTTGTAGCTGAGAACGAGTTGTTATACAGTCCTGGTGCAAATTAAAAATCCAAGATGGCTGTCTTAGCTAAAAGGGAAAAAATATGATAACACCGCTATTTTAAAAATATATATTGAGCTGAAATTTGGTATAGTGGTAGTTGAGAGCGAACCCCAACACACAGTACTGTCAAATCAAAATGTTAAAAATGGCAGCAGCGTAGCAGTCCTCGTCAAAGTTTCTCCAGGAACTTTCTAGCATTAAGTCTAATCACTACATTTTACTGATCCCAATGTGCAAAAACATACAATTAATTAAAGCAGCAAACCAGCAAAACAGACAGTTTCCATGCTAATTATTTCCACTTGCATCCCGAGACACATCTATTGTGCATGTCTCTTTGTAAAAACGACCATTACTTGGTGCAGGTTTACAGTTTCTTGTGACTTACTCGAAGATACTGTTACAAAATAGTGTGAAATTGACACCACTGGCTTACGGAGTACTCTGGAACCCAGGAGTCTGCAAACAACATGGTTTTGTTTTGCAGCATCTGGACAATCATTTGCGACTGTAGGAGGACAACGACGATGACACGCATGTTACATCGGCTCAAACCCTGACGAAAAGAATAAAACTAAATGAATAAATAAATGGATGTAACTAAAGGTGGCACCTGTGGTGCAGTTGGTAGAGCAGTTGCCTCTCAGTGAGAAGGTTGCCAGATCAAATCCTTTCCTGGGGGCCATTCTGGGTGGAGTTTGCATGTTCTCTCTGTGCATGCGTGTTTTTTTTCTCCAGGTACTCCGGTTTCCTCCCACAGATCAAAAACATGCATGTTAGGCTGATTGGTAATGTGAATGGTTGTTTGTCTCTGTGTCCCTGTGATGGACTGGAGACCTGTCCAGAGTGTCCCCCGCCTCTCGCACAGTGACTGCTGTTTATAGGCATCAGTGACCCCCCGTGACCCGAAAAGGAAGAAACAGGTAAAGATGATGGATGGATGTAATTTAACAAGTGAATAACTTTTAGAGTCATTACAATTCAAAATGGTTGCCACAGCTAATCACTCTTAGCCAACACATAAAAGACAACAGCACAGCTAATACTACAGCTAAAGTTCGGTGGGTTAGTAGCTGAGAGTCATCCCCATCTCAAAGTCTGAAAGCCAGCAGATTTTGAGAGATCTTGTATTATCGTGTGATCATAATGACATTTTTAAGAATCACCCAAAATGACTATAATTGAAATCTTTAGATGAGATTATCTCAGTTTAAACTCTGGCATGAACGATGTCAGGCACAGAGCTGCATGTGGAGTGAACACCTCAACCCTCCCTGTGAGTGAAGCCGGTAAATGTGAATTCATGATGGGACGTATTTGGTGTTGAGAAGTACAACCCTAAACCTAAAAAAGTAGTTTTGAACTAAAGAGGTACTTTTGAAGTTCATGGCAGCAACACATCTCAAACAAGTGATGACAGATACATTTCTCTGTGAAACATCTTCTTTATCAACAGTCTGTAAACATCTAAGGACTGCGGAGAGCAGCTGCTGGAAGATTTGATCTTCTTAAACCTCTATGTACTTTTTTGCACTGACAGAGCATTTCCAGACCTGTAAGCTGCTTATACCATAGGCACTAATGTATCCCTATACCATCAGAGAGGCATGCTTTTGAACAAAGCTGATAAGGCTGGGTGGTCCCTGTACTCTTTAATATAGAAGACAACTGTAGCTTCCAAAAACAGCTTTAACTTTAAGTTTGCTGCTTTGCCTCAGTTCATTTTAAAAAAGCTTCGGTCCAGAGAAGACATCTGTATTAACATCTGGCTCCTTATTTAGACGATAGAGCTTTAACTTACATTTATGGGTGGCACAGTGAACTGTGTTTACTGACAATTGTAATATTAAAGTGTTCCTAAGCCAGTGATGTCCAGAACTGAACCAGTCGTGTTTTTACTGCAGTGGCCCCTGAGGACCTGAAGCTTAATGACCTTCAGCCTTGTTCAGTGAGCTCAAAGATTTCTCCAGAGTCTTGAAATCTTTTAATCGTATTATGAACGGGCTGATGAGATCCCATGTTCAACTTTGAATAAAATAAAAGTTTATGAATTGTGAAAATTGTTGCATTTTATTTACTTTTTACACAACAACAAAACAGTTATGACTAATTTGTCAGAGTCAGAATCAGAGATTTTTATTGTCATTCGCACCTCATGTGGTACATGTGGTGGAGCGAGATTATGTACACAGGGTCCCAGTTACATCCAACAACAAAATGCACAAGAAAAACAGCAATAACATCCAAAATAAGAACCAAGAAAAACATCAACTAAACATGCACCAAGCACTCATAACACAAAACATTGAACATCAGCACAAACATGAACATGAGTCCGTGCGAGCGGCTGCGCACGCATGAACACATCAACACACACCACCACATTACACATTGTAAGAAATCTTTTACAAAGTTGTCACTCATCAGCCTCTACACTGCTCTCGCCCACCTGGAGCAGAAGGACTCCTACGTCCACATGATCTTTGTGGACTTCACATCCGCCTTCAACACCATGATCCCCCAAACACTGATGGACAAACTACTCACACTAGGACCAAGCCACTCCATTTGCAACTGGGTACTAGACTTCTTAACAAACAGACCACAGTTAGTGAGGATCCACAACGTCTCCTCCTCCATCATGACCCTTAGCACTAGCTCTCCTCAGGGATGTGTGTTGAGCCCTCTCCTGTTCACTCTGCTAACATATGACTGTGTACTGACTAGGGGTTGAACGACTACATAATTTTTAAACTCGACATCAACATAATAAGACTCGAGTAGAACTTGAATACTTGATGACATCATAGGATCTAAAGATACAAAAATAAATAAATAAACAAAACTGCAAAAAAAGGTCATTATTTACAAAAAAGACCAACAAAACATTGGGAGCGTATATTATGCTCCTGCCATTTATCATACTGCAAATAAGTCACAGGAAAAACTAAAACTATTAGTTATTATTATTAAACTGCAAAAATAAAAGAAACATGAGGCACGTCAGAAACGAAACTAAAACCAGTGGGGCGATCGACCACCCCGCACCACCACCCGCATTAGGTTTAGTTTTAGAGATTAATATGTTTATAGATTTTTTACTAAGTTTAGAGATTAATATTTTTTGCTTTTTGTTTGTGAAACAAGGTCAGAGGAAGCTGGTTCTGGTTCGGTCATTGGACTCGGTGTTACACCATATTCTATGACCTGCAACAGTGCATGCAACACCGCCCCCTATAGTCACAATATACGTAAGTCACAGAATATGGCATAACACCGGTTCACAACGAGCTCCAAACAGTCAGGAAGATGATTCATTTTCTGTTTCCTTACGGTAGTTGAATCGGAAGATTCATGTTTAGTGAAATATTTCCATACTATAGATGCATTTCTACCCGTTTGCCAAGACTGGGCCTGCTCTGCTCCATCTGTCTGCTTGGAGGAATCCATTTTGTAACCCGCGCCCAGTGCGGATCACGTGACAAGTGACGCAATGACGTTACTGTGAATACTCGACGTGAAATAAAAAAACTCTCGATAGATGTCATAGGAATCGATGAGTAGATTACTCGAGTAGTCTGTTAAAGCCCTAGTACTGACCCATCCAGTCTGTCATACTGTAAAGTTTGTAGATGATACAGTGGTGGTTGGATGCATCACAAACAATGATGTGTCCAGCTACAGGCAGGAGGTGGAACACCTGGAGAGCTGGTGCAGAAAGAGCAACCTTCACATCAATGTGAAGAAGACAAAGGAGATGGTCATGGACTTCAGAAGAGACAAACACACCTACCCACCCACCCCCACCCACCCACCCGAGCATAAGAGGATCTGCAGTGGAAGTGGTCTCCAGCTACAAGTACTTGGGTGTGCACCTGAATGACAACCTCAGCTGGGACAACAACACCACCATTAAGTGTAGAATCACTAGACTGAGGAACATCTTCTACCCTGAGGCTGTTAGACTCATGAATGTCTAACCAGAATAATAACATCATGTTACAGCTGATCTGTTTCATGTTGCTGTGTTCATTCATGCTCATCTGCTCACACAGACTCATGGGGGAGTGTGGCGCAGAGGTTGGAGAAGGTGGGCCTGTGATCGGAAGATCGCTGGTTCACGCCCCGGCACCGACAACATCAAAAATGTGGGTGGGGTAGGTGAAGCACCCACACTTGCCCCCACCCTCATTCACCCCACTCTGGGCCCATGAGCAAGGCCCTTAACCCCCATCTGCTCCCCAAACAGGTCTCTCTTGAAAATGAGTTCTCGTGACTCAATGAGACTACCTGGATAAATAAAAGGGTAAAATGTTTGTGCTGCTGTTCAGCGTATTGTTTTTATGCTGCAGTGCTTAGTGTATTTTTAGTTAACATTTTTCTTAGTTCATATCTTAGATCTTATTACGGTTTCTTTTTTTACATTTTATTCTTTTGTTGGATGTAACTGGGACCCTGTGTACACAATTTTGTTCCACCACATGTACCACATGTGGCGTGTATGACAAATAAAGAACCTTGGATCCCTGAATCCTTGAATCATGGCAGCTCTCTTGTCCCCCCAGCATTAACCAAAGCTGCAATACTTGACTGAAATATATTAAAAGATAAATGTGGTAAAGCCAGACTTAAAACAAAAAATGACAAACACCTATGAGGAGCTAGGCCTCACAAAGCTCGTCATTGATCTCCGTTGTCTTTGCCCAGGACCAAGCAGCTGTGCAGCTCCGTGCTGCTTGGCATTCTGCTTTGCTCCAGCTTCCTGCACAAGCGAAAGCAAAGAGCACTTTGATTTTCCTGGTTGGCGGCTCTATTGGTAAACACAGGAGGCCGTGGTTCACTGGGGGGGCTGGGACTTGATCACAGGACTCTGGTCTGGAGCTGCTGGTAAATCCCTAAGTGCATTAAACTCACATGTGTCAAGGCATGAGTAAGTGAGACCAACACACACAAGGGTTCTGGTTTCAGAGCAGCATGAGTAAAGAAGTACGGAAAGCCATCAGTGACTCGTGACTTTGACTTGTAAACAACACGTGAAGTACGTGTCATAGTCTGTGTTTTCTGTTAGTAATTCAGTTTATTTTTATTCCCTGTGTTGTGTTTTCAGATCTTTGTGGTTGTGTTTTCTTGTGTCATCTGTTCAGTCTTCCTAGTGTTTTCCCCTACATTTAGTCAGCTCCTGCTCCTCCCACTGTCACCTGTTGCAGGTGTATGTCATTGTCCACAGTAAGTGTCTCTTTAAAACCCTGTCAGTTTGTCACTCCATTGTCTGTGGATTGTGCTTCCCGGCCTTCATGCTCCGTTTCCTTTGTGTCTCCCCGTTCTGTTGGCCCTTTTGTAAGTTTTGCTGCCTCGTCAGCATTTGTTAGGAGTTTTTGTTGATATACAAGTTCTCTTTATTTTTACCTTCGAGTCATCCTGAGTCTGTCTGCACCCTGGGTTCAGCAAACAACTCAGAACATGATAGTATGGCTTAAATATGCGTCAAATTTTCATGGGTAAATATTACATAAATATCACAGTGTTGTTGATATAAATTGTTACCTGCATTTAAATGCCCACCAATAACTCTGCTCATTCAAGGTATCAATAAAGTATATTTCTATTTTAATCTATTCTTCTGGTTGGAACCTTTTGGTGTATTAAATTATAAAATATAAAAAGAACACCCACTTTCATTGAATAGAACTTTATTAGAGTTATTTTTGTAGCATTTATCTGGCAATTAAATGGTGTGAGATGTCCCATCTTTTGAACTCTTTATGATGAACGTGTGACCTGTCCAAGGTGCACCCCGCCTATCGCACAGTGACTGCTGGATATAGGCACCTGTGACCCCCCATGACTCAAAAAGAAAGAAACGGTTAAAGAGAATGATTGACTGAATGAATGAATGAATGAATGAATGAATGAATGAATGAATGAATGGATGAATGGATGAATGGATGGATGGATGGATGGATGGATGGATGGATGGATGGATGGATG
>NC_056502.1:20653912-20661491 GCF_014905685.2 Nematolebias whitei
TGGATGGATGGATGGATGGATGGATGGATGGATGGATGGATGGATGGTTGGTTGGTTGGTTGGTTGGTTGGTTTAGCCCAGGATCTGAACAGCCAATGAGAAGAGACGTGACTCAAACCAGGAAGTGCAGTTAACCAGAAGGGACATAAACTGGTGAAAATTGAAAAGACAAACAAATCATTAATCACAATTAAAAAAATTATGCTTAAGAATTTACCATGTTGAAACACGTTATGCATGTTGCTTTTATCAAAGGCTCGTGAAAAATAATGTGTTTTTGGCACTGACGTTCCACAGTCAAGAGTTGTTTTTTTGTTGTGTTCTTGTTGCAGTCTGAGGGGGCTGGTTCCACAGCTGTGTGGATGAGTGGCAGTCCAGTTCTCTCTGTGGTCTGACTCTTACTCTTAAAGGCATTAATTAGTCCCTTGAGCTACGGATCACAGCACAACTACCGGTTTTATACCAGCCTGAACTCTTCTGCATCAACACTTAATCTTTAATCTTGATGCTTACTTCGTCTTCATTCATAACATCTGGAAGAGTCAGTCTTATTTTTACTTCTGGAGTCATTTTGCTTTATTTAATACACACTGTTGAGTTCATGAGATACATGTCAATAAAAATGACTTCTATTAAAGTGTTTTAATGAAGAGGTACACATTCATTAAATTATAACTTGTTCATTAATATTATTAGTCTATTAATTATATTGTTTAACCAATAAAATATAAACATTAACCGATAAGAGCAAATAAGGATTAGTTGTGACCTACTTATAAATTTACCAGTAAAATGATCCTCCACAGTTGTTAAGTGTATGATCATATTGATTTAAATTGCTGTATAAAGATGCATATGAAGTCAGGATTTTAAAAATATAATTGTCTATGTGCAAAAACATTATCTCCCTTCTTCACCTTTCAGTAATGAGTTCCCTGGTATTATTATTTTAACTTTATTGTCAATGAAAAGGGGCAGCACGGTGGCACAGTTGGTAGAGCTGTCACCTCTCAGAGAGCAGGTTGCCATTGTTCAAATCCTGGCTGGAGGCCATTCTGGGTGGACTCTGCATGTTCTCTCCGTGCATGCGTGGGTTTTCTCCGGGTACTCCAGTTTCCTCCCACAGACCAAAAACATGCATGTTAGGCTGATTGGTAACTAAGTCCCTAGGTGTGAGTGAGAGAGTGAATGGTTTGTCTCTATGTGTCCCTGTGATGGACTGGAGACTTGTCCAGGGTGTCCCTCACCTCTCGCACAGTGATAGCTGGACATGGGCACTGGTGACCGACCCAAAAAGGAAAAAGCAGGTAAAGATAATGGATGGATGGACTAATACACAGAGTAAATTATACTCCCTTTAACTTTATTTCTTCAATGTAGGATACTTAATTTCTCCACAAAAAAAAAAAAAAAAACATAAGCCTGCACAGTTTATGTAATTGTTAAAAAATTGGCAAAATAATATATTTTATTTTCTTTACAAGAATCCAGTCTTCTATGATAGACTTGCGATCTGGATATGGGCACCAGTGACCCCTGCACCCCAAAAAGGAAAAATCAAGTAAAGATAATGCATGGATGGATGGATGGATGGATGGATGGATGGATGGATATCAACGATAAGGATATTAGTTGGGATAAATCTTTATTTTCAGGTCTTTTAAATCAATTTTAGACATCAGGGGGTCCAAATCATTCTTTCTATTGATATTGCAACACTGATTTGTTTATGAAACATTGTGCAGACCAAATAGTTAAACTATTTATGTTCCAGGTCAATTAACAAAAATTATAAATATATGATTAGAGGAGTGGTGGTGCAGAGGTTAGAGAAGGTGGGCCTGTGATCAGAAGATCGCCGATTCAAGCCCCGGTACCGGCAACATCAAAAATGTGGGTGGGGTAGGTGAAGCACCCACGCCTGCCCCCACCCTCATTCGTCTCACTCTGGGCCCTTGAGCAAGGCCCTTAACCCCCACCATCTGCTCCTCCAGGTGTCCTAGATAGCAGCTCTCTGCTCCACACAGAGGGCTGTGGTAGCTCGGTGTCTGTGGTTGCGTCAGGAAGGACATCCGGCGTAAAAATAACTGCCATGTCTTCGTGTGACTTAGTTCGCTGTGGTGACCCCTAACGCAGGGAGCAGCCGAAAGAAGAAAAATAAATAAAAATAAATGTATGATTAGGGAGGAAAATTATCTTTACTTTCAGTTTTATAAAGGGAAGTAAGGAGGAATCCCCAAACCAATAAAGACCCAACAACTTTCACCCCCCCCCACCCCCCAAAATCACATTTTTAATTTTTTTTTAATTTTTCTGCAGACACAATCTAACTGGTTAAGTCGACTGTGATTAAACAGTGAGCCAAAAAACATCCAAAGAAATAAGAAACTGGAATAACTCCAGTAATGCTCAATAATCCAGGTAGATAAATCTAACGAGGTTGAGTCAGGTCCTCTGGATGGATTCTTCAACAAAGACGAAGAATCCATCCAGAGGACCTGACTCAACCTCGTTAGATCCAGTACGGCTGGTTTTAACCAAACCAGATGGAAGACACGTGTGTCGTTGGTATGAGGGTCTGTTAACAAGGAGCACAGATTGGTTTAGCACCCAGCTGCTGAATCCAGAGAAGAACCAAGAACCATTTAGAGAGTAAACATTGCATGTCCATGTTGCCCTCAGAGTTATTTATTTATCTACTGCAGTCAGGAAACCTGAGAATATTAATGAGGGTTCGTGTGTATTCACACAAAGAACAAGACAAACAAGCAAATTAATAAGCGTCTGTCACCAAAGTCTCTCTTGAACTACTGAATGTTTTCAAATGAAGCTTTCAGAAAATAATTATTGGATTTACAACAGTTTTAACTTTTATGGCTGCCACAGCCAGCTGGCCAAAGAAAACAAAATGAAAATGGCTAAAATTCAGTCATTTTTACAGATATTGTGCAAAACTTTGGTGTGGTAGTAGCCGAGAGTCGTTCATAACACATGCTCCAGATGCTGCAAACTGCATGAGATATTTGCTTAAAGCTTTCGCATTAACTGCACGAGTCAACCCCACGTCTGTTAGCAAAATATCTAAGAAACCACTGGATATGTTTTGATGAAACTTTCAGACAAATTTTTTTTGGAGTAAAAAAAAAATGGCTGCAAGTCAGACAGATCTACAGATACTGAGCAAGTAAGTAGCTGAGAGTCGTTCATAACACGTACTCTGAGCATTTATCGTTTTCACAGTTTGCCATTTTTATGATTTTAACTGTTCATTACTTTTACAGTTTCAACTGATTTGATAGTTTTTATGCTTGCTTTTATGCGTTATCAGAGTACAGCACTTTGACCAATGGCGTTGTTTATAAAGTGCTTTATAAATAAAAGTTGTATTGTATTATTTGTTATGTTATTCTCAAGGTAATTTTTCCACATAAGGGAGGTGGCAGCTTATAGGCTTTCCTTCAAGAAATACTAAATATTTATGTATTGCCTGTTTGTGAGGCAGTTTAATAATAATTGTTCACCATCCCAGTATCTTTTAAACAATTCACAGAAGTCTCTGATCTAGAAAGTCGGGGTGTGTGTGTCATTTCTTCCACAATCGAAGGAAGCAGAGCTCTTTCATCCACGACAAGCCTGCACAAGTAGTTCTTGTTATTGAAAAATCTAAAATGACGGCTACTCAGGTGGATGTGCTATAAAGTAGGAGCACAGACGTGGATGATTACATGTTAATATACAGAAAGTCTACCAAAAAAAAAAAAAAGCCATCTAAAATGATTTTAAAAGCAAAAGTCTGGAGACTCCAACGGTTTAACCGAGCTGTCCAAAGCAGCTGAGGGCTTGTTCTCAGCAGAAAGGCTGCACAGGGCTCAGATTTACTGTTCAGGTTGACTAATTCACAAGAGTCAATATTTTCCTGTTTTGTCTGACCAACAGAGGGACGGGACTGGCAAGTCTGAAATGGGATGGGTCCGGATGAAAAATGACTGACTGTCTGCGCCAACCAAACCAACAGGTAAATAACAAAAGCGCTAAAAAACAAAAACACTGTGGCGTTAAAGGGAGAGGCAGGGGATTGGTGCCTTTCTGGCCTTGTTGTGTTCTTATGAGGCATTGGAGCTCAGAGGGAGTCCTCCTCTGTTATCATTCAGTGTGTTCAGAGAAGTGTCTTTTGAAAGCAGATAAAAAGGTTACTGGAAGCTTAGTTCATTGAGGGCGACTGGAAATAATGAGAGAGAGCAGCTTAATGAGGAAGTGGAGACGCTAGACAACTACTCTTCACACACTCGTCTGTATTAACCCATCTTTCTGTCAGCTGGGACCGCAGCATCAACAACATGACGTATTTTTGTGCACAAGCAGAACGGTTGAATAAATCAAGTATTATACGCAGCAGCAACCCAGACGAGAAGTACCGGAGAAGATTAAAACTGAACTTCCTCTGGAACGACTGATAATAAAAGATGATGCAAGACGTCCACTTCGAACTTCTGCTGGTGATGCATTTAGAGCGTGCTGCAGTTGAAAGTTTTCCATTTCTGACTGATTCGCTTGCAAATGTCCTCGCGCTTTGAGACTTGACGCATTAATACGATGTAACCCCGATTCTGAAAAAGTTGAGATGTGTAAAATGTAAACAAAAGCAGAATTCAATGACTTGTGCATCTCATAAACCTGCATTTTATTCACAGTGGAACGTAGTAAACAACAACAAATACATTTTACAACTTTCTAGAAAAAAAATTCGGTCATTGTTTTTATTTGATGGCAGAAACGTCTGAAAAACTATGGGACAAGGGCGACAAAAGGCTGTAAAAGTAAATTGTACAAATAAAAAAAAAACCAGCTGGAGAAGCATTTTGCAACCAGTTGGGTTATCTGGCAACAGGTCAGTAAGACATGTGGGCAGAAGATCACCAGTCTGCTAAAAACATCTAAAAATAGGAGAACAATTTCAGAAGATACCTCAATGAAAAACTGGGAAGACTTCAAATATCCCATCACCTAAGGTTCATAATTTTATCCAAAGATTTCAAGAATCTGGAGACATCTTTGAGCTAATAGGACGAGGCGGGAAGGAGGAGGCTGGAAGTCGGTTCCTGGGATCTTAGGGCCTTCAGGCCGCGCTGCGTTAAAAACAGGTCTAGTTCTGTTCTGGACATCACCGCACTGGTTCAGGTTGTCTGACAACACAGTTCACCATCATCCACAGATGATGGTAAAAAAAAAGAAGCCAAATATGGCCCATATGTGGACAGGACCCAGAAACGGTGCCATCTTCACTGACCCAAAATTGATGTAAATGAACTGAAGCAAAGGTGGGAAGCTGTTCTGAGGTAAACGTACGATTCTGTTAGGAAACCACGTAAGTCATGCCTCTGTACTAGAGAGTAAAGGCACCATGTTGTCTGTTATCAGCACACAGTTTAAAAGCATGCCTCTCTGATGGTATAGGGGTGCATTAGTGGAATAGGCCGCTTGCACATCTAGAAATGCACCATGAATGTAAAAAGGAAAAATACAAGTTATAGACTTAGTTGCAGGCTCCCATCCAGAAGACGCCTTTTTAAGGGAAGGCCTTGCGTATTTCAGCAAGACAGAATAAACATCCTGCATCCAATACAGCAAAAAGACCCAGGACTGTTGAACAGGTTTGAGATAAGAACAGGATGACATTCTCCTCAGAAACCTCCAGCCGCTGCTCTCCTCAGTCCAGGCTCTTACTAAAACAAGAGGGGATGCTTCATGACCCTGTCCAAACGTCTCAGAACTGCCCATTCTTATTTTTTTAAAATGTTACCCTTCATTTAAACTTGATGTTTACTATGTTCCACTGTGAAGACATACAGGCTTATGAGGTTTGCAAATCACTGCATTCGGATTTCATTTATTCTTTTAATTAATGCCCCAACTTATTGGGGATTAGCGTTGTAATTCTGAAAAATAGTTTTTTATATTGGCTGCGATGTTAAAATGATTATTAAGCAGGGAGCTTTTTGCACATTCAGACTGAGAAAAAAAAGTTTATCCTCAGGCATGGAAACAGATTTCAGACAGTAAATAATTTATTATTTAGTCCCTGCCAATTTTCCTCTTTTTTCCCTTTAAGAAGACACGTTATGGCATGATAGCACATGCAATAACCATTTGCTGTTAAAATGACTGTAATCCATATCTTACAGTTACAGTCAAAAGTTTGCATACATCATTGTGCATGCATGTCAATAGTTCTGGGCTTTAAATAATGTATTTGAACTGCTCCCCCTTCTTAAAATGGAACGACACACGTTGGATTTCTGGCCGATATCCGATACCAATACCAATATTTGTTTCCCTAGACCTACTTACAGAGACTACGTAAATGTCTCTGCTGTGGAATTAAACTACTACATTATTCTGCGTGGTCTTTGTCAATTTGTCCTGCTACCAAATGCAGATGCCAAGAAGGGGTCTGAAAATGTAACAACACTTGAACTTGGGATTATGTTTAATGTCAAATTTATTCATGATATTTACTCTCTCTAACACAATGACAACACTTGAACAGTGCAAATTTGTACATTTTCACAAATCGAAACTCAATGGCGCGTGTGACATCATAACGTTGTGCTGGCGCTGCAGGTGTCCTTGTCACTGTGTTGTCATACAAAAACAGATATACAGTATTAACAGTGCCTTTTATATCGGTGATATTTAACTTAATTGCTAATATCTGTCGATACTGATACAATGCCGATATTATTGTGCTTCCCTACACAAAATTATACAAACCTCTCCCTAAATCTTTTAGTAAGTGGTGCTGAAGGGTCCATGTCTTCTAACTTGACAAGACCAAATGCTTATATTTCTCTTTAGTGATCATGATTGACTGCAGCTGTTAATTTCTCTTAGCCAGAGTTCATAAAAAGGGTTAGTTTCATAGCATTGCTTTCAATGACCATCTCCATCAGAAGAAAGACAACTGGTGAGGATGCTCAAGATTAAATAAACCAGGAAGCACCAAGACTCAAGCCTGCCATGAGCTGGAAGCTGCTGGAACACCGGAGTCCCTGTCCACTGACAGTTTTTGCGTCGCTGTGGACCTAAAGGGTCCCAACTATGTAGGCTAATACTAGGCTGTATCATGTATGATACAGTTTCTATCTACCTTATCATCATAATTCAATCTCAATGTCACTACCTACCATACCATACCACTTTATTTATAAAGCACTTAAAACAGCAACAAGGCCAACCAAAGTGCTGTACAGACAAAACAACAGGTAACACACAAAGCAAAATACAAAATGAGGTAAATCAGAATATAGATAAAAAAACGATGCAGATAATGACGACAAATCAGTGTGGAGCGTACAGGATCAAAACACAGATCATCTTGTGTTGAAAGCTGCTGAATAGTAGTGAGTTTTTAAACGGGACTTGAAAACCGAGAGGGAGGGGGCCTGTCTGACAAGCAGAGGTAACTCGTTCCAAAGTCTTGGTCCTGCTACAGAGAAGGCCCTGTCCCCTCTGCGCTTAAGACGAGTTCCTGGAACTGTGAGGAGCAACTGGTCCGCTGACCTAAGGGAACGTGGTGGGA
>NC_056502.1:20661891-20695359 GCF_014905685.2 Nematolebias whitei
GGATGGATGGATGGATGGATGGATGGATGGATGGAATCCAGTCTTTTGTCTCAAAATGTAAAAATATCAATAAACATTAACAATCATTAGGTGTTTTTAGTTTTATAATTTCATGCCTACTGGCCAGAAAAGCTCCCTCTAACAAACTTAAAGTGGCCCATGGTACATGTAACAAACTTAAACATGCCCACCAGTTGACAATAACTGTAGCAAGTTTTGCAGATTTGGACACGTTTAATTTAGTGAACGAAGGGGCAGAAATGGATGTTTTGATCCTAAAGGTTGCAGACCTCTAAGGTGACAGTGCTCCCCCACACAGAGTGGGGTTTATTAGAGACTATCTCCATTATTAAAGAGCGGTGAGGATAAAATGGCCTGCCTGCAGTCCTGAGCTCAACCCCATTAAACAACTGAGGAACCCATTCATTTCAGTGTGACCAACACAAATAGACTTGCAACAAATGCTGATGGAAGGATGAGACGCCATCTCATCAGAGTGACCAAGCCAATGAGTAGCATGAAAAAGAAGTGCCCAGATGTTGTGGCTGTATATGGTTCTACTGAGGCACCTGTTTATTAAAAGAAGAAAATGTTATATTACAAATATATCTTGTCTCTTCAAACTTTATTCATCTAAGCTAATAAACACCAAACAAGAACCTATAGTAATGTATGTATTTATGTATTTACGTATGTGTGTGTGTGTTCTTGTAAATGTACTTTTTGGGGACTTTGCATTGACTTTCATTCATTTTATCTAGCCTAACCCTGACCCTTACCCCAAACCAAACCATTAGTACATGCCTAACCCTAACCCATCCACAATTCACATCTTAGTCCTAAACCTAACCCCTAACTCCCCAACGAGACTTAGCCTTATGGAGACTTGGCTTTAGTCCCCATAAAGAGCAGTTGGTCCCCACAGTGCATGATTTTAAAAAAAAAATTGGTCCCTACAAGGTAACCTGAAACAAAAACACACATGTGTGTGCATGGGATATATCATCAGATACCCAGCTGGCAAAATAGCCTGGCCAAAGGAGTTAGAAACCACTAACATCAATACTCCAAAACTCCTCACAATGTATGGAGGGTTTCACCCCAAGTCCAGCAGCCTGAGACTCTAAACTCAGAGGAAGGACGGAGGCAGAGGACTAGTGAGCGTCCAAGTCACTATACAGGATGAAACATCTAAGATCCTGCAGTATAGAAGGCATCAGGAGGAAACTCCCTGATGAGTGTATGTGTCAGGCAGCAGGTGAAACCCAATGTGAAAGAGGAGGAACAAGAGGAGCCATCATGGAAAGATAAGCCTCTACATGTACCACCAGCAGACTGAGGAAGTGGAAATCAGTAAATCCTACCAGTGGCTAAAGAGGGCTGGACTGGAGGACAGCACAGAGACACTAGTTATGGCAGCACAAGAGCAGGCCCTCAATACAGTAAAGTGTAAAATGTACAAATATTTCACTGAGAAAAATGTGCTCTTTATTGGAAGGCAACAGCATATTACAACATCAATGTTTTGCATAGAGCCTTAAAGCTGTCCATACAATCATTTTAAAGTACCAATAGTTTTGTGAATTACTATTATTATTAAAAAAATAATAATAAAAAACAAATAACTAAGGTTAGTTTATGCCCAGCTGTCTATATTGAATTTGGTGATTTATTTTCGCTGCTTCTAACTCACCATACTTCACAGTTTTTGTCTGTGCTTGTACATTTTTTTTTGTCTTCAATATTTCAAATAAAATGTTTCTTTCTAAATACTACACGAAACAAAAAAAAGTGTTCATCTCACTTGCATGTCTCATTAAACAGATAATCAAGACATGTTTTTTATTTGGCTGTTATCTAATCTATGGTGCAGATCTCTGAAATTGATTAAAGGATGAGCTCAAACAAAGTACAAATATAAACCAGCTTAAAAAACAGTATAAAAATGAGTTTATTGTGAAATATGTTGTATAGGATTGGTGTCTCAAAGACCAAAAATGTTATTGTTGATACTAATAATGTGTAAATTCTATTTAAAAAAATTGTGTACATTTGAAGATGAGATTGTGAAGTTTAAGCATTATTTAATGTGGGAGTATTATAAGGTTTAGTTGGTGTGGAGAGACTAAAATGATTGTATACTGATGTGTATGATAGGGCAGGAAATCATAATATCTTTATCTTCTACATGCTCCTTTTTGAACAAATTGTGTAAATATTGCATGTCAGATGGCATGATTTGTCTTCTTATTATTATTATTGTGTTTTTCTTTTTTGTTTTACTTTTTTGTCTGTTCTTTCTTTGTTTTTACTTTTTACTGTCTGTTCGAAATTAATTAATTAATTCTGTAAATTCTGTAATTATTGTTATTTGTATCTTGATTGGCTACTACGTTAGATTAGATATCATGTTAGCTAACATGGCCACATATCTAGATTTATAACCAAAAATACAACGGTGTTTATGTTTACACACAGAGAAAGATGGCCGCAGTGAAGTTTGAGGCAGCTGTAACCATGGAAACGACTTAAAGTCATATACAGAATTTAACTGTATCCATCTTATTAAAGTAATAAGGAGAGATATTAATTAATACGTGTAAATTATATGGTTTAAAATGTATTTTTTTTAGCAATAACTTATTCGTAGATCAAACAAATGTCAAACTTCGCAGGTTTGACCGATGAATGAAAAATATCTTCGCACGAGTACAAAGGTCACACGATCGATGCGCTCGGCAAACGTCCTCCTGGTCTAGGTCTAGGTCGATGAATCGATTTCAGAAGGAATTGAGTCGCGTGAGGTGAAAAACATGGAGCAAAACTCTGGGTCGCTTCAGGAGCAGGCTCTGAAGAGAAAAGAAAGACTAAAAGCTCTGAGAGATAAGAAACTTCACGTAAGTTTCATTCCTGACTTAGGAATGGTTTAGGTTAGGTCTGATCAACTTAACGCCCCCCGTGTTTGATAACCTGTCAGTGACGTAACGCTAGCAGAATTAGCTTGTAGCTAACTGCAACATAAAGATGGACCAAGTTATTGTCCTGTAACCTTTTAAAGCAAGTTCAGAAGAAGCTTATATGGTGGTTTTAATGTGCTTTTCTGTAATTTAAGATAAACGATTACTTGTGTTATATTTGTTAAATTTTTTTGTACATTTTCTGTCCATGCTAACGCTAAGTTTGCCAAGCTAACATTAGCTTTGAATGAAGTCTTGAGTCAGAGAGGTTTATTGTCATTTCAGCTACGTACAAGTACATACTGATTCGAAACAGCGTTTCTTCAGGATCACGGTGCAACAGAACATAAAGTGCAAAACAATGCAACACACAGTGCAGATTCTCAACAGAACAATAAATACAAACAGACCTATAATAATTACAAAAGGACATTAATCTAAACAAGTAGTTAAAACACAAGACTAGAGACACACGTGTTGATTAGTACATGTGTAGGTGGTACGTGAGGTAGAAACATGTTCTGATATGTGGTTAGCAGCATAAAGTTGTTCTATTTTTATAGCAGCAGAGCTATAAACGGAGTAAAGTCACCATACAGCTTGTTTTGATCATTTTCATCTCTTTTGTCATCATGGTGATTTACGTTGCATATAGTTTTTATAGATTAATTTATATGTGATATGACAGCTTTAGCTCATATTGGTTACTTTCATCTTTCTATTTTAGCTGTCAGACAAGCAGAGGTAATACTCAGGAAGCTTTTCAGCCATAATTTCTTAAGTTGATCATAACTAAACATTAAGTTTTTCTAATTAAACCAAGATATGGGGCCATCATTGGGTTTATAGTTCTCTAAATTTAACAGGTGTTTAAAAGTAGTATTTTGACTGTTAAATGCCTTTTAAAACGTGACATCTTTGTGTAGTTTTCTCAAATCACTGGGTGCATTGTTTGGCTTACAAATGATGGGAACTAACAATCATTTTAGAGTGAAATACAAATATTTTCTAATAACTTATGACATGTTAATATTATTAGATAAGCAACAGATTGATAATGCACATGGTGCCTGCAGAAAGCTACATGCACAGAACATTTTAAACACTAAAAATAGATATTTGTTTACCTTTTGATCACAAACCCTTCACATTTCCTTTGTTTTTGTCTTAATTTGTATTTATACAGATGCATTCAGATGATTTTATAATAAAGAGATGGTCAGTTCAGATAACTGAAGTATTGCGATGAATCTGTGTAATTTTGCAGCTAAATGTTTTACACTTTAACACAGGAAATTTTTATTTTATTTTAAAATAAACAAAACAACTTAATGCTGTTGAAGATGGTTTCTTGTCCCCTTCATCAGTATAGACTAAAAACAACTTGACAGTATAAATAAAGCTTATCTGAATTTATCCGGTTCAGCTTCCTGAAACAGAGCAGGCTGACAATAAATTTTGTGGTCAACTTTTTACAAATTTTTTTTTTTTTACTGCCAAGTGGAACTCCTTTATGACAAATCACTCATGAATTATTGTTGAATTTTACAAAATGTTCTTTGTATCTCAACAAAAAACACTTAATTACACAAATTAAAAAAATAAGAATAAATTAAAAAATGCATAAACCAGGTATAAAGTTTCTTAGGTATTCTCAATTTGTTACCAAATAATTACCATTGCATTTGCAGTTTCCGGTGGCCTGTGTAAGTGAACTTATTTTTGTCTTGATGTGTGAGAAAATAATTTTCAGAACAGATGAGCATGGCACTTGAACTTCACATTTGAGGCCTGGCTTTTGCAGCAGATTTCATTTCTTCATGTGGGTTGCATTTTGCATTGGACATTACACAGTGACAGCATTCTGCTTCACTGTGGCAGTTTTTCATTTTCTGGAAATGAGATCTTGCGAAAGGAAACCTCTATTCATCGTGAGAAACTGTTTTCTCTACACGAGATTGTGTCTGACAACGTGAACGTTGAGTGTAATCTGGTAGCAAAAATTGATAAATGGTTGTTGACATTCCTCGAGTTTGTAGTTGCTGTCCTTTTTCTTGCTGCTCTTGAGTCGTGAGTCATTGCCCTGAATTGTTCTAGCAGGTGGACAGGAAGCCCCTTCAGGAAAATGCAGGCTGGGAGGGGTTCAGTTTCCTTTGTTAAAGATTTTCACTTGGGGTCAGTATTGTGTGTGTGCTTTAATTTCTGCCACTGTGTCTTATAAGTTATTTGCCTTGCTGTTTACATATAGATAGCTTCAAGAACGTCACACCCTGAGCAGCATTGTTGAGCCTGCAACACATTAACTACCGTAATTAGTTTTTTCAGTACAGTAGTTCAAGTTACGGTCAGAAAGCACTGATCTTATTTTCCAGATTTCATGAATTCCTTTCATTTGTAATGAACAACCTTTGAAAAGAGTGGTACTGGAGGTAGTGAAGTCCAAAATGTAAATGTGTTATTTGACTCTCAAATTACAAGAAGCACATGTTGCTCTGTTTTTCTATGCAAATGCTGGCCTACATTTATTTTTCTTCTTTAGGCTGCTCCCTTCTTCAGGGTTCACCACAGCAAACTGTCACACGAAGACTTGGCAATTATTTTTACACCGGATGCCCTTCCTGACACAACCACAGACCACTGAGCTACCACAGCTGTCTGTGTGGAGCAGAGAGATGCCATCTAGGGTGCCCGGGGGAGCAGATGGTGGGGGTTAAGGGCCTTGCTCAAGGGCCCAGAGTGGGGCAAATGAGAGTGGAGGCAGGTGTGGGTGCTTCACCTTTCCCACCCACGTTTTGATGTTGTTGGTACCGGGAGTTGAACCATCGATCTTCTGATCACAGGCCCACTTTCTCTAACCTCTGTGCCACCACTCCCTAAATGCTGGCCTACATATGTACTGTAAAAACTGTAAAATGATTCAATTCATATCTTCAATAGGGTTAAAAGTCTCCAATAAATACATAGTTTTTAATAAAGAGGCATCACTGCGACAAAGGATGTTGCCTTTTGTCGTGACTTTATTAAAGTCATTTTTGTTGCACAATGCAGTGTTGGTTTTTGTAAAAAAAAAAAAAAAAAAATACAGTCAGAACACATCTACCAAATAAAATATCTGCTTAATTCTGCTGATTTTATACAGGGACAAGAGCAGGAAGATGGGGAGCCAGACAACAAAAAAGCAGCAACAGAGGACAACACAGAAGAGAAGCACAGGTATGTTTGCTGCCTTTCCTCCACAACTTTTTTCCATTGAAACTTTAAAGATATTTTTGTACTAAGATTGTTTGCTTTAGTATTTTCTTACTATTTTACTTCAAACAGAACTGAAGGGCATCTCACAGTCCAGTGCCAGGATGTTTATCTGTCCTTTATCTTTGACAGCATGTCTCAGTCCAGGCTGTGAGACACTGTGTTTACTCTGGGCTGGACTACAGCCTTGTGCTGTTAGCTGCTCAAATATCCCACAGCTTGCTCAACTTTTGTGTCGGCTGTTAAAGAGGGAGCAGCCATCTTTCCTGTCCTACAGGACCTTTTTTCCATTGTTTATATTTAATGACTGCACTGACTGCACCTGAGGGAGTGCCGCTGTATTCTCTCCAGTCCAACAGGACCGATCTCTCTCGTGAGGGTAAAAATAGCTTCAGGGTTATGAACGTACTTTAGAGTTTGTGTGAAGCAAGTGTGTTAATGCAGCAGTCTGGGTTTTCTGCTGGTCTGCTGCAGGATGTGAGTGTAACGTATCATGTGATTGGCATTAAAGTTTCATGGGGGGTCAGATTGCTAAACGAGGGCAGAAAAATAAAACCTTGTCAGGCATATGTTCAAGTTAATACGTTTTTGAAATGCCTAAATTATTGCATACAGAAAGCTGCGACGCAGCGGTTCGAGCTGTCACTTCTCGGCGTGAAGGTTGCAGGATCAAATCTCAGTCTGGGTCTTTTCTGGGTGGAGTTTGCAAGTTCTCTCTGTGCATGTGTGGGTTTTCTCCAGGTACTCCGGTTTCCTCCCACAGACTAAAATCATGCATGTTAGTCTGATTGGTAACTCTCAAATGTCTCCAGGTGTGAGTGAGAGAGTGAATGGTTGTTTGTCTCCTTTGTCTCTGTGTGTCCCTTGATGGACTGGAGACCTGTCCAGGGTTCTTCACTTCTTGAAGGTGTTACTTCAAGTCTAATTCACAAGGAGCTCAAATTACGTCGTGCAGCTTTTTCTGTTGCATCATGTTAGGTGTGGCGAAGACTTTAAAAAAAATTATTATTCTTAATAGCCAAGTAGAGTCTAATGTCTTTGAATTGACAAATAAGATAAAAAGAACTTTGAAAGCCTTCAAAATATTACTGTTGCGTGTTAGCGCTTGCAGTCTCTTGTGTAAAAGGAAATCAGAGTTGGTTTTGCTGGCCAGATAGCTCGATACCTTTGTAAACATTTGAACGCTGCTCGCACCTCCTCCCTAACAAGAGTTTGCTCTAAACATTTGAAGAGCGGGCCACACTTGGGTCAGTGCACTGGATTTATCACAGGCACACTTTGATGCCACATTGGGCCCGAAGTGGAAACGTGTAAACACTCTCCAAAGCTTTAAAGCCATTAAACTGAGACAGCTCAGAATAAAAACCTTTGAAGGCAGAAAATTTACACCTCCAGTCTGTTTGTCTTATCTTTTGTTCTGATAATGGCGGTGTGTTAAATGGGTTTTCTATATCTCTGTGCCCAGCTGTAGTTAATCTTGCTCATTTACCGTATTTTTTGGACTATAAGGTGCACCGGATTATAAGGCACATTAAGCGAAACAAAACAGATAAGTCAGACTTTATTCAATCATTCACAAGAACCACATAAAATCGTTCCGAGGTCAGTAAGCACAACCAGAATTAATACATAAAGTGCACCGGATTATAATCTGATTTTATGTTGTCACCTGATTATATGTTCCTGTTTTTAGTTTTCTACATTCACCTTATAATCTAGCTGTTTTTGTTACTTTTTTTGCCGTCTTATTTGTATAAATAAATCTGTATGCCTTTTTATAACTGTCTATTGCTGTCACTGTTGTCATCATTCTTTGTTGAAATCAGATCTCTCTTGTAAATGAGTCCTCGAGTCTCAATGGGATTAACCTGTCTCAATAAAGGTTGAATAAGGTTCACTGTTGATTTTTGAGAAAATCAAAGGATTTTAAGTGTGCCTTATAGTCAGAAAAATATGGTAAATAGTGTGAGTTTCAGTATAAATGATATTTCACATCTCGCTTCGTGACCTCCTGACTTCCTGTTTTGCACTAAAAGATTATTTTTATATTTTCTAGAAAATAAAATGTCAGTGCTAGTAGGTGTGCAGTTATCAAACTTGCGTTTTTCTCCCTCAGAGAAATTTTGCAACATTTTCTGTGTCTTAAGTTTCTCTGAGTAACACTTTTAGGCCGGAGAGTGCAGTTAGATCAGTTCTGGGTATCGACACCTGTTGGTTTAGTTCGTTTTCTGATGGTTCCTCTTGCAACAAAATTTCCACATATGAGATTGCACAATGCTGTTTGTTCTTTACTAAACACGTTCTTGTTTCTTCTGATAAATTTAAATTCAGTGTACCTTGCATTTTGCTTTTAATTAGTCAACTTTTTATAGATGTTAGACAATAGAAGGGGGAAAGATGCGACAAGTCTCAGTTAAACTGTGGATGTTGCATTGCTTAAACATTTTTTGATAAATGGTGGCTTTTAGTCACTTCCTAATGTAAGGAAACACTTCCTGTTTGACCTCAAAAGGTAAATTAGTTTCATTATCATGACTGTTTCAGTTCTGAGCACGTTTTGTTTCTTTTTGTATTATCAGTAATGAGATGAACAGGACATTTTTACTGAATCATCTTCATGAGCGTCTGTTCTGAAGGGTACAGAGCGACAGACATGCGCTCCTGAAATCAGCTCAACAGCCGACCCTGGCAAGTTTTTCTACCCTTACAAGGCGTTGCACTGTCTGCCAGGAGGAGCGATGAATCCTTCAAGAGTGTCGAGCTTCGTCAAAAATCCATTTTAAGCTCAGAACAGCTGAGAAGTCTCTCGGTCCGTGCTCGTTCAGACAGTAGGTCAGCTCTTCCTCCGGATCCTCGGTCTGATCCGAGATGTCAGCCAAGCGCTCCTCTGTGTGGTTTTGTGATGAAAGACTGCATGATTCAACATCAAGGGATGAATTCCTCAGCTGTTTTCTGTTCTCCTTCAGTCTGTGCCCAGTAGCAGGTGGAACATGTTAATGAGACGTGTTTGCAGGAATAAAGGGGGTCATTATTCTCAGCCTTCTTCAGGCACAAGCTCTGCAGCTGTGGGGATTGCAGAAGGTCCTTTATGCTTTAATCTAGTGAATTATTTGCCTACATTGCCACCTACTGGACTGAGGTGTGGAGATGATAACTATTCTGTCCTCCTATAAGTAGACTAAATTACCTTTTGTGTTTTCCAGAGATTTGAGATTAAGGAATTATACCCCAGAGGATGAAGAACTGAAGGTGAGGCAGGTGCCCAAAGTCAAACCTGCATCAGGTGAGAACACTGGATTAAAAGTGAACTCTGATGCAGCAGCTGAAAGGCTGTTATTATAAAACCAAAGCTGCTTCGGCTGCTGTTACAGCTCGTGTTTTTTGGTTGCAGTGGAAGATAAAGTGAAGGATCAGTTGGAAGCAGCTAACCCCGAGCCCATTATCGAAGAAGTGGTGAGCACGTGTTTTTGTTTAAATCTCATTTCTCTTACTGAAGTTGTCTCATTCAGCTTTTTTGGATTTTTCTACCTGGATTATTGAGCATGCATCAGGATGTCTCATTCAGCTGTTTTCTGTCCTCAGGATTTGGCCAATCTTGCTCCAAGAAAACCAGACTGGTGAGAGCTTCTTTTTTTTTTTTTGTGTGTGTGACAGAACATACCCCTCCTGTACTGCATGATATCATGTAAAAGTTTATTTGAATTCTTAATGCAGGGACCTGAAACGTGACGTGGCAAAGAAGTTGGAGAAGCTGGAGAGGAGAACGCAGAGAGCCATCGCCGAGCTCATCCGTTAGTATCTGCCGCTTCGTGTTTTCACACCTGTTCGCCGGCTGCTCATCAGGTCACTGAGACGTCGGTGCTTGAGACGGGCGTGAATTATGAGGATAATTGCTTTGAGCCTCCCTGACTCAGAGGCTGAAAGGTGTCTGATAACATCAGCGGCACGATTCCTAAAGTGATGGATGAGACGCACTTTAAAAATAGTTGGAAGGTTTCAGGGGAATTCAAAACTGTAAAGGAAGTTTTCCCTTGTTTTTAGGGAGACAATAACTTGCATTTAGAAATATTTGCTGTTTGTTCAACGTTGATCTTTGAGATGTTTTAGTTATTGAGTCAAATGTAATTAACATGTAAACTAATAGCAGTCTTCTCTTTCATCTTGAATTATAGAACAGCGGACTATATTTTCACATTTAAAGAATCTTATCCCTTCTGCTTAGAAAGTGATTCTGCTGCCTGCATGGAGAATGTTGTAAACAGACAGAATATATATTGTTTTGTTTTCTTTTGTATTGGTTATTAATAGGTATAATTTACCAGCACAGTATAGACACATTTTTCACACAAGTGGGGTTCATGGAAGGATTGTGAACAATTAATGTCTTACCTGTTGTAGAAAGCTATTTGAGTGACCTCAGTTTGGAGAACGAGTTACATTTTGACCAGCTCAGCCATTTGCTCACCAGTCTGGTCAGAATTCAACTCTTTCTCCACATGAAGGTTGTTCAAAGAGCTATCTACAGCAAGTAAGATAATGATAAATGATCTGAACTATCACTTTAGGTTTGATTGAAGAAAGCTGTGACTGAATCAGACTGATGGGGGGGGTTGTTTGTGTTTTTCTGTCAGGCGATCGTCTGCGAGGCAGCGAGGAGGAGCTGGCCGGAGCGGTGGGAGCAGTTGGAGTGGAGGAGGGAGACTCGGACTGAATACTTGATGTGACAGACAAAATAAAAAGACTGAGCACGGATGGCCTCGATTTACCGGGGACTGTTTATACACACACAGAGCTCCATACAAAGAGGCAGCTGGTTTCCTGCTGGGGGAGATGATCCTGCATCTGTTCTGTAAAGATTCGCTGTTCATGTAACCAGCAAAGTTTTGTTTTTTTATATGTAAAGTAAAACGCATTTTGAAATAGCTATTGTTGATTTTTATTTCAACCTAAGATTAGATCAAATAAATAATTCACTGTTTTGGTTTTGCCAACATATTCAGACAAACGGCAACAAGACGAGACAATGAAAGTATACAGAAACCACTGGAAGAAAAGGTCACAACAGAAATGTTTGCTACATTTTAAACATTTCTGAGCATCCGGCGAGAAAAAAAAAAACAGATTTTAAATATGTTCAGTCAGAAAATAAGCTGGAATTCACTTTCTAATAATTTAAGTACTCATAGTTAGAGCAACATGAGTACTCTGCTACATTAGAATCAAAAACTAGATTTGATTCATGGCGGGGATCAATAAGGAACAGACGAACATGTTCACCGTTCTGTCTATTGCACGCTCTTTCATCATAAAGTGCATCTTCTGTCCACAAAGGCCCAAACCTCTTCTGAAGGAGGATATTGCACAGTTCATTCCATAAGGCTTTCCTTAAAGCAGCTTCATTCTGCCCTCACATGACTAAAGAGAAACTGAGTGTTCAGCCTCTCGTGTTTGAAGTCACAAAGCTACATAATTAGCAGAGTCACACTCAATGAAGCTCAAACTACAAACATTAATCGAACGAGTGGTGCTGCATGAACTAAAGTGATGATCTCTGAGGACACGGTCAGTTCCAGGTTCTCCTGTTCCGTTACACTGATGGTGATTTGAGGAGGCATTAAACGTTAGAGGAGTCAGAGGAGGTGTTGGCATCCAGAGTGGAAGAATAAATACTCCTACATGCAGACGATGAAGGGTTATGATGGTGAAGAGGTTCTGTTCTTGACCTGATATTCACTTGACCTCGGAAGATTTAGCCCTTGATCAGGATCGCAGCCGACCTTGTTATCTTCGCTGGAAGATGTGGCTGGCGGGGTTGATGATAATCTGTCCTGGGGATTTAAAGTCATCAGTCACCCTGTCCTCCACCAGACTCGATCTTCCTGGCTGCAGGACCCAGTTCCACCTTGCAAACCCTCTGAGCGAACTTCAGGGAGCACAACGTCTCGCCCACATTGCTCTCCAGAGCAGATACCTTCAGTGGAACAATACGAACATCAAGTTTGACGTAAAAGGAGTGTTTTTTTTTTATTTCTTGTATCTGACAGAAGATCTCACCTGCACCACCATGATGGTCTTGCTGCCTTTGCCCAGGGAGTCTTGTAACAAATACGTAAGTCGAGAGTTCCTGAAGGGGATGTGAGTCTGCCGAGCCCGAAGAGCCTGAATGACGTCGCCCAGCGCCAGCAGGGAGCGGTTGATATTCTGGGCCTCTTTCAGCCTCTCCCCCTCGGCGCCAGACTTCCAGACCCTCTCTGATCCTGCCAGGTCCACCAGGTTCAGTTTACCTGCAGAACGGAGAAGGAATTCAGCGCAAGAATGAAAACAACAGGCCAGAACAAATCTCTGCTCCCTCCTAAACTCTTGACAACAGCACCCTTAGGGAGCGTTCTGGATGACGAGCTCTGACCTGTGGTTTTGGAGCCGGTGGCGAGGTCAGTACCCTGAACGGTGATGCAGAGCAGAGCGTGGGAGCGCGAGCTGTGCTGGTTCATCTGAGTCCCAAAGGTGATCCTGTTCCTACGAGCTGTGGCTAAAATCTTCATAAACATATTGAAATTACCATGAGAAGCATTTTTCACTGAGCGGTCGATAAAACTGGAAACCCGTGTCACCTTCTTGATGTGCTGAAAGCTTTTAACCTCCGTAACCCTGAGGCCAGGGACATGCAGATGTCCTGTCCCATCTGGGTTGAGCTTTATGTCCAGTTTCTCTCCATCTTTACTCAGAAGGTCTCTGAAAAACAAAATACCTTCATCTAGGAGCAACAAATAATGTCTTCTGTAGGGATCAATTTGAGCTGGATCCTGCCGGAACAGGATCCGGAACTCTCTTATTTTGACAGGGTGCATTCCGGTAACTGTTCGATTGGATCCAGTTCATAATTAATAATAAAGTTATGAACAAATATGGCTGCCTTGAATAAATAAAGCTTATATTGGCTATGTAAACGAAAATAATTGCATAAACACTCATTTTAAACACAATAGCCGCTTACGACTTCTTATTGTCACATAGGAGCTGCCTCTTCAAGTAAGCATTTCTGCCTCTACCATTGAAAAAATCTCCACCCCTGAAAGAGTGGTGGGGGTGAGTGCCAAGCTAACCAGGCAGTCGTGCACGGGCAGGAGCCCACAGGCAACGCTCATGAACAAACGGAGCTGGCGCCTGGAGGTTTCACTTGTGGAGACGGACAACAATGAGCAGGGACAGAGTCGGGCTCGGAACTGTCAAGTAACCGGGGGGGGGGATGCTTGACAGAAGCAGAGTGTTTACAAATGTAGGTAAATGTAGATATTTAACAACCCGTTAAAATACACCAAAATACAGGAAATCACATCTACTTTATTCAAAATTTTCTGGGGGAGAGCCCCCCCCCCCCCCCCCCTTGCCAGCCCACATGCTTGCGTTCCAGCATCGATTGGTTTACAAATTAAGGCCTGGTCTTCTGTGACTGTTTGGAGCAGGAAGCAGCGGCCGTACCTCAGCACCTCGTTGTAGATCTCCACCGAGCTGACTGTCACCGTGTAGGACCACATGTCCTTCCTCGCTTCGATCTCGCTGAACAGATGCTTCAAAGCTCGCTGGTTGATTCCTGGGTTCTCCACGCTGCCCTGGAACACATCATCAGGTTAAAAAGTCAACCCTGGTCAACCGATGAATGATAATCCATCTCCTGTGCGCCATATGAGAATAAATTAGAAGAAAATCACATTTTTTCATGTTTAGGGATTTAAAAAAGCTACTTAAAGAATGTTTACAGCACAGATTTTCCTCAGATGCAGAAGCCCCAAACTGATGCAAACAAAAAGCCGTTCACAATAAGATTACAGTAATGTAATTTAAAGAGGGTACCTCCATGGTGTAGGTTTTTCCAGAGCCTGTTTGTCCATATGCAAATATGCAGACATGATAACCATCGATGCAAGACGTCACAAGGGGTTCAATCTCCTGAAACACCTGATAAAAGCAAAAACTAAAGAGTTTTAAAAAAAAAGAAGGCGGCTTTAAATAATAATAAATAAAAAAAAACACCACCAACATTCTTCTTACCTACCTCTTCCTGTTTGGCCTGTGGGTGAAACACCTTGTCCAGTTCAAAGATGCGGCTCTTCCCTTTGCTCAGCACCGCCACAGAGGACTCGTTGTTGGGGTCCGTCGTCACGACGACAGACTGACCGTCCTCATGCTGGTCCTCCTTCAGCACCGGCTTCACGCGACAAAGCACACGGATGTTGCCTGAAAAGTGCCACAGAGCTTCGTGAAGGGACCGGTTTTGTTTTCTGCAGAAAATGTTGTGTTTTTATGCATTTACCTTTCAGCTCCACCAGCTGCTCGTGGTACTTCCTGCGCAGCGCAACCTCCTTCCTGTACTTCTCCAGAAGATCTTTGTTGGCATCACACATCTCACTAATAGCTGCTGAAATCTGCCAAAGACAAAGCGCAGCCTGAAAACTCACCCATCAGATAGACTTTTGCTCTGAAAACAGGCTGTAAGGCTTGTGCGAGGCGAGAAACCTGTTTTTTTGCTTCAATAATGGCGGCTCCGTAAAACTCAGAGAAGTTTCGAACTTGGCTCCTCAGACTGGCGTAGTCCGTCTTCATGGAGCGTAAAGTTGGGGGCAGTGCTGTCATTCGCTTCTGCAGGCCTGACAAAAAGAAAAACACTCCCAACAACTGACGCATTTGTTTTAATGAAACCAGAATTTCCTCCCTGAGCTTACTGAAGAATTGGTCCTGCAGGTTCTGGAAGTGTTCGGCTGAGCAGCTCGCCGCGGCCTTCACCGCCTCCTCCTTCCTCTCCTCCAGGTGGTTGATCTCTTTCAGCAGCTCCTCCCTCAGTTTACTGATCTCTCGCTCATACGCTGCAACCTGGAAGAAGTTCAGCACAGCAGTTTGTCACTCTATCATATTTACTCACGGGTGTCCAAAGTGTGGTCCGAGGGCCATTTGCGGTCCTTGGAGTGATTTTGTGCGGACCACAGCTGCAGTTTAGGAATGGTATCATTTTGGCCAGCAGGCTTCAGAGGTCGATGCAGACTTTCTGCAAATTCATTGGTAATCTTTTTTAATATAATGTTAGGTTTAACAGCAAAATAGATTAAAAACAATCTTTTCAAAATGAGCAACATTAAACAAAATACAAACCTTTGACTATAATCTTTTTATTTTCACTTCATGGTACAAAGCACCAAAAACTTTTACTGATTTCTACCAGAAAGGAGACTTTTGGATAAAGATTCATGAAACTTGACTAAATATTGCAGCTGATAAAATAATCAAGAGGGAACATTTTTTTAATGAATATAACGTGGTATCATCTACATACAAGTTGATCAATTTTATCAAACCTTCCTTGAATCTGTTGTAGCGACTGACAGCTGGAAGATTTTTCAGAACTTCAGCCTTTTGGGCGTCCATGGTCCAAAAGGCTGATTGATCCCCTTTTAAAAGGACACTTGCTCAAATTACATTTTTGTTTCTGAGAACGGACTAAAATGAACTTTCCAAACACAAGAAAACAACAAACACAGACCCAACTAATCAAATAAATCAAATCCTTTTTAATCAAAAAATGTGATCTTAGTGTTTATGAGGCTTTTTTAGGTTTTGGATCTACAGTAATCCCTCGCTACTTCGCGGTTCGTTTATCGCGGACTCGCTTTATCGCGTTTTTTTTATTTTTTAAGTACTGTATACGTACATAATATCTCACCCCCCTCCCCCCCAAAAAAAGTGCAGCCATTTTGTAGTTTTCTTTCATTAAGCCTTCACAGTTTTGCCAGTCTGAAGAACTACGTTACCCAGAAGCCATCGCTTCCCGGAAGTCAACTCATTCAACCTTTATTTAAACCGGTTAATCCCATTGAGCCTCAAGGACTCATTTACAAGAGAGACCTGATTTCAACAAAGAAAGATGACAACAGTGGACAATCATAAAAGAGGCATACAGATTTTTATTTTTTTTAAACAAATTTAAATAAGGTGGCAAAAATAGCAAAAAATAGCTAGATTATACGGCAAATGTAGAAAACTAAAAACAGGAACATGTCTGCATTGGTCCTTGCCAGGAGTCCAACAGATTCTTAAAGCCACTTAGAGAGGTCAAGGTGGCAACACTGCTCTTTCAACCACTGCTTACAAATAGAGGGGACGTTGTGCAGCAAAGTCAGAAGTTCTGCAAGGATAAACTCACAGAACTGGCAGGAAAGTCACAAATAACCCTGAAGCTGAACTCATCAATCAATTTGTATCGTCACTGCTGAGTAGCTGGGCTGCTGTTGATCCAGAATCAACCGAGCCGCTCCTGTTCTGCAGAGCCTGGTAGGTAAAATTTTGTGGCTCCTGTACATATAAATACTGTATGTTGTTAAAATTAGAGGACTGATTTTTGGGGGCTTATTTATTCATTGCTGCAGGATAGGTCTGCAGAAACTAAACAAATTGGAATAAAACAGAGTTGGACCGGAACCAGAGCTAGTAAAAGTTAGTAACATATGTTGTTAAAATGACGTAGGTTTAAACATGATAGTGTTTTAAGGATTGTAACGGCAAGCTGAATTCCACGAAAAACAATCTTAAAACGCTTTAGTTGACCAATCTTTTCAGAATTAGACTTCTAGTTCACAATAATGTGAAACAGAGACTAACAGCTTACTTCAAAACCAGAACGCTTAGGAATACCCCTGAAGTTCAAAGAATGATTAGTATTTAGCCACCTCACACAGATTACTTTTATTTCCCTTATAGTATGATGAAGGCAGTCTGTCTTTATTCTTCATTGAGTAGGGACAATTTTTTTCCAGTCAGAATACTACTGAATCTGTTTATTTCAGTCCCAAGACGGAAGTGCAATCTTTCAACAAAGGGCTCGTCCGGGAATTGAACCCGGGACATCTCGCACCCTAAGCGAGAATCATACTCATAGACAAACGAGCCATATTAACATTAAAGTTGTCTGTTAAAATTGTAGGCAGTGTTGCCAACGATAATATACAGAAGTAGTTAGTTTGACAAAGGTAGCATTTAAGTCAGATTTAGGCAAATGTGCTGCAGTTGCAGTTTTGATCAATAAACTGCATGTGGGTGCAGAAGGTAAGTCGAAAGTTTAAACATGGCATTGTTTTAAGGATTGCAAGGGCAAGTTGAATTCCACGAAAAATACATCTTACAGTCCTGATGCATGCTCAATAATCCAGGTAGAAAACTCTAAAAAAGTTAAATCTGGTCCTCTGGACATTCAAAAAAAAAAAAACCCAAAACAAAGCAAAACAACAAAAAATGTAGAAACGTTTTGTCTCTCATCCAAGAGACTTCCTCAGTCTGAGGTGCTGTTTTCAGCTCAGTCTCTTAAATAGCACCTTCTCAGAGTGGATCAACCAGTTTGCTGCTGACAACCAAAACCAGCTGATCACATGCTCAAGAAGGACCATCAACCTAACAATGGATCATTAGCACACTGATGGCTGTTTACTGTTCACAGAGGGCTGAGTGATACTAGCAATCACAGCATTGTAAGAGGGGGACAGTTGAACCCGGAGGCCTCCACCCCTGTTTAATGATGGACGATTTCTTTTCACAAAGATGGCCTCCTTTACTCCTCTCTCAAACCATAGTTCCTCTCTGTCCAGGATGTGAACATCTTCATCCCTGAAAGAGTGACCGCTGGCCTGGAGATGAGTGTAGACCGCAGAGTCCTGGCCTGATGATGTTGATCTTCTGTGCTGGGCCATCCTTTTGGCCAGTGGCTGTTTAGTTTCCCTGATGTAAGACTGATCACCCTCCTGACACTGAACAGCATACACAACATTACTGTTTGTGCCAGGAGACTGGATCTTTGGGATGAACCAGTCTTTGCCGTAATGTATTTTGGGGTTTAAAAGCCACTGGGACGTTATGTTTAGAAAATAAACGTCTCAGTTTCTCTGATACTCCCTCAACATATGGAATGACCACTGGTCTGGGTCTGGGTTCCTCCTTTTCACCTGATGGTTGACTGGAGTCCTGTTTGGGTTTCTTCTCTGCTTTCAGGAAGGCCCAGTTAGGATATCCACATTGCTCTAGAGCCTGTCTTGTGTGGGATTTCTCCTTCTGCCTGGCTCCCGAGCTAGTGGGGACGCTGTCTGCTCTGTGATACAGAGTCCTGATGACTTCTAACTTGTGCTCCAAAGGGTGATGGGAGTCAAACTGCAAATACTGGTCTGTGTGGGTGGGTTTGCGGTACACCTCGGTTTGCAAATGTCCTCTATAAGAGACTGAGACCTCACAGTCCAAGAAAGCCAACTTGCCATTTTTTTCATCTTCTCGTGTGAACTTGATGTATTTATCCACAGAGTTGATGTGGTCAGTAAAATGTTGGACTTCCTGAGATTTTATTTTAACCCAGGTGTCGTCAACATACCTGAACCAATGACTTGGTGGTGTCCCTGAAAAGGACGTCAATGTATGTTGACGACACCTGGGTTAAAATTAAATCTCAGGAAGTCCAACATTTTTCTGACCACATCAACAGAACCAGATGAGAAGAACAGCAGAACTTCCACTGACCAGTGATCTGACCAGTGATCACACATGTTGTTCTAAATTAAACTTTGGTACGAACAGTGTTACAATAAGACATGCCATATTTTTTATTGAACAATAATCTTCATTCTAACTGTGACGTTGTAATTTCAGAGACTGAATAAGGAAGAAACAGAAATGAGGCGAGTGAGATGAGGGAAAGATGAAAATGTGTCCTCAGAGGACGGGGACATGTCAGGATATAATAAGGGCAGATATAATAAGATTTTTTCTTCTTTCTGCTGCCTTTCATTTTAAATCTTTTGTATCTTTTTTATATTGTTATGGAATTGTTTTGTACTTTTTTAAAATGAATAAACTTTATACCATACCATACTCCACTTCTTGCTTGTGGAGCGGGGACCGGTCTGATTACATTCACACTGCACTCGAACCGCGCTGGAGTTCTCTTCTGCCGGACCGAGACCTAGATTTTAGCCCGGGCCAGAGTTCGCCTTTTTGTTCCGTGACAGAGTTCGATGGCGCGTTCACACCTCCCCAAACGAACCGGACTTCCTAGGAAAACGAGCTAGAGTTTGATTAAAGCGGACTAAAAAGGGCTGGTGTGAATGCACTTTAAGGTACTTTTCAGCAATTTTTTGCTAATTTCAGTTTTTTTCAGATAATTTCCCCTTTTCTGTGCTCATTTCTGCTTCTTTCATCCAAATTGAGGGAAATGTGTTCTTTCTGCTTTCTTCTGCTAATTTAAGCTTCTTCTACATTTTCAGCTAGATTTTTAGCTAATTTCAGCAGTTTTTCAGCAAATTTCTCTGGAATAATCATTCACACTGCATTTTTGCAGGAAATGCAGTTCTTCTAGTTTTTCTTTATAAAAGTAATTTGGTCTAATTTCAAGTGTCTTGACCCCCCCCCCCCCCCCCCCCCCCCAAAAAAAAAAACAAACAAAAAAAAAAACATAGGGGGATCTGCAGTGGAAGTGGTCTCCAGCTACAAGTACTTGGGTGCGCACCTGAATAACAACCTCAGCTGGGGCAACAACACCAACAGCCTGATCAAGAAAGCTCATCAGAGACTCTACTTCCTCAGACAGCTGAGACGAGCTGGTCTGTGAAGCTCAGTCCTCACCTCCTTCTACAGGTGTGCAGTGGAGAGCATCCTGTGCTCCAGCATCAACGTGTAGCATGGAGGCTGCACAGCTGCAGAAAGAAAAGCTTTGCAGAGAGTGGTGAAGGCTGCACAGAAGACTGTTGGAGTCAGAGTCAGCCTCCCCACCATCACAGACATCTACACCTCCAGATGCAGGAAGAGGGCCACCTGCATCATGAAAGACCCCACTCACCCAGCACACACACTTTTTGCCCTGATCCCCTCAGGCAGGAGGTTGAGGATCATTAAGTGTAGAACCACTAGACTGAGGAACAGCTTTTACCCTGAGGCTGTTAGACTCATGAATCTCTAACCAGAATAATCACTGTGAAAAAAATCACCGTAATACTACTTGATTGTTGGCATGTGCTGCTCACCAGTGGCGGCTCATCAATAGAGGGCGCTAGGGCACCGTCCCACCACCCAAACCACTCATGATACTCACCACTCATATTATAAGACTTAAAAAAAGAAATAAAAATTAAAAAATTGAAAAATTATTATATGTATATATTTTTTGTTGTGTAAGATAAATATTTCATAGCTAATGATGAGTTACTGACTGTTGTCTGACCATTTTTTATTACCTTTGAGTTTACAGTAAATGACTACACAGTCACTAAGAGTAAATTTCACCTTAGCAAGTGCTTATCAGAAAACGCTGTAACCAAGTTTAAGTGTTTAGAACATTCCAAGAGTGTGGGAAGGGTTTCTAAAGCCTTAATATAAAGTTTAATGTATTTGAACTTGAAATGGAACTTGGACTACTGTCCATACATCGCAGTTTTTCACTACGGATCCCCCACGATAAACGAGGGACTACTATACAACAATTTAAAACTCTTTCTCCATTAAAATTAGTAAACTTGTGACCTTTGTTCAAAATATTGCTCACGTTGAGAGTTAAATTCACATTTTTGAGACCCATGAGTCCTTTCATCCTAATAGTTTTGGTCCACATATGAAAACATATGGACACCCCTGCATCTTCCAGTTTATCTCTATAATTAGGTGAATTTCTAAAAGCAAACTTGAAACTTACTCTTTTTGTCTTTCTCCTTTCCCAACTAATAATCTGAACACTGCAGCAGCAGTGTCTGAGCTCATTAATTGTCTTCTTGTACTAAATAATTAATCATATTAAGAATAACATTAGTCTTGTGGATAATGACGGACATTTAGCCTTCTTGACCATAGCTGTGCATCTTTCTGCTGCCTGAGACAAATTTACATGTTAGAAAGAAAAACATCCATCATGCAGCTAGAACCTGATTTTTCTAAATGCAGGTACACATGTGAGCACAGCTGTACGAACGTGGAAGTAGGTCATTCTACATTTTGCCGTCTTGCTTACTTTGTGCTGCAGATTACAGCTGTGCTCGTCTGACTTCCTGATCTGCTCCTCCAGCTGTTTGCAGCGCTCGTTCTGATTGGACAGCCTCTCGGACAACACCTCGTTCCTCCGCCTGGATTTAGTCAGCTGCTTCAGGGTGGCCGGCGATTCCACCTCCACAGTCTGGGTGACAAACTGGCACAGGTCCTTGGAGTTAGGATCAGCCGGTGCGTCTCCACGGCGTGTGAAGCAACTTCGTGATGGTTTACCTTAACGACCGGCTCCTTGCCTCTCTCTCTGTCCAGCTCCAGCTGCAGCTCCTTCGCCCTCTCCTCTCGTTTCCTCAGCTCCTCTCCCCTCCGCCACTCGCTTTGTTCGCTCCTTCGCTCCAGCTGTGAAAGCTGCTCCGCGCGCTGCTGCAGGGAGACCTCCAGCTGCTGCACTCGGCTGCGGAGGTTCTCGTTCTCCTGGCGGGTGAAGGCAGGTTATTTAGAGCGTGTCGGCGGTGAGCTCCGAGCCGAGCTCACCGCCTCTCACCTTGATGAGCATGGTGCTGGACTGCGACGGGAGGGCGGAGAGCTGCTGCAGGAGGCCCTGCGTGACGCTCAGGCTCTGCTTCAGACTCTCGTTCTCAGTGGAGAGACAGAGAACTCGCTTCTCTGAGTCTGTGGCCCCCTGAGGAAACGAAACGTGGGGGTCAAAAACTATTTCTACAGTGCTTCGTTTGAAACATTGGAACAGGCCGAGCCTCGGTGTTTACAAGTGTAGTTTAGTTTTTGTGGCAGCTTTGCAGCTTGTCGACAGACTCTTGATGTTTCAGGAGAAAGACTCACGGTGGCTGTTCTCAGCCGGGACAGCTCCTCCTCTCGCTCCTCGATGCAGCCTTTGAGCTCATCGATCTGGAAATTTGAAACAGTTTAAAATTCAGCTGAACGCTTTGCACGCTACATCTAAGACTCCTATTTCTATTATTAATCAGTGAAATGATCAGATGTAACTTTTTAACGGTTATTTCTCAACCTAGATGATTACTCAGTTACATTTTCTTTTTTAAAAACATGCTTTGGGACATTTAGGTAAGATGAAAAGTTTTTAACGCTGTAGAGGATTTATTCTTATCTTCACCCAAAGGCAGGCGATCTTCTTTTCGCCTTTGTGTTGGTTGGTTTGTCTGTCTGTTAGCAAACAAATCCCAATAACCAGTGGAAGGATTAAAATGAAACTCTTAGAAAGAAATCACTGGATGTACATCTACAACTGATTACCATCTGGAGTCAACCGAATTCAAGATGGCCGCCACAGCTGTTGAAACTAAGAAAACGCAAAAGCGACCACAACTCAGTCAGTTTCACAGAAACTGAGTTGAAAACTGGTGTGGTGGTTGTTGAGAGTTCTCTCCAACTTATGCTCTGAATGCTCCACGTTGTGTGAGATCTTTACTTTAAACCTGAGCGCAAGCTGTTGGCGTCAACCTTGTCTATCTGTTAGCATAATACCCCCCGAGCCCGAGGATGAATTTTATTGAAACTCTCAGATTATTAACATTGAACATAAAACTACAACTGATTACGTTTTGGAGTCAACCCACTTCAGGACAGTCGCCACAGCCATCTGACCTTAAAAACACAAAAATGAGCTGAACTTTGGTGTGGTGGTAGCTGAGAGTCATCCCCGACACATACTCTGATGTAATATGTGCGATCAACGTTTGAGTAAAAACTCCACCATCTCTCAAGACAAGACGATCTTAGTTTGAAACTCTGGCATGACAGGCAGTGGGGGTTCTGCACCCTTCAAGGTACACTGGGCCTTTAATTAAAAAACATACAATAAACATGTGTCCAGAAATGGAAAATGATAGTTTGACAGAAAATTTAACTAAATAGATTTTAGTGACTCAGACTTTTATTACATGATCTAAAGCCAGCGGGGAGCATTTATTCTTTTAAACGAAGCGCATCCAGTCATGGCAGAAAGTGTTGGACCCCTGGACCTGAAATGTTTCCAGAAAAAACTAAATTAACATAGGCTTTTTTTTTCCTTCTGTTTATTGTGTTAAACAAACATGTTTAGAACAAAACGTGTAATTGCATTCATTTTCTGGGAGAATCACTTTTTTTTTCTGGAAAGGTTTCAGGGACGCCGACACCTCCGGCCATGACGGTATTAGAACTGAACTAATGCGGAGCCGCCTACCTGCTGTTGGAAAGCTTGTATCCGGGCGTGTCTGTCTTGTTCGTTCTGCTCCAGCTGGGAGTGCAGCAGACGAAGTTCTCCTCTCAGTTTACTCCTCTCGTTCTGCAGCCCGTACAGAGACTCCACCAGGCGGTGCACCCCAGCGTGTGGCCCCGCATCGCTGCTACACTCACCTGGGAGACAAGAAATCAGAGCGATTACTGTTTCGCAGTGCTGTAATATAACGAAGTACAAATACTTTGTTACTGTACTTAAGTAGAATTTTGACGTATCTTTGCTTTATTTCGTTATTTACATTTCTAGCAACTTTCCCTTTTACTCCACTACATTTCCTCAATAAAATGTGTACTTTTACTCCGATACATTTCCCTTAACCATCTTCATTACTCGTTCCTACAATATAAAATTAGAAGAAATCTGATTGGGCGATGCCTGTTTGTTCTCCCAGTCTGTGACTTCACGCGGCCCCTTCTCGCTCCCTCCGACACTGTCAATCACAAACCCAGCCCCTCCCCCGTCGCTTGTGTGAAACCTGCAGTTGTTGGGCCACTAGTCTTCCCATTAAAGAACACGGAGACAGATATCCAGTTTAGGCTGATTTATTTGCTGTGTTTCTTCTGGTATTTACACACAGCAGTAAACCAGTAAAGCACAAACAAGCTTGAACAACAAGGCTCCATCCGTGTTGGGAGAGAGAGAAAAAAAACCTCCAACTGAGCTCTGCACTTTACACACAGTGGTGCGTTCACCAGCATTGGAACAGCCACGGTGCATTCAAGAGCATAGGAACTATTCAATTCAGAAAGAAACAAGCCATAACCAAACAGAACCTAGCTCAGTAAACAAGCCAACTTACACAACAATGTGGGCTTTCTAACAACTTTGTTAATAAAGGTTAATAAAGATTGAATACTTCAATAGAATCAAACTTTTTTTAAAGATCAATCTTTCGTTGTTCAGTTCAAACTTTCCAATTTTTTTTTTCACTGGATATTGCACCCAATAAATGTTGTTTTGGAAATTCTAACCATTTACTTGTACTTAATACTCTTACTTTAAGTACATTTTATATGAGAAATTTACTTTTGATACTTATGTACATTAAATGTCAGATACTTTAAGACTTTTACTCAAGTAATAACTTTTAAAGGAGACTTTAACTTTTTACCAGAGTAATTTTACGGTAAGATACTTGTACTTTCACTGAAGTATCACTTTGAGGTACCTTATACAACGACGCTGCTATTTCGCCACATTCCGAGTTCTCCTCAATCATGTGTTTAACCACAGTCCTTACAGGCCAGGTAGAGGAAGCCACAGTCGATAAACTTGTAACTTTCTTTAACCCACTTTTAATCTTTTCAGTTAAGAACAGTTCCCCCGACACAGCTGAGAGCTTGCACGTCTAATATTTATGACCATTAAATATGCACTTGCTGTGAGACGTGCAGGCACCACGCTGCAGTCATTGTTCCACTCTCCATTAAAAAAGGAGAATTTAAGGACCTCAGGAGGACAATTCATCAACCCAGATTATTTTTAGAAGCAGCAAGCCTGAGCTCGAGCAGCATGACGAACAGTATTTCCTGCATCTCGATGGTTCACCAGGCTCAATGGCCTCTTTTACTTTCAGTCCAGGGACTTGAGGTGATGTTACTGACACAGCGTGTCTGGTTTGTGGAACCACAGCGCAGGCCGAGAGGTGACGGAATGCAAAACAATCCAGTTGTTCACCTTCAACACTAACTGTGGCTGACATCCTGCACAGTCATGATGCTGTATCACTTAGACCTGCACTTTGCATTAGATTTTAAAAAAAAGTTACGAATTTAAAAACAAACAAACAACAGCCTTGCAACGCTGGGACCTCGAGCTATTTTTAGCCCGACACGTTTCCACGTGCTGCTCAGCATGTGCCAGACCTTGTAAATGCGTTTAGATGATAAAACACCACCGGACATGTTTTATTCATGTTAGGAGTGTCACTGAGATTCTTTCCCACTCCTGTAACAGACAATTGATGAGTCAGGAGTTGTTCTGCTTAAATGTTCCAACTTATCGATAACCTAGTCGGAGTTTCATAAATGTACAGATTGCTCTGAGGCTGCAGCCAGACCTGCACCTGTTAGCAAGCTAAACATAAAACAGGAAAGACCGCTCCATGGGGCTGCAGATGGGCTCAGAAAAAACAAGCATCTGATTAAATCTGAATCATAGCAGATACTTACTAAATGTGTGAGGCCTACCACTGCTGCAGTCTGTCTGTTCTGTGTGGCGTCACACAAACACCTTGCAAATTGAATCAGTTAGCTCCTGATGGCTGTCTTCTTCTACTAATTGGGAGAACATTGTGTTCTCTGGTGGAAAACAGGGCAGAAATATCAAAAAGGACCACCTTAGATGATCTTATCCAGTGCCATTCAATTGTGAAAAGTATTCATCTCCTTAACGATTTCTTCTGGTTTTGCTTTTAAATGTTCCTTTTATTCATTAAGTAAAATAGAAACTATCCAAACCAACCAAGCCTGTTGTGAAAAAGTGACCGATCCCCTTGTTAAACCATGAAGTCACCACCAGACCTGTAGAATCAATAAACCACTGAAACAGCCAATATCTGCAAATGGAGACAACGTGGGACAGTGGAGAACCTTCCCAGAAGTGACCAAATTTACTACAAGAATACATTGACGACTCATCCAGGAAGTCCTAGAACACAACAAATAAAACAAGAGACGAGGGGGAAGTTCCACGACAAAACCACCAATAAGCAAAAATAACACAAAGTCACAAAAATAAAAACATCTTGATGATCCCTGAGATTTCTGGGAAATATTTTGTGAAATGACAGACAGAAGTGGAACTTTCTGGAAGGTGCGCGACTAAAACTAACGGCTAGCATTTCAGACAAAGAACACCAGGTCAGCAGTCAAACACGGTGGTGGTAGTGTGATGGTCTGGGGATGCTTTGCTGCTTCTGGACCAGAATGCCTTGCTGTAATTGACGGAACCACAAATTCTGCTCTTTACCAGAAAATACAAAAGGAGAACATCTGGCCGTCAGTTCCTGATCCGCCGCTCAAGCTAACGAGTTCTGCAGCAAGACGAAGGTACGAAGCAGCAGCAGAATTCCTCCACAACCTCAGAAAAACACACTCATCGCAAATGCGTCCCTGCATTTGCTGCCACCAAGATCTAACCAATTCGATTTAGGGGCAACACATTTTTAACTAAGAGGTTGGCTTGGTAACAAATGTTGATTTTATCCTTCACCTCCTCTCCTCCTCCTCTGCCTCACCTTCGCTCAGTGGGCTGGGGCTCTGTTGCTGGCCGATGGCCTCCTCCAGGCCGCTTATGATGCTGTTCTTGTCTCGAAGGCGCCGTCGGTAGGAGGACCGCAGCGCCTTCATCTGACGCCGGTGCTGCGCGCGGTGCCTCTTCAGCTGGACCCGGTACTGGTCTGCCTGCTGCTGCAGCTGCTGAAAGTGGGAGTACTGTTCCAGGAAAGTCAGCAAGTGGGACATGACTGCCACCAAGGGGGAGTCTGCCAGCTGTGTGGCACAGAAACACACACAAAGTTTACTGGCAGAGAAAAATGGATCAATTTATGAGTCGGAGGGGAAACACTTGTGTTTTTTTACCTTTCCTGTTGGTTCCAGCTTAACTTGAGAGGCTCTGCTCTTCTCAGCTTCCTGCTTGAACGACAAAAAGGCAGCCAGAGGAGTGCAAGCAGCGATGTCTGAGGGGTCATCCTCATCTTCATCGCTCAGTTCATCACTGTCACTGCTGCTGCCTAGATAACCCCACATGAAACACTAAACAACTGCACGCAACAAATGTTTAATAAATGTATAGAAATCATTTCTATGAACTCACTTGACTCACTAAACTGAGCACAAGCCTTTTTGCCCACTGTGGGGGTATGACCATCTCTCCTCCTGCTCCCCGTTTCCATGGAAACAGGCTCTGGTTCCTGAGCACAGCATCACATTTGAGGGTCAGACAATAACAAACACAGACATGTGCACCCATTCACACAATAAAAAGATTTTCTTTTCAGAGCTGCTTATAGCTCATTTTATGTTTCCAGTAAATAAATAAACGGATTATTCATGAGGCTGGAAATGATACGGCGAGACGTACATTTGGGAAAGCTCCACATGCACCCTCCAAGGCTCCTTCCTCCTCCTCCTTTTTGAAGACAGTGTAGAAGATGTAGACCAATAGAGAATAGAAGGCGTACATCTCCACGCCGTCTGAAATGCCCTGAAAACGACAAATCAATCCAGATTGCAGGAGCCTTTAAAACAGCAGGAAAATTATTTTCATTATTGTCCAAACACATTAAAAAAATGCACGAGGAGAAAATATTTTGTGATGCAACAGGACTTCACACTCGTTACTTCAACCCATCAGGAATTCTCATCTTCTGTACCTCAAACACTTCTTCCTTTTTGCTGACAGTCGGTCTATCCAGTCTTCTGCATTCCTCCGTCAGGCTCCATCTTTACCGGCAGTCTCAACCGTTCCTCTGCTGAGCTGAAAGCATCCCTGCTCCGTGTGCAGCTGCTTCTCCTCTCCTCTGTTCTCCGTCCACAAGCTCCCTCTCCACGGAGCATGCTCAGTGTGGTCTCCTAATCCGCTGCAGTGCTCACAGGGACAGAGAGGGTGAAGGAGGCGACGGTGAAGTGGATGCTGAAAGAGTTAAGAGGTCTACAGCTATAATCAGCTACTCAGGGCAATCAGAAAACAATGGAAACATTTGGATATTTTAATATCAACATGCCTCAGAAATCCAAGTGAAAATACAGGAGGAAGTTTCCTTCGTTGAACATTTGGTTTACTTTTATTTATTAGAGATGCAGTGGATATGTTTCGCTCTAGTGAAAAACGTGTTCATATTTGGAAACAAAAACAAAAAACTGAGGTTTGATGTATTCAGTAGGATCTTTTCTAATTCATACATGTCCACTAAATGACATCATCATCGAGCATCCCTGTTAACATCTAGGCTTAAAGAAGAAAAAGTTCCAGGAACCAGCACTGAACATCCGAGGCCAAAAGTGACGATGAGATAAGACGCCACACCAGGAGCTTTAAGCACCGTAGATGTTTTCACAGGGATGCTTCAAGTAAAAAAAAAAATCTAGTTTAATACCACATTTGGAAATAACACTTAAATTTCGTCCTCACACAGGCACTTCCTGGTTGATGAAGCCAAAGATTCAAATATTAAACTATCTTGTGATGTATTCTTATTAGCAAATGATAAGTAAAGCATTTGTTATTTAGTCTTTTAAATATATGAAAAAAAAAAAAAAGAAAATGTATCATGCCTAAGACACAAACATGACATGTTCAGGTTGCCAACACACATGTGACCCGTCGCATCAAACTGAGGATTAAATCACCAGGTTTTGAATTAAGTCAAAATATGATGATGAATAAATACATTATGAGTGGGTACCTTGAAGGAAATATCTAAGATATAAGACTGAAGAATGATCTGTACCAACAACTAACGATGATTTAGAGCAGAAAAGCCTCAAATAACTGCTACTTTCTCTGCACCTAGCAGAAATGTGGTTTAAGATAGCCTCTCAAATGGCATCAAGAAATCTTTAATATGCAAAAATATAGAACTCAGACCGTGAGCAACTCAGATTGTGCAGCTTAAAAAAGCAGTAATCTGAAAATGTGCTTAGTTTGATCGAATGTGATGGTTCACATTCATTTACAATTCCTAAAACTCATCTAATTCAAAGGAACAGCAAAAAAAAAAAAAAAAACAGATTGAGATTTTTTATTTATAACATGTTGGAAATAGGTCAAATTACATCTAACACACTTTACTTTAGTCCTTTGTTGAGTTAGGAATTTGATCTCCCTTAATCATCAATAATCCCCAAATAGCGTACTTTTCGGACTAGAAGTCGCCATTTTTGCATAATTTGCTGCTCTGCGACTTATAAGCCAAAGCGACGTATTTATGTTGTTTTTTTCCCTCCCATATTTATAAACCAATTTTTGGCTGATATGACCGTTTTGTATTTGTATCTGTATTTTTATTTTATGTTTTCCTGTCCGCTGTGCTTGTTTGTTTCTGTTGTACAGCACTTTGGTTGGCCTTGTTGCTGTTTTAAGTGCTCTATAAATAAATTGGTATGGTATGGTTTTCATTCATTCTGACAGAAAATATTGAACACTACCATTTTCAGCCACTAGATGGCACTTTAGTATGGAATGCAATTGTACCATACCAATTTATTTATATAGCACTTAAAACAGCAACAAGGCCAACCAAAGTGCTGTACAAAAGAAAACAAACATGCACAGCGGACAGGAAAACATAAAATAAAAATACAGATACAAATAGCAGCAGAAGCTAACTAAAATGGCCAACAGAGTAGAGAACAGACAGGACCAAACAAATCACACCGTGTTAAAGGCAAGAGAATAGAAGTGGGTCTTCAAGCGAGACTTAAAGACTGAGAGTGTGGGAGCCTGCCGGACACTCAGTGGCAACTCATTCCACAGTCGTGGACCTGCAACAGAGAAAGCCCTGTCACCTCTGAGCTTACGACGGGTTTCTGGGACTGAGAGAAGCATCTGGTCTGCTGACCTCAGAGAGCGCGGTGGGACATATGGCTGCAGAAGATCAGTGAGATAGGATGGGGCAGAACTGTTCAGTGATTTAAAAACATACATGAGAATTTTGAAATGGATCCGAAGGTGAATGGGTAGCCAGTGCAGGGAGGCCAAAACTGGCGTGATGTGCTCTCTATAGCCTGTACCAGTTAAAAATCGGGCTGCAGCATTTTGGACCAGTTGTAGACGAGCAATGGAGGACTGACTGATTCCAAACAGAAGTGAATTGCAGTAATCAAGCCTAGATGTTATGAAGGCGTGGATCACTGTCTCAAGGTTCTTTTTGGAGTATAGGCTTCAGCTTAGACAGCCGTCTCAGCTGAAAAACAAAGGATTTGACCATCATGTTTACGTGACTGTTGACAAATGCAAAAAATCAATTGTGTCATGTAATAGGTAAAAGTGGCTATTAATGACACAATCGGCTTGCCAAAGTCTTCCACCTTCGTCCAGCTCGCCTGGGGCAAACGTCAAATCAGCTTCATTTGGCTGCGCCGCCCTGGCAAAATGCAGCTGATTTGACCAATGAAGTGCATTTATGAAGTAAAAGTTCAACTGAGACACATATTTACTATAATGTCGGGCAAACAAATAATTGTTTTTGGTGCTTATCTTGTTAAATTTTCAAAGAAATGTGCAGCGCTCCTCCTCCCTGATTTCCTTCCTCAGAGTGCGCTCCTGGAGCACCGAATACTTTTGCAATGCAGCTGATTTGACCATCAAAGTGCATTTATTAAGGAAAAGTTCAACTGAGACACACCTTTACTCTATAAAGTTGAGCAAACAAATAATTGTTTTTAAGTGTTAATCTTGTTAAAGTCCTCCTGTGTATGCTCCTGCAGCCACCATTTGATTAGTCCTCATCTGCTCATAGACTCATGTTTGTGCTGCTGTTGTTTAGGCGCATTGTTTTTGTACCATTAGTGTTTAGTGTATTCTTAGTTTAGTGAATGTAGTATATTCTTAGTTCATGACTCGGATCTTACTAATGTTTTTCTTTACACTTTGTATTTTTGTTGGATGTAACTGGGACCCTGTGTACATAGTTTCGTTCCACCTCATGTACCACATGTGATGTGAATGACAATAAAAATCCTTGTATCCTTGCATTTGGCAGACAACACCGGCCCATATTTCTGGTTGTCAGCGGTGACGCATAATCGATGCCATGTATATGGCGAAGTGACATATTTATGGATTTTTCCACATTTTTAGACATATTTGGACTGATGCGACTTATAGGGCGGTGCGCCGTGTACGGCGGAAAATATGGTAATCTGTGCAACAACATGATTATTACTGGTTTAAATGTCCGAGTTTACATCAGTCGGTTATATCCAGAAGAAACTTGTGGAGAGCTCGTGTTAAAACCCAACAGCCGACTGACAACAACCCTTTAAGAAGCCATTTTAAGGGTCCTTCTGTAGCATCTGGAGACACCAGAGGAGCAAAAGTGTGTGTTTCGACTCTCGATCCCACGAGTAACGGAAGGCTGAGGGCCACGCCGCCCATGGCCCCTAAGGCATTCCCGGCAAACAGGCACACGGTCAGGCAGCAGGACAGAGAGGAGAGGCCGAGGCAGCGAGTCAGAAGGGCCAGCGTATCTGTTGAGAGCCAATCTGAGAGTCCGAGCAGCAGGCAGGAGCCACACAGGAGGATACGAGCCGTGTTGTGGTCCCGACTGAGCCACAAGAAGTCAAAGGAAACCAGAGCCGTGGCCAGAACCTCCCCGGCCCACTCTACATCTCTCTGAAGGGACGAGCTGACGGTAGGGAGGATGGAAAGCAGTGCAGAGAGGCCGAGCAGGAAGAAGCCGACTGAAGGGGCCCTGTGGTCCTGAAAGAGTTAAATATAGAAGGAGCAGCTTTATTTTTGACTTTGGCAGATGTAGTCCAAAATCTAAACATGGCAACCATGAAAAACACATACAGCCATCTTACATTTCTAATAATTAACAAAATGTGTTTAAAAAACGTCACCAAAAAAAGCAACATGTGCAGAGAGTATTGGTGAAAAAAGGTGTTTAGATTTATTGAATCCTTAATGAGTGAATCAGCATTCAGGATTCACACCATTGTTTCTCAGTTTTTCCCCAAAATCTTATCCAACTACTTTTACATACTTTGTGCTAATTTAGCCACTGCAGTATCAAAACGTTGAGCTCATTCACGTTTAAACTTTTCAAAATATTTAACTACAATTACAAATATTAAAAATGTGTTCTCCTTAAAATGTGCTTCAATGAAGTTGCTCCATTTTCTTCCTCTTAAGCTACTTTTAGTTCTTAGCTACTGTTCTGATTCTTTTATTAGCTATTCAAAAAGCGTTCAATACAAAAACTACAAAAACTTTTATTAGCTAGCTTTTTGCTAATTTTAGCTTACAGCTGTCCATTCACTACTTTAAGTTTTAGCAAGCAATTTGGTACTTTTAGCTAGCCTTTCAATGATTTTAGCTAATGTTTGAATAATTTTAGCAACCCATAAGCTAACCTTTTGCTACTTTTGAAAGAGTGGTGGCGCAGAGGTTAGAGAAGGCGAGCATGTGATTGAAAGGTCGCCAGTTTGACCCCGTATTGACAAAAAAAGGCCCCACTCTGGGCTCTTGAGCAAGGCCCTTAACCCCCACCATCTGCTCCCACAGGCACCCTAGATGTCAGCTCTCTGCTCCACACAGGGGGCTGTGGTAGCTCAGTGGTCTGTGGTTGTGTCAGGAAGGACATCCGATGAAAAAACAATTGCCAAGTCTTTGTGCGAGTTCGTTCGCTGTGGTGACCTCTGAAGAAGGGAGCAGCCGAAAGAAGAAGAACAAATAAATAAAATAAGCTAAACTTTTCCTACTTTTAGTCTTTAAGTTACTCTTCTGCTACTTTTAGCTATGAGATGACCTTTTGCTACCTGCAGTTTTAGCATGCATTGTCAGATTATGGCAGCTGTATCTAGTGCTGCAGTCTTGTAATCCTGAGGTTGCGGGTTCAAGCCCAGGTTGAGTCAGGAAGGGCATCCCGTGAAAACACTTTCCAAATATTTCATGTGAGCTCGCTGTGGTGACCTCTAAAGAAGGGAGCTGCTGAAGAAAGTAGTTTTAGCAGGCATTTTTACTACTTTGAGCTTTTAGCCCGCCTTTTGCAAAGCTTCACTTCTAGCAAGCTATTTGATACTTTTAGATGTTGTCAGCTAGCATTTTGCTAACTTATGCTTGAATAAGGCTAGTTTCAATTAGTTTTTTGATACTTTTAGCTTTTGGCTACATTATGTTAATTTTAATGTTAAACTGTCATTTTAATTAGTAGTATTATCAAGCATTTTACTATGATTAACTTCTCACTGGTCTTTTAACACTTATTGCTTTTAGCTATCGTCTTAAAACCTTTAAGTTAGGTAGCATTTAGGTACTTTTAGGTAGTTTAGGTAGCATTTAGGT
>NC_056502.1:20695369-20712182 GCF_014905685.2 Nematolebias whitei
TTAGGTAGCATTTAGGTACTTTTAGGTAGTTTAGGTAGCATTTAGGTACTTTTAGGTAGTTTAGGTAGCATTTAGGTACTTTAGGTAGTTTAGGTAGCATTTAAGTACTTTAGGTAGTTTAGGTAGCATTTAGGTACTTTTAAGTAGTTTAGGTAGCATTTAGGTACTTTTAGGTAGTTTAGGTAGCATTTAAGTCATCATTTTGCTACTTTTGTGTTGTTGCTACAGTTCAGCTCATTTTAGCTTCTGTTCAGTCAGATTTAGCGTCAGCAAATACATTCACACTGCATTTTTTTGTTGTATAAAATATAGGTTATCTAGTTATCAACGTATTGTTTCACAACTAATAAAAAAAACAACTAATAAAACATGCCTGAATGACGTGCGAAACATAGCTAAACACTCTATAAACAGTTTGACATATTCCCTACCTTAAAAAGCTTGTTCGAAGAATGCAGTGCCGAGGCACCCAAGATGATGTTGGAACAAGTTGTGATCCACTCCGTCACACAGAACGCCATGGATCCCTGAAAACTGCAAGGGTCTAACAAGTCAGGTTCTAGACTGGACGGATTCAAAAGGGTCCAACAGCGTCAGAGAAAGTTTAAATTAACGCGTTTCATCTCTGTTATTAAAGCTGCTTCACTTTTCTGACTGTTGGGCACCGAGTCGTTTATAAAAAATTAACAATACGCGGGTAAACTAAGAGCGAGAATTAGCAAGCTACGGAAACAGATTATTGAGCATGCATCAGGATACGGAAACAGTAGTTCGCTTGTTTACACACGTGACAAATCCCGATGGACAGTGCTACTGCGCATGCTCAAATAGAGGCATTCAATGTTACTCGTAAAATATATGACTCCTCCGTCGATAAAACACTTTTTAAAACTATAATTACTCAAACCAGTATATTTTATGAGACTTACCGTTTACTATTTCATTTGTTGTTAATTTTTTGTTGTTTGATTATAGTATTTGATTTTGTTCCAACTGCAACAATTTGAAATCTATAATTTAGTCACCTAATTATATATTTAAAGGTAAAAAAAGCAAGATTCAAACTAAATCTGCATATATATATATAGCGTCATGTAGGCAGCAGTGAAGAAGAAGTTCTTTTTTCCGACAGTACCTAACTGTATCAAAAGTTCGAAAAGTATGGCGGCGTTGTGTTTGACAACACTAACGGAACAATGGATACGCGAAAGATTACACTTGAAACATCCTTCTCTCGGTAAGTTTATTGAACAGAAAACGATGTTTAGAATCAAAGCAAGTAATTGTTAGTTTTCTGGAAATAAATTTGCATTTTGTTGCTGGAAAAAATAGAGAAATCAATCTGCTCGGGGGTCAACATCAACAGAGAAGCTAATCAGAGCTAAAACAGGTAGCATCAGCAGTGACCTGTATTAATATTTCTCTTCATTATTATTATTATTCGTTTATAAACAGGCAACGTTCGGACACTGAGCATTCCGGGGACCTGTGAGGAGAAAATAAGACATCTCGGAAACGCCTTGAATAATTTTGTCCGTCTTAAATCTCTGGATCTGTCCTACAATGCTCTCGTTTCTGTGGAGGTTTGTCATCATCCATTGTTATTATGCTGTTCTGTATCTTATATTCAATCTTTTTCATTCATCAAACATTTCCCACCTGCAGTGTTTGTTTGTACAGCTATTAAATTGTACCCAATGGAAATATCACGACAATGGCATCGATTGATTCAGAGTTTCCAGCTTTCTATAGTTTTATCTTGTTGATTTCTATAACAAACATTAGTGTTTATCAAATACACTGAAAAAATACAATTGTAACCTTAATAACACCTTCTCACACTGAAGTTCAAGGCTATAAAGGTTTAATTCTTGCCTAAAGACGAGCTGTTCCTTTCCAGGGGGTTCAACATTTGAAGATGCTGGAGAGGTTGATCCTCTACTATAACTGCGTACCTTCACTGGAAGAGGTGAAAGTGCTGTTTGAGCTCCCAGTTCTACGAGAGCTGGACCTCAGGCTCAACCCTTTGACCAAAAGCTGCTCACACTATCGCCCCTATCTGGTGCACGCCATGCCCAGCCTGAGAAAACTGGGTAAGATGTTGCCCAACTCATCCACACTGAGCTTACGTCGGGTCAGAGGTTCAGAAGGATTAAATGGATCCTCTTTGTTGCTTTTACAGATAACTGCTCGGTCCGTGCCACAGAGCGTAAAGCTGCAGTGCTGCAGTTCTCTGAACTTCCTGCTCTGCAGCACAGTTCCTCTCTGAGCCTGGCTGAAGATCGAAGGTACAGTTTGATGGAAGCATCAGCTAAAGATTCAAGGAGCAGAATTACATTGTGTCACTTTGCATTTAGAAACTGAACGTTTATTTAAAGAAGATGAATGCCAGTTCACACTCAGTTTTTGTGAAAGCTCTGTAAATGTGTGAGAGGAATGTAAAATCTACTTTGGAAACATTTTTGAATAATATATTCTTTTAACACGAGTTGAATCCGTTAAATCAAAGCTGCATTCCTAAACTGAAACTAACTTGTTTTACTCTTAATTTTAACTAATCATAATCAACCAACAAGGCAGATACTCATATTTTTGTTGTTAAGAAACTAAAACTTATAAGCTTACAGCTGTGTTTTACCATTTCAAATCATTCTGATGTTTATTCACGTCCAAAATTCCCACATTCAGGAATTATAGTGGTTATTTTAATTATAGTTTTTCTTTTTGGACACAATTTGAATACTTTTACCAACACGGAACATTTGTTGTTGAAGCTACATAAAGAAAGAAGAACACATGTATGTTAATATGTTCTCTTAAATGAGTCAACACTGAGATTACAAAGGACCAGGATAATCAAGTTGTAATTATCACGAAATGACGCATGTGGCCAAAGTATATTCTACTTTGTGTTTTAGGAATTGGAAATCCTCACCGTTTATGCTTTTAGCTCATAAAGTTCTGTATAAATACAGCAAAATATATGTTTCTCTTTAGCTTTTCAGTCTGCAGCAGTAGGAGGTCATTGCAAAGTATTTATTCAAATAAATATATTTATACATTTTCAAACAGGCTGCTTGTTTCTGTCAGAAGACTTTCAGTAAAATGCATTGTGGTAACTCAGAGTTCTGTTAGATAAAGATGATGTTGGTGCTGTTAACACAAGCCACCTAAGAGAAAACATGAGAACTCATTTCCAGAAGTGATTTTAGTCCTGCTCTGGTCGTATTTTTGATTTTTAATTGCCAGAAGCTGTGATCACAGATTGCCTGCAGTTAAATGTTTGACCAACGAGACTTTCTCTTCCGACAGCGGCGATATCGTTTTAAACCTTGTTGAGACTGATCATAGTGATGGAAACAAAACCACCTCTAACTCGTTTCACAAGAAAGCAAGAGGTACGATATTCAAATCGAACAGGACAATCACAGCAGCTGACTTTGTTTCTCCAGAAAATGCATTGAAATTCTCTTGAACTCTTGTTTTCTTTTAGAATCTAAAAGGAAAGATACAAAATATTTTACAGATCCGAGGAGTTCAACTCCAAAACAGGTGACACCCCCCCCCCCCCCCTCATGTTCAAACACTAACAATATTATTTTTAAATAATTAAATTATAACTCTCTGATTTTTAGGAATCAGCCAAATCCATCCTCAGGTATCCCTCCTCTAAAAACTGTAAGTTTGTACACTATCCTTTTTAAAAACTCATGCGTGTAAAAATAACGTATGGTTTGTTACCGATAGGCAGGGAGTGAAGTAGTTGATACTTTGCCAAAAATAAAAATACATTTTTTGACTGAAACGTTTTTAAAATCATTGTTACATAGTAATTTATAATTTAAAAAAATCAGTTCTCTATATATGAAAACTAAAAACCGAAATATTTAATCAGATTGTTTAAACTGCATTAATTCACGGTGGTTGTGACTGAGTTGGACCATGTGGGCAAAGCATTTTATTACCACTAGAGGGCGACATAAACCAAGTTTCCATTTTTCCATCATCATCATAGAAGGCCAAAACATTTGCAGTAGATAACTGTACTTTTGTGGGGTTTTTTTTCCAGATCAGACTGATTCAGGGGGGCCACTGATGAATGAACTACCTCATACTAAAAGCTCTACTTTACCTAAAATGGCCGAAAGACCAAAAGTGTCTTTTGGCCCTGTGTTTGAGAAATACAGAACCATGCCTGGAAAGCAAAAGGACCTCAAACAAACTAAACACAAGGCCAAGGGGTATTTTACACCAAATCCTGGTAAATATTTCTATAATTAATTGGCCCTTTAAGTTTTAGAAAATCCTCCACTGTCAAAATATCCTTTAACGAGACGCTAGTGAATGTGGATTTACTCTTATTTTTCTAGATCAAAGTCACCGTCATGTCTCTTCATTCATTAACATTCGGCCTCCCAGTCCACTTCGTCCTGGTCTGAGTCTCTCAGACCCGTCTAATCCCATATTGCATCCTGCGAGGCTGAGCTTCAAGAAGGCAGACACGGGAACCAACCAGCAGCAGCAAGCTGAAAAGAATAAAAAGGTTGTTGGCAACTTTTTTTTCTGTTACTGACTTTCAATCTGGATCATAAATAGTTTATTTAAGACTGCTCTGATGTCGGTTTAGAGCATCTTTGAATTCTCCTCTCAGGGCAGTTATCGGAAACCTCTGGAGATGCTCCTTGATCTGGTGGACAAACACTGGAGGGGGGAGAGATCTCTGCATCAAAACAACAGCTTCCTGTGTGAGTTGGACTTTTGTTTGCGGAATGTGGAATCTGATTTTGAGACGCTAAAATGATGAAACTTTCCCATCTCGTCTATTTTTGTCTCTAGCTCAGGCTGTCCAGATCCTCTCCATGATGGAGAGCGACATTTCCAGCCGGGAGGCGGAGGTCAGGACCTTAAGACGGGATGTTGAAGCACTCAGCTTTCAAGTGGCTGCACGAGAGGAAGAACACAAAAATCATGTCCGAAACCTCTCTGCTCAGCTGGAGGACACTCAAAGAGAGGCGGTGGGTTTCCTTCCAATAAAAAGAAGAAACAAGAGCAGTTCAGTGTTTATTGTTGTGTTGCATTGAACGCAGGGCGAACTTAACGAGCAGCTCAGGATTGTCCTGGAGGAAAACGTCGCTCTGCAAAAACAACTCCTCAAGTTGGAACACCAACACCTCAAGTCCATGACGAAGGTTTCACCCATTGCTCAGATACGAGGTAGGTGCAGCTGCTGACGTGCATGAGTGGACCATTCAGCTGTCTTTTATTACCAACTATATTTGTTTGTTTGACCATCCACAGAGGCTCAGACAGAAGTGGAGGAGCTGAGAAGAGAGATCGGATGCCTGAAGATGAAAGTGCAAGAGGCTGAAAAAGTCCAGGAACTGTCAAACATGCTCCAAGAAAGCCACAGGTAAGAAGATCCACCCGTCTCAGTGCTGACTCGGGATTCCTACACATTCACACCCACGCTGAGTACAGTAATGCTAACCTGCGTCTAAATCATCTGCCTTGTTGGTTGTTTATATGATTTGCCGTCTGTGTTTATGCTGCAGGTCCCTGGTGGCTACAAACGAGCGCTTGCTTGCTGAGCTTAGGGGAAGTGGAGAGCATTAAAGCCACATTTGAAGGAAGTTGTGCAAACCGGGATAAAACATCAAAGCAAGATTCTGCCACGCATCAAATAAGCACAAGGTGCAGTGTCTTCAGGTTTTCTTCTCTTCATATATCACCAGGATACATTTGCACTGGACCAGATCATTCCTTTTTGATGAGGCGCTTCGTACCTTGAAGGAATATGTATAAGCTGTCTTCTCGATGTAAACACCCAACAGGGAACGGCAATTCATTCACCAAACTTTGTATATAAGTGCGTGTCTGGCTGTTATGTTAACAAATGATTTTAAGGGGAAACTGTGAGAAGGTCATAATGTGTTTCCTGGATCTGTGGCAAGATTGTGTCTCTTTTCTTTTTAGGTCAGCTGAGTATCCATGGGCTTTGTGCACGGCGGCGGGATGAATGCTTCAAGACTGCAGCTGCACTGTGACTTTATTTATACCTCTGCCTCAAGGCTGGAGCGCTGCTCAGACACTTCCACTTTCCTCTCGCAAACCTGAATGCAAACCTCGTCAGACCAGCTTTAAATGTATGTGCTGCACAGGATGAATGCAGCTTTTGGTTGAATTTTACAGGTCAGCGGCTGGTTGGACTGCTGCACGGCGTCCCTGCAAAAAAGCCAAACGAGTAAAACGGGCATCTGAGGTTCTAGTTTGGTTTTGTTTGTATTTTTATTTTTCGATAATGCACGAAATCAAGTACGCAGTTATAGAAATATCAAGGAAAAAAATAACACTGCATGCACTCAGGGCACAATAGAAATTTAAGGTTATTTGAAAGAAATAAAACAATTGTTCCTCCACGTTAAAGGTGCACAGTATTTGGCATTAAGCACAGAAGAAAAAAAAATACTCAGGCTACTGCAGCCGAGAAAATCTAATACAAAGAACTGCTAGTTTTGAACTTAATGCACGATTCTTCATCAGCTCAGGCTACAGGTAGTGTGTTAGACACAATACGGTCATCTTGGAAAAATATTCTACAAAAGAGCATGTTTGCAATTTTCCCTTTGTCAGGTACGTTATGTACGTAAACAATAAACTCTGCGTTTTTGAGTTAGATCTGTGCCTTAGATGACAGCACCACATACAAAAGGTACGAACAAATAGAACAGCGTTAGAGGATAGCTTACTCTTTACACGTACAATTTGATACACACTGATATCAAGCAATAATCTGATCATGATCCCACAGTTTCAATACTTGTTTTTTTTTTAGCAAGAAAAATAAATCTGACTAGTAGTCTGGACTAACAGCAGGCACAGCAGTTTCGGAAAGAGGCAAACCGTCATCTATATGCTTCTGAATCGAATGCAAAATACAGAACATGCACAAAAACAGCCACACAGAAAACAACAAAAATCAGTGTCTTACATTAGATCATGTGGCAGAAGCCTTTTAGAACATATACATCATCTTAGCACAAATATATTAGAAATACTGTATCGAAGATAGAAAGTAAAATGGCAAAAATACAATCTTGTACAACTGTGCTCATTATTAGGTACGAGTAGAAGTTCTGCTTTTAGTTGAAATCACAAGTTCAATTACTCAAAATGTTTGTTGGTTTGGGTTGTATGAAACTACATGTGAAGACTTGTCAGGAGGTAATGTTTGGCTTAAAAGCTTCAGACAAATCTAATAAAGTTTGCATGAAAGGGAATATGTTTTACATAAAAGGAGGAAAAGTGAGATTATGGCAGATTTTAACACAAGCTGTTAACACGTATATTTTTATGCAAGTGTATGGAAGTCCAGAAAAGCTTCAAAAAAGTGTGTTGCGTTTTATATATATATATATATATATATATATATATATATATATATATATATATATATACATACATATACACCATACTTTTCACTGTATAAGTTGCACCTTTTTGCATAAATTAGCATGCCCTGCGACTTATACAGCGGTGACTTATTTGTTTTTTTCTCATATTTATAACACAATTTTTGTCTGAGATCTGACGATTTCATTCATTCTGAAATATTGAACACTACCGTTTTCAGCCACTAGAGGGCGGACGAGTGATATGGCAAGCCAAGTGTCTCATTAATAGGAAAAAGTGGCTATTAATGAGACACTTGGCTTGCCATATATAGCTACCTTTGTCTCGCTCCAGAACTACTGGAGCAAACGTCACATCAGCTGCATTTTGCCACGTTGCCCAGGCGAAATGCAACTGATTTTACTGTTAAAGTGCATTTAATAAGGAAAACTTCCAACTGAGACACACCTTTACTATAAAGTCGATCAAACAAATAATTATTGTTAGGTGCTTGTTAAATTTCAAAGAAATGCACAGCGAGTCCTCCCTCTGCGCTCCAGCAGTCTGATTTGACCGTCAAAGTGCATTTATTAAGGAAAAGTTAAACTGAGACACACCTTTGCTATAATTTCGAGCAAACAAATTGTTTTTAAGTGTTAATCTTATTAACTTGTTAAAGTCCTCCCGTGCACGCTCCCGCGGCCACCATTTGGCAGCCAATCGATTTTTGGCACAACACCGGCCCACATTTCCAGGTGGTCAGTGGTGACGCGTAACAAACACGATGTGTCAGTGGTGATGCATAATAGAGTCGACGTATACAGCGAAGCGACATGTTTGTATTTTTTCCATTTTATTAGACATATTTGGACTGATGCAACTTATACGGCGGTGCGACGTGTACGGCGGAAAATATATGTGTGTGTGTGCATGCATGGGAACAAAATAAGGGCAACTTTTATTTTACTTTTTACTTCTTTTATCTGTAAAACTAGAATATTTGAACTTAGATAATCGATGCTCTGCGTTTAAATCAAGTTTTCCTTTGGAATATATCTTCAGTTTTTATTTGGCCTTTCAGGACTTCCATACAAATAAAAAAACCCCTTTCAGAATAATTTAAAAACTGAACAGCAGAGCTTTTAAATAAACAACAATTGACAAGTGCAAAATACAAACAAACAATACTGAAAATGCAATTGAGTAAAAATAGAAATGTTAGTATATCTCTGTCCAAAAACATTGTGCTATTCATCTTTGACACTGCAAAACTACCGTAATCACCTATGCCTTTTTGTCAGCTAACTATAGGTTATAGACGTTTTCATTAAAAAGTGCAACATTGTTTATCATCAAGCTGTTGTCCCGCTTCTGTTTTTTCTTGGCATCTTGCTCATTGTGCTTGGTAAATATTCTAGGGCCCTATCGTAACAAGAGTTTTCGTAGCAGAGCAGTTTCTCTGTTTGGCAGTCACTTGCTATCAGACAGGAATGTACCAGCTGGTGATGACTTTGTAAAAATAGATGTAAACAGTTTTCCAGTTCTCACACAAAGAGAGGAACTCTCTCACAAACACAAACTTACATAAAATAAACAGGTGGAGTAAAGATATGAAATTGTATTTTTTTTTTTTGTGCTTTCTTTTAGTACTCTTAAAAAAATCATCCTGGCGGTTGATGAAACGTCGGCCTTCACATGGGTCTACCCTCGCCGGGTTTGTTCACTTTCTTTTCGTATGAGCCTCGATGTTTGTATCCCGAGACGTAGCCCGACGTGTCCACTACGTCCACGCGCCCAGCCTTCCCCTTCCCGCGTCCGGTTTCATCGAAGCGCTCCTTGTGCGACCCCGTAAACTTGCTGGTGTCTGTGAGACGGCTCACTGTGGGAGAGGCCACGGCTCTCTGTCAGAAAATTTGCAACGACATTTGAGCTGTGGCTGCGACCTCCTGCAAAACAGACGTGAATATCTGTGAATCGCACAAATAAAATCTTACTGTGACTCCTGCGATGACCGGCGCCTTCCCCTCGATCAGCTTAAAGACTTCGGCTTCGGCCTCCTCTCCGCTCTTGTCTTTATGTTTCTTCCTGGCCAGCTCTCCAAGTGCAGCCTTGAATTCATCAAATGTGATGGTGCGACAGGATTTCTTCCTGAAACGTAGGAGAAAAACCAAGCTTGAGTATGGCATCCAACTTGTCACATTTTGGAGCCCAACTAGTTCTCCAGAAACTAAAACTGCTGGGATGGTTCAGGTCTTTTGAAGTGGGGGATCTGTAGAAAGGTTTGAACAATTACTATTTTTCTTGTAATAGATAGCTCCTCGAATGCGCTCAATGTAGAGAAATAGTGTTTGTTACTCAGAAGTAAGAATTGCCAAATGTAATAGATAAATCAACTTTAATGCCACCCACAAAGTTGAAATTTTTACTCCATAAGTTTGAGATTCCTCACCAAAACCAACAAACAAGGAAGTCGTCAGCAGAAAATTTGGCCCTGGTCAGGCTACCTGCCTTATGTGATGGCTTGGTTCGTGCCTCGAGTGCCCAGACTCAATGCTTTTGGCAGGATGGATCAGATCTTGGGGAATACTCTTTGGTACGGTCCAGTGGTGTGGCCATATAATTGGGATGTTTCGGAACCGAGAGGACCGACACAGACTCAAGGTAGACATAATCAGTAAAGTTCTGCCTGTCCCCAAAACAATCATGTTTATCTGAATTTGGCTCCCTGACTGGCCTTGACAGGCTACCTTATCTGAATTAGCCTGGAAGCTCTGTAAACCTATGGACCAATCAAAGGGGCCCAGCTGAATAAACATTCTGTCATCATTTCAGGACACTTTGGATTCTATCTGACGTCATCCTTGGCTGTTCTCGGTACCCTCCAAGAGTGTACGGATCACTCCAGAGGGAACTATGTGCACTTGAGCGATTTCCCACTCTTATCGGAAATCTTGCCTGTGTGTGCCGTCTCTGAATGTCGGTGTCATTATGTCATATGTGTGCAAGATTTTTTTTGTTTTTCATTTTCATACTTTTAATCTTCAGCCAAAGATTAAGAGCATGCTAGGAATTTTTTTTGCCTCCAAAACCTATGTTGTCACTTTCACCAATTATTGTCTGTTCAAACAGCTCTCACTTGTAAATGAGTCTTTGAGGCTCATTGTGATTTATCTGTTTAAATAAAGGCTGAATGAATTAAAAAAAAAACACTTGACATAGAAATTAAAATGGCTGCTTAACACATGCAAAGCTGTGACAGCCGAGCTGCAGTAATGAATTTCTCTATTGCATCTCATTAAATCATTTGGAGACGGTACTAGTACGAGGAAATGTTACTACATTGTTTTGAATGTTAAAAAACATTGGAAATGGCTTGTATTCCTAATAATAGAAAAAAAAATGTCAAGATGGCCGTGCTCAGAGCAGTTGCAGCTTCACAGGCTCCCGGTACTATCCCAGTTTTTAGAAGTTTTGATATTGACTTGTTTTGGGACCCTGTGTACATAATTTCGCTCCATCACATGTACCGCATGAGGTGCGAATGACGATAAAGAAACTCTGACTCTGACTCTCTAATAGCCCAACTGTATGCACAAATAAGTCATACATTTTTTTTTTTTTTTTTACTTGCATTTGAAAAACTGATGTTATTCCAAAGAGCTGACAATTTCAAGGTAAAGGGATTGGGCATAAACCTGACCAGACTGATGAGCTAACGGCTAGTCCAAATGGGACCCAAGTGGATGAATGCCTTCTAAAAGTAACTCCAGCTTCAAAAATGTCATATCCGTTGATTCAGACAATATTTTTTAAACTTTTGCACCTCTGTATAATAACGTGATTATCATTATCACAGTGATAACCCTACAGGAAGTGCCCCAAACTGTACCAAAGAGCAGCAGCTAGCTTGCTGCTACTGCTTTTTTCTTTTGTAAACAATCATAAACTTTCTATGTGTAGTGCAGAAATAATGGCAATGTTACAGTTTATATAATAGGGTTCACATAAACCTTTTAATAATTTTGAAATTTGAGTTTTAAGATGGCAGCAGCCCGATTTGGTCTTGCCATCGCTCAAACTAGCTGTTAGCTCGTCACTCCAATCTGAATTAAACCCTGTTTCTCCAAACATTCAAAGATCTATCTACACCAAAAAGGTGAAGAAGTAATATTGAACTTTCTAAAGAATCTTGTTAAGAAATATTTGAACTACTGCTTTAAGACTTGCTTTATCGAGAGGCCGTCTGAAATGGTAAAAAGAGTATGTACATGAATAAGTGGCTAATGTGATGAAAATAGATCTATGATGATCTAGTAAGATAATAAAAGATCTTCCCCTGTTCAGAGCACATTCCTGAGACTTTTAGCTGCTCCAAAAGCTTCAAGATGTTTCTGGTTTCAGTCGACATTTACACCTGCTGAATACAACCGAGTGACTGAGGGTTACGCCACTGCATTTAGTGAAAATACCACCACACATATCTCCTCACCAAGCCTCCATCCGATGTCTAGCTGCCTCTTTTTTTGTTGTTTCACTTCTGCATTAAAAGCACTTAGTATCACAAACAGCCATTGCTGTGGTGATAAATTGACCAAACAAACTCTCAAGCCTAAAATCTCCCAAGGCAACCTGGTGTCGTTGAGACGAGCTACAACAAACAGAAAGGTTTAGGGGTTTTTTATCGGTTGGACTCGTTTGTTGACTCAGTTTCTGTGAGCAACATTTTAGTGATGAACATCAGAGAGCTCACTCCTTCTGAGTCTGTTCCCAACTTGACTAAAGTCAGAAGGAACACTGAACTTTCTGCTTCTGTTCAAAGCAGATAACTGGATCTTCTTACTGACATTCAGTTTTTCAAAGCATACCAGAGTTCGGCTTATTATACCAATACATCCAAAAACTACTAGATTTCTGCTTCATTGTTTATGATGATTCTAGTTCTGTAAGAGCAGACAAACCTTCATACCCTTAATAAATACAGACTCAGCCATTCTGATAAGCCAGTGCTAATTAAGATGTTTAATTTTTTTGCTTGGACGTGTACAGCTCTCCCCCGCTCCCACACGCCTGAGTCAGAAACCACTTAAAAAACGAGCCCCTCCTCCACTACTGTAACTTTCCTGTGAGTGGCTGTGAACACAGATTTTACTGTCCTCTCCTCTACAGCTGTAAACACGTAGACGGGACTAAATTAGACGCCTCAGATCCTGTAAAATGTACACATCCCTGTATATATCTGGATGCCAGTAGAGCGGGATGTAAACAAGGTTCTTAGTCATCCTTAAGGTCCTTTTTATCCTCACCAAGTAAAGTGTTAGATGACGAAACCACAAATCCTAACGGTCAGGAAAAGAAACGGTTAGTGTGACGATTTGGACGCAACATACAGTATGTAATGTGAATTTGTATATTTAGCTCATACACCCGCATGAATGGAGTGACTAATCCATGTTTTCTAGAAGTAGATGGAAGACTGATCACTGTTCATTTCAAATCTGCTTAACCCATCAAAAACTTGAGATATAGTCATTTCATATCTGCTATTATGTATATGGGAACAAACGCAAAGAAAGGTTTTGATTTTATTACAATTATCTGACTCGTAGTTAGTTTTTAAGGGAATTTTGGATGATTTTAGGTGGAAATAAGCATCTAAAATGCACCTTTTTTAATTTACCTACAATTCTTCATTTTAGGGAAATGGGTTGAAAGACAAATTTATACTTTATAGATGTCACATGACTAAATAACTGCCTCCTTTTACCAAAAGGAGAAGTTTTATAATACTAGCCATTATTAACAAAAGGTAAAATAGGGTCAAGCTACTACTTTTCATTATTCCTCAACTTTTCTCTCAACAGCTTTTCTGCTTATAAAACTTATTTTAGGGAGGCAAGTAAGCATTGTCATTGAGAAGTGAGCCGCTAAAAGCAAGTTTGTTGTAAACACAAAAAGTATTAAGTTTGTAAAACTTCAAAATTTACATTTTTCACATCTTTACAGCCCAGTGTTTGCCTGATAATACTCAAAGAAATTACATAAGGTATAAAAAAAACATTTATTGGATATTATTAATTAATTTATTGCATCTGTAAGTGGCACATAGTTTGAGAAAAAGTTTCAGGGATCCCCTCATAACCCTCATGTATATTAAACAATTTTCTTCAATTTGTCTCTTTAATGCAATGGAAATATTTGTGTAACATAAATATTAAGACCTGTTCTTTAATAGTGTTAATACAATTTTTATACTTTTAAGCATGGGTTATTTTTCATTCAAGACACACAGAAAATTTTGAATAAAGTAGATGTGATTTCCTACATTTTGGTGTATTTTAACAGGTTGTTAAACATCTACATGCTTGTAAAAATATATATAAAAAAAATTGGCAGACCCCCAAGCACTGATTCGCAGACCCCCGGGGTTCCGGGGACCCCAGTTTGAGAACCGATTTAGATTCTTCTGTCACTAGAAAAAAATGTAAACAAGAAAATAAAACGATGCCATTTTGAAAATTGCTGGCATATTCCCAGATTGAGCGCACCTCTCCCCGTCTTTTAGAAAACAACAGAAACTGCAGCCAGAGCAGAAAGAGTAAAGGAGGAGGGATTGAAATGTTACCATGAAAGAGCTCTCACTTCCCTGGAACATCATCAGTGAGATCAGCACACACATATGACCCAAAGCCTCTGCCGACATTACATGTGACATCATTTCTCAGCTGTTGCTAGGCAACAGCATCTCATTTTTTAAGCCAATGTCCCTCTACACAGCTTTTCTTACATTGCATTCTAGGATGTAATACCAGTAATTTGCTAATATAAATTATTTAATGGGTGTGCTTCATACATAATTACTCTCATATGTTGAGGTTTGAATAGTTTAAACTCTCGGGGCACTTTGTAAAAACAGCCGTGCCAAATAATTTTGGTCTCCAGATGTCGAACAATATTGAGGTCAGAGCTCATTACTGGACTACACGTCACTGAAATCAAACAGGAAAGTCTGAATCAGTGCAGCCTGAGGAATTACACGATGAGCTGCGTTCTGCCTTTTTGTTCTGGCTGCATATCATGTATGTCACTACCTTACCATCATAATTCATCTCAATGTCACACAACCTGTGTAGTAAATGTTAGTTATGTGCAATATACATCATGTGCATTTAAGCTGTGAAATACTACTAATACATCCTACTTACACCATTATATTCTACTATGTTGTTGTTTACTACATTTCTCTTGGACCTTGCAAATATTATATTGCTTTTTCACTTTTTGGTACTTTATTTTGTACCCTTATTGCATGCTTTATTTATTTATTTTTTATTTTTTTCATCGAGTTGAATCTGTGCTTCTCATCCTGAACATTTCATTGCACATTGCACTGTTGACCTTGTGTTAACCTACATATGACAAATAAACAACACAACTGCCGTTTCTGATGGACGGCAGCATCTGAATCAAAATCAGACATGAAAGAAACGGCAAGTTTTAAAATTACTTGTGGAAACTGCCCTGCTCGTGTACTTTCTTTGTTTACAATGTAGTTAGAGATGAATGACTTTGTACAAAAACTACGACGATAAATCATCTGAACTCTACAGTTAGTAATTAAAAAAAGGCTTGTTGCTCAGAAGAGTTCATTTACACGTTGTTTCCACAACCACGTCTGCCAAACATCATTTTTAGCCATTTGGAAACATAAATCTATGGCTTCAACCCAGGTTTTGAAGACCTGATTTAGGATCTGGCCAAATACAAGTGGCTAAAACACGTTTATTAGTTCGTCTTCACAGCACTGAGCAATTTGTAACAATGGTTTTCATTCTGAACAATATCGTTGGTCGCTTTCTTACTTGACTTTGCTGAAGACGATGTCCACGTCAGTGAGGGTGATGCTCTTGCCGTCAATCACGCCGCAGTCTTTGCAGAGTTTGGACCAGTTCTTGCCGTGCATGTCCTTGCCGGTAGCGCGAGTGTCACCATGGATGGCAAAGCGTCGAAACGATTCTTCCAAAGCGGTCAGCTCCACCGGTGTGGACGAGCCCACGCCTCCATCACTGGTGCCGTTCGAGTCCGTTGAAAGCCTTTTGGATGCTCGGTCTTTGGACTGTTCTGTGTGCGGCCGTAAAGGGGCAGAGCTGTGGTTTGGGTGCTTGGCTGTCTGCACTTTAAAGTCATCGATGTTATCTCTGAAAAATAAAATAAAACGTTGCTGGTCGTTCAAGTGAAGTGAAAAGTTTTCCATTGCTGTGATTTAATGTGCATCTATTAAAACCTCGGTTTTATCAGATCTTTGACGATTCAAACAGAAAATGTTCAAAATAATAACAATAAAGAGGAAAATCTTGATAGATTGAAAGAAAAGAGCAAAGTAAAACCATCATGCCCCACAACTAGAGACCAGGAAAAGAATAGGAGGGTTTTCATCAGAAATATGTTGTTTCTATATGACTTACAAGTGCAGACTTTTCTGCAGAAAACAATCATCAAAGAGCTCAAGACCTAACTTGCTTTTGGTTAAAGCTTTTTGTAAGATATCATCTGCATTATCCAACAAGAAAGATTAGTAGTGTTGCAATGTTTACAATCTGTGTGAAAGGATAGATGTTGTGTTCAGACAAAAAGAAGTGTATAAGTAGACCTCTGAGGATTTTTAAAGGGCATGAATCATAAAGCAAGAGATGGCAACAGATGTGAAATCAGTTACATAAAAAATGAAATTTAGAATTTAAAACTTACTTGTGGTCCGCCATGGCTGAGCAGGAATCTGTTTCTTGGTGTGAAGTCCTCAGATGAGCTGACTTTTGTTTTCTCTTTGTGCTGTGGAAAAGATGAAGTGAAGGTGAGCAAAGAATCACCTTAAAAACACAGTAATCCACGGGTCCTTTAATTATTATAACAATTAAAAATTGTTTAAGCAGCACAATGGCTTAGTGGATAGCACTGATGCTACCCAGTAAGATGGTCCTGGGTTCAATTCCTGGTTTGGACCTGGGCTCTTTCTGTGTGGAGTTTATATGTGCTTCTATGTTTACCAGTTATTTCGGTTTCCTCAGTCCAAACATGAACATTGGGCTGCCTCCAGGCCCAGGCCTTCCTTGCAAAACACATCTGTGATCTCAATGGGAGTTTCCTGGTTGATAAAATTTTAGTTTTATAATTTCATTTCAAATAGTTACAAATAACGATTAGCCTTTTACTATTTTGTGCCACTAACCATTTTTTTTAATTAAGTTATTTATTTTTGCATCTTTTACACAATTTTTGCACAATTTTGCTTCAACCCTACGTATTAAGCTTTACAACTCTATTGGTCTGAAATATAAAAAAGTGCCAGGAAGAAGCTTGGATGTTTATCTTTAAAGCAATAATTCTAATATTTCAAATGAGGTTCTGAGGAAGGCTATAAACTATACAT
>NC_056502.1:20712582-20719938 GCF_014905685.2 Nematolebias whitei
TATGACTAACAAAAAACTATTTAAGGTTTGTTCTAATGCATTTTTAACTATCTTAACACTGCCATCATTTTTGCAATTTACAAATATTTTGGCCGGAATTTTAAATTTCAGAATGAATTGCTGCTAGCTACCATGGAAAAGCTACACCTAGCTTGCGCTGCTGCTATTTACACTTGCTTTTACCCACAGTGTTTCTCTCTTTATCTTACTTACGCAAAAGGAACTACACTCGACAGCAGAAGATTTTTAACCGATATTTACTTGCAAGGTCAGACTTTCAGGACAGGTTACACAGATATACAGAAAGTACGCACATGAAGACCAGTCACGAGAATCAGCCACGAGCCATCTGCAAAGCTTGTTTTTATATTCTTATCAGTTCAGTCAAGCTCATGACAGCTGCATGCTGTAGCCTCACTCATCTCCCCATCCAGCTCTTCCCGCTAACCCAAACATATGGTTCATGGGCAGAGCTAACATTCTCAGTCATAGTAATAAAAACATCCATAACCTTTAACCAAAAATTCCCTAACACACAGGTTTCTGCATAAATGACTAATGAGAGACTGACAGTAGTGTGAAGGTTGTAAAATAGAATTTGAATGAAACGCTATAAATTGTTAGAGCTTGGAGTTGTTTTAAAATGTCAGCCTTGGCTTTGGTCTTCTGTCTTAGCTACATAGTAAAGCCATTATGGTTTTTGAGAGGCTAACTGTATTTCTAAAGACTGAGGTCATTCATAAAGCTATTTACAGATACAATATTAATTGTTTAAGGTTTCTTTATTTGTCATTCGCACAAGTGGTACATGTGGTGGAAAGAAATTGTGTACACAGGGTCCCAGTTACATCCAACAAAAGTATAAATTGTAAAGAAAAACAGTCATAAGATCTAAGATATGAACTAAGAAATGTGCTAAACTAAAAATACACTAAGCACTAGTAGTACAAAAACAATACACCGAACAGCAGCATGAACATGAGTCTGTGTGAGCAGGTGAGTACGAATGAACACAGCAGTGTGAAATAAATCAGCAGCATGAGATCAGCAACATGGATAGTCAGCAGCACATATCATCAATCAAAGTGGCATTACAGAGATTTTTTACCACATTTTTTTTTTTCAATATTCAGAACCTTTCTATAGAATCTCACTTCAAATGATCCGACATGTTGGTTTAAAATCATTATATGCTCTTCAGAACAAATTGTACAAGTTAAACTTTATGTAAGATACAGAATCATAGAAGAAGAAAACAATGTGACAACACAGATAAACTGTGAATATAACCCTCAGAATGAAAAAATACTAACAGCTTCAAGAGGAAGGTGATTAAAATCCCAGTTGTAACAAACTGGTGGCAGCTGTTTACTGTGATTTGTTATCTCACTGTCATAATTGTCATAATTCTCTTCATGTTTGCACTACTTTTATTTCTTGCTTTGGATGACTTCATCCAGTCAGACCTCAGGGATTTCTCTCTAAACCTCCTGATTTGCATCTTCTGTATCTATAAACAGCAACGGTCTCACGCCTCCTCAAGTCAGCTTTAAATAATCCTTCTAAATGGTAATAAAAACAGCCAAAAGTCATTCTTCTGTTGCTGTAAAGATAACATAATCCATCTGCAGTCTAGTTGTACCAAAATAATACTTTAATAAAGCTGTATTTGATGGATTTCTGCTCACCTTACAGCTGTTCCCATACTTATCTCAGCATCCTGAAAGAAATCAAGACACACTCCAACAGAAACAGCTCGTATACGCAAGAGCAAAAAACTAAAATAAAAGATTAGCTGCAAACCAGAAAGACTAAACCATCTGCTTCAGCTGACAAAGTTCACCCACTGGAGTCACCAGCAAAGTGCATTCACTCACCCCACAGTGGCAGTGGTACCATCGAAGGGTTTTGTTTCCACAAGCCTGAGGCCAGCAACCATAAATGCGTCCTCAGTGGGTACAGTCGACACTTAAATGCCCACAAACATTTAAGTTTCCAAATACAAAAGAGTGACAGTGCACGGAGCCAATATAATAAGGATGTCGACTCATAAGAGATTATTAGTAAGTAGGAATAATGGCTTTTAGAGCTTTGTACACTAGGAACCTATTGTCCGATGCAAGTGGCTCAAGTGGCTTCTCTGTCTGACCCATGCTCATGTCTTCACACATTCACATGGTGACATCGCAGAGTACCACTATTGATGGCAGGGGCTTCTGTCATATGTCATCGAGTGCTCGTGCCAAGACAACTGAGATGGGTTTGTTGAGGCCGCAAAGGCCTCAAACAATGAAGCATAGCGTAAGTTAAAATTACACCTCACCATGAAAGACAATAAAATTTGTTTTACTCTTGTAACTTGAGGTAAAACTTAAGTATTTTTAACCCTTGTTGAACGCTATACGTCTATTTACCCCACCTGTTTTCTGTCTGTATCCCCATTTATGCGAATCAGTAATGATAAATACAAACCAGATGGATTGAAACAGTTTGTAAAGGTGTCTGTGGAGGCAGGAACTGAATACAGAACAGTTCAACAGAAGAATCTAAACCTGTAGTGGAAAACTTTGTTTTTTTTCTCAGAGGGATGTTTAGACCTAGTTAAAGGAATCAAGGGACCAGATTTAAAATGGAACAGGCACAATATGCAACCATCTCTCACCATAAGCTCACATATATGCAAAATACATAATCAAAGAAAGATTTACTTGTTTACAAGAACGCCAATCTCAAAAAGGATAATAGCAATTCATGCAAATGCTATTTAGTAAAATTGTTGTCATTGCATAGATTTACATCCTATTCAATGGTTATTTGAACGTGCAAAATGTAGGAGCAGCATAATAATAGTACGGTATGTCTCATAATTTCATAATATTTTAAAGGGATCAAGGTGAAATGCAAAAATTGATGGCAAAGCACAAACTCAAAAAGTTCCATTTGACTGAACTCCTATGAAATATTTGGAATGGATGTTGTTTCAGGATGAAAAAGATCAAAATAAAAACAGGAAGTTAAGCCAAAAAAAAAAAACCCACTTGATTTTTATTCATTTATGAGATGGAGCCAATTAGGCACCCATGGAGTGTGAGACAATTCTTTACCACAGTGAATATGGCAGAAAATATCTGCTTTAAAATAATGACTGAGAGCCTTTATACCATTCACAGTGCTTAACACAAAGACGTGTCACACAAAGAGCCCAGCTTTTGTCAGAGCTGGAGAGCTGAATGATAGGAAAGTGCTTTTTGACTGAATGAAGTCAGGCACGTGTTTTGTAAGACAGCACTGGAAAAACCAGTCACCAGATCTTAGGCCTTGTCTACACAGCCAAAGCAACTATTTTTTATTTGTCATTTTTTAAAATATCCTTGTAAACAGTTTTAATAAATGTCTTCATCCACACAAAAACACCCAAAATGACCCAAAACAATGTAATAACTGTAACCGACTTGTATGCAACAGTGCCACAGAATTACACCAAAAACAGGAAACAAGGCGTGGAGTCTGCCCAGAGTTTGGTTTGGAATGTAAATGCTTCAAGAAAAGGATGTCCTCAGGTCAAAGGTCACATTACATGTGGGGCTATGACATCGTTTTCAAAAGTTTGTGGGGGGTTTTTTTTATGTTTCAAGTCAATTCAGTTTATTTATATAGCGCCAAGTCAAAACAGAAGTCATCTCAGGGCACTGAACAGAAACATTCATATATATAAATAATAATTTAACACTATTTATCTGAGGAGCAGACTGCTTTGAGTTTAACTCCATTGCAGAACTTTCATCTCATTTAAAAAAAAATTTACCTCAAGAAGCCTTTTTCAAAAGATACAATTTGAAGGCTCCTACTGTGAAACTTTTATGCATAAACGCAAGGTTGAAAGTATAAAATTGTTTTTCCACAAAAAACATTCAAGTGTTGACGGCCTCCTGTTTGACCTCGACTAAAATCCACCTCGCTCTTGGCTCTACTTATCAATCTGTTTGGAAAAAAAAAAAACTAAATTTCTCCAAACTTAGTCCTTTCAAAGAGCTATCGATAACAGGTAAGATATTGTTTTTTTTCTTCTTTCCACAGATCCCCACTTCAAAAGATCAGAAGTGCTAAAAAAAACAGAGAAGGATGCAAATGAGACAAAGCAGTGTCTCCTATGGCAAGGAATGAACTTTTTAGTGGAACTTTATAACATTACAGACATTTTACAGTCACAAAGATTTATAAATCCAATAAAAAAGAGGAAACCTCTGCCAGAAATGCAAAATACATGTATGTCATATATGTAAAAAAAAATTATTAGCCATTTTATCCAGTTAGTTTTTCCTTAATAGTCCAACTGTAAGTCTTAAAATACTAAAAGTCTAGTGAAATATAAGTTCAAATGGAGCATTTTCAAGTGTCTGTTGAGGATTTACTGAGGTTTTATTAGTGTTGGCTTAACTTTCAGTGGGAATTTACATCTTGTCTATAGCGTGGAGCTCATAGCGTGCTCCTCTGCTTCACTGACAGCGGCTAAATCTACGACAGACAAAGCATTCTTTGCTCTAATTTATTGTCTTGTGGGTTCAGCTGCCCGAGTTGCTCAGAACAACGAGCCTCCTCCAACAACATCATGTAAAACACATAAAGCAGTCATTAACACAGAGTTAAGCCTTACAATAAAGCAAGCTCTGACTGTGCTTTTTCCATTTCACCTCATTTCTACTCTAATAGACACACAAAAATTAGACTAAAGCGATCATCATCGTAGAAAAATGCTTTTTTTTCTTTTTTTTTCTGCTCCAGTTTTCCACGTACAAATGAAAAGCCATTTGGTTTGGAGCAGATCTCCAGAGACAAATCTGTGACTGGATGACAGCATGCTTACATACACTTGCCTCCTGGCAACCCACTGCACAGATGAGTGCTTAGAGTAAAAACTGACCCATTTTGAACCACATCTATTCATAGCAACAAAGAACAGCCAAGACCAGAACGTGCTAGTCAATCTTATGGGGTGAAAACAGACTGAAATACAAACAACAACAACAAAATGTTGTTTGGCTGTTGGTTAGACAGATGGTGCTTAGCTCATAAAATGATGTCACTATTGTCTGAGAGATGTGTGAGTTTTGAGTGGGAGGAGGATAGTGTACGCCTCTGTCGGGGTATCACGGTGAGTGGGCACGCAGAGAACCCATCTGCTTTCCATCCAGACCTCTCTCCATTCCAGTCAGCTGCTCTGGAATGGGGACCATCTCAGTTCATCATAGATGTATAACTGGGACCGGCATCGCAGTGAAACTCACACAGACTGGGTCTTGTACAGTACTGTGCAAAAGTCTCGAGTCGTCCCTCATTTCTTTGTATTTTTCAGAGCAATGCAAACCACAAACGCACAAATACCCTCCGTCTGTGTGCTGAGCTAGTAGTAGTGAGCTATTAGTGCTTAGCATATTTCTTAGTTCATATATTAGATCTTATTACTGTTTTTCTTTTACAATTTATACTTTTGTTAGACGTAACTGGAACCCTGTGTACACAATTTCATTCCACCCCATGTACCACATATGATGCAAATGACAACAAAGAAACCTTGACCTTGTTATTCCACACGTTTTACAGTTTACACTTATAAACCTCTTCCCATTTTGTTTTCAGCTCATCTTCACAATAAGAGATGCAGTGAAGACAATGGTGTCAGACGCATTTGTAATGTGGAGGGTTGGGGGGTCGTCTGGGGTGTCCTGCCCCATAAAATTTTGAATAAAGTACCGGTAGATGCCATTTCCTGCATTCTGGCGTATTTTAATGGATTGTTAAATATCTACATTTACGTACATTAGTAAGCACTTGATTCAACAACAAGAAGTAGCCTGACCAACAGCTCTTGTGTGAATAGAGCACGCTCCGCTTCTCTCAGGCATCCTAGCGCACCCCCCCCCCCACCCCCCCACCCCACCACCACCACCAAAAACTGCAGAACTAACGTAGTGCTAAGCTAGCAGTGTGCAATACAGACGCATTAGCTAAGATGCTACAGACGTAGCGCTCCACTTCTCCCATACATCCTAACCTCCCCACCCTCGTCAACAACTGCCAGCACTAACGTGGCGCCAAGGCTAAAGCGCAAAACAGAGGTGTCTCCCCCTCCTCCCCCCCGCGAGCTCCCTGCCAAGGCAAATGACTGAGGAGAAACACTGCACGCAGTGTGGCGTTGTTGGAGGTAACCAGGAAAACCCGGAGTGGATTTTTAGTGGTTTGAGTGTTCTCCTATTAATCAAGTGGAATGGATTCATTCACAAAGAAATAGAAACAGCACTGGATGAACTGATGTTTTATGGTAAATGTGTGTGTGTATTGGGGTGGGGGGGTGTCCAAATGAAAATTTTTTTAAATGTGCGTCCCCACATCCCCTTCACATACACCTATGAGTGAAGATCACACAACTAGGCAGCTCAAACTATAGATCCACTTCTCTTCAGTGTTTGTTTTTAGAAGAAAATGCACACCAATTACAGATCGGGAATTCCCTGAACAGCATGTTTCTGCTGCTTTTCACATGTTTTAAACTAAAGTCACCCTTTGTGTATAAAGATAAACGTGTTTAATGTTGCAACGAACATCATTGTGAGACATTGGGTGAGCTGTTAGAGTTTGGAGTATGTGTTAGGGATGTCTCTCAGCTATTACTACTCCAAATTATAGCTCAATATCTGTAAAGTTGTCTGGTTTATAGTCATTTTGGTGTTTTCTAAGTACAGCAAGTTGTGGTGGCCATGAAATACAATATCCTAACCAAAGGCAAGTTGCTAAATTGTTTAACTCAACTTTTACTCTCTTGAGCCAAACGCCTCAGGTCACCAAAACTCCACCTGTCTAAGATCTCGTCTCCTCAGAACTTCAAACTGTTCTGTGACTCACAGATCGTGGCAGGCGGTTTTCCATAGAGAAGTTTAAAACAAGTTTCAGCGGTTCGTGCTGGCAGCAACACGCTAAGAAACAGCTGTATAAAAAAGTCCAGGGGCATCTTATTTAGGAAATTACAAACCAGATGCCAGGAACGGTCATGAAAAAATACCTGTTATGACTGTAGCATATTGGCTCTAAATGAATTACAGATAAGATTTTTGAAGGCAGACATGTGATTTGTACAGTGTCATATAAAGGGGGAGTGGTTGCACAGAGGTTAGAGAAGGTGGGCCTGCGATCGGAAGGTAGCTGGTTCAACTCCCCGTACCGACAACATCAAAATGTGGGTGGGATGGTGAAACACCCACACCTGTCTCCACCCTCATTTACCCCACTCTGGGCCCTTGAGCAAGGCCCTTAACCCCTGGGCACCCTAGATGGCAGCTCTGCTCCACACAGAGGGCTGTG
>NC_056502.1:20720038-20730831 GCF_014905685.2 Nematolebias whitei
CCACACACACACATTTGTTCATTTTAAATGAGTATTTATTTATTAGACACTAAAGCGTGCACAGGGTGGCATGGTGGCTCAGTGGTAGAGCTGTTGCCTCTCAGCAAGAAGGTTGCCAGATCGAATCCCTGCCGGGGGCCTTTCTGGGTGGAGTTTGCATGTTCTCTCTGTGCATGTGTGGGTTTTCTCCGGGTACTCCAGTTTCCTCCCACAGACCAAAAACATGCATGTTAGGCTGATTGGTAATTCTAAATTGTCCCTAGGTGTGAGTGAGAGAGTGAATGGTTATTTGTCTCTTTGTGTCCCTGTGATGGACTGGAGACCTGTCCAGGGTGTCCCCCACCTTTCACACAGTTGACTGCTGGACATGGACACCAGTGACCCCTGTGACCTGATCAGGAAGAAGCGGGTAAAGATAATGGATGAATACTAAAATAAGAACTCTTTTTGCTTCTTTCAGAGAAATGTTGTGCTCTTTGAAATCTACATCAACATGCTTTACTTTTAGCTTTTAGCTACTGATTTGCTCATTTTAGCTTTTATATACTGTTTTGCTGGTTTAAATTTTAAACAACTATTCTAATAAACTGAGCTTGTGGTGACATTTCTGCTCATTTTAGCTTTTATCTGCTATTCAGTTATTTTAAGCCTTTAATTACTTTCCTAATAATTTCAAGTTTTAGCTCCATCCATCCATCATCCATCCATCCATCCATTTTTACCCGCTTCTTCCTTTTTTGGTCACGGGTGTCACTGGTGCCCATATCACTGTATGAGAGGTGGGGGACATCCTGGACAGGTCTCCAGTCCATCTTAGGGACACATAGAGACAAACGAGACAAACAACAATCCACTCTCTCACTCACACCTACAGACAACTGAGAGTTACCAATCAGCCTAACATGCATGTTTTCGGTCTGTGGGAGGAAACCAGAGTACCCAGAGAAAACCCACACATGCACGGAGAGAACCTGTAAATTCCACCCAGAATGGCCCCCTGGTTGGGATTCAAACTGGCAACCTTCTCGCTGAGAGGCAACAGCCCCAGTTCCTGGTTTGCAAAATGTTGCTTTTATCTAGTTCTTCTCATTTAAGCTTTGAACTCCTGTCCTAACAAGTTTAGATTTTAGCTACAGTGATGGTAATTTTAGCTTTGATCTACTGTTTTGCTGATTTAGGCTACTGTTCTATTAACATTAGGTTTTAGCAACGTTGCTAATCAGTAGCTAAAAGCTACTGCTTATTGCTAGTTTTGTTAACTTTAAGCTGTAGCTGTTTTATTTGTTAGTTACTGTGTTGCTATTTGACCTTTAGTGTAGTTTTAACTTTTATGCCATACTGTTTTGTTAGTTTTGCTTGTTTAACAAGTTGCAGTTTTTTCAACAGATTTTTAGCAAAGTCATTTGGCTCTCAGCGTTCACACTGCATTTCTGCAGAAATGCTCTTTCTGCAGTTTAATTTTAGGTTGTAAAACATACGTCTCCATGTTCTAAAAGGAGCTCAGAGTAGCACACACCAACATGGTGGATGTAAACATCCTGTTTTCTCTTTGCACTTGTTTCTTTAACCATCCCTGAACAAAACATGATGATTTTCAGAATATGCTGAGGTTAATTGTCGGTGACAGAACCCAGAGGCTCTTGGATGCGTTCATTTGAACCTTGAGCTGTAAAAACTGGGGCAACTTCATATCAGGCAGATCTAATCCAACCTTTGGAGGAGAGCAAATCTGCAGAGCCAGAGGTGAGAAGACACAAACACTTCACGTGAAAAAACGATGTCACTGTAGAAACTGAATCTAATTAATTAATGAATCCATGCATTTAATTTGAGGAACAGGCTGTTCTCCATCTACACTCCCACAGCTCCATTCATGAGGAAGCTGCTTATTGAGAGAATAAATCTTTTCCATGCTGGATTATGTAACTCAGCAGTTTGGCTCAAAGGTTGCAGCTCTAATTAATCAATCCATCAAAACACACACACACACACACACACACACACACACACACACACACACACACGATTGTCTTTGGCTGCACGCGCTGAGAACAGTTTATATGACTGAATATGGCTGCAATGAGAGCAGAGAACCTGTTACATAAAGATCCACAAGAGCCCACGTGACTCGTTTGTTGTTGTCGGCGCACATTTACTGCAAAAATAATAAAAATGCACATAAAATGCACGTGTGCGGAAACAAAACACCTGATCGGAGCAAAACAAATGCATGCAACCTGGAATCCGCAGTTTGTGTTTGTCCAAACGAAAACGAACAAAACGTTTCCATTCTGCCAAACATGGAAATAATCACCTGATGACGTAATCCTTCAGCTCCTTGTCGATTTCAAATCATAGTTTTCCTCCTGGAGGAGCCTTCGGGTGTCTTTCCTCCCCGCTCGGATCTGTTCTGCTCAAAGCTTCCCGTCCTCACCGAACCCCCCCTCACCTCCCTCCCCGTGAGATGCTGAAGAGAAACCAGGTCGCTGATTGGCTGCCGCCGATCTGTTGTCCTCCTGTCTCCTTGTTGTTGTTGTTGTTGTGAACAGTGATGGAGCTGTGGACTGTGGAGCGTCTTATTCAGTGTTCAGAAGACAGGCGTTAAAGGGATAGTTCAGATATTTAGAAGTGATGTTTCAGTGGAATGGTTGTGAGCAGTCAATATCTTACCTGTTGTAGATACATCCTTTAGTAGCCTCCCATTGGGGAAAATGAGGTACAATTTACAGACAGTAAACAGGGAGTTTTTGTATGAGCACTTTAGGGGGTGGGGGGGTTAAAGTACAATCAAATGTATTGTAAAATGAAATGAAAATTAAATATTTGCTACGGTGTTCACCAGGTAGACCAGTGGGAGAAACTATAGCAAATGCAATGAATGTCTTCCCCACACCCCCACCCCCACCCCAACTCTGCACCTTAACTATAAGAATAGGTTGCTAAACATCTGATATGCATCCATGCATGGTGATAAAGTCCAAAAGGAAAAACCTCTGACTTACAGTGTAGCATGGAAACGTGCAAACAAAAACTCAGCTACAGTATCTCATAAAGACTTTTAATGTGTTCACTCTGCAGGGTGACTCATGGTGAGTGAGTGTCAGTGTTCATCAAATATGAGTGTAGTTTTCCTCATTCTAAAGATTGTTCAAACCATGTTGAAGACAGATTGAAACTGGCTTGTATCCATACTTTACTGTGCTCGTGGATAGTTGTCACTGATTTATAGCAGCTTTAAAAGAATAAAAGCTTCTAACGGAATACAAGTTTACAAGCAGAAGACATTCGTTGAATAAATAACTCGACTAAATCAAACAAAAATATTCCTCAGACACATTAATTTATTGTGGCGTCTCGCAATATAAATTATGAGCTATACTGAAATGATCAAAGGTCTTCTGTTCCTACTAACCAGCGATCCATTTATAGCCTATTAGAAATACAGAGATTGTCTTCTCCTAATAAATCTTTGGCGTAAATTATAGTTTTAAGTAATACAAAGAAACAGAGAGCATATCCACCATTATTTTTATCTGAACGCTCCATTTACACTTTTTTTTTAGAAAATTTTTCATTTCATTAAAAATAAAATAACTATATACAATAGAAAACAAACAAAAAAAAAAAATATATATATACAATAAAAAAATCTAATGAAAGGCAGCAGAAGAAGAATAAATCTTATGATATCTGCCCCCTTTTTCCCAGAATTTATTCAAACAAAAGTAATTTACAAACTTTTTTTAAAATTAGGCCCCGCCCCCTCACTACCCTAACAATGGTTTGGTCCATTGTACCCCTAATATGTTGAGAGAGTATCTTAAGACGGGAGATAATTGGCTTCTTGTGAAACATCACCAACACATGGACATTGAAATTTAACGCCAGGTGAAGGAATAGAGACTGTATTATTATTATTATCCAACTCAAAACAAAATATGTGATATTTTTAAATGGCAACAGTAATATGTCTATAATAGACTACTGTGGGTGTGATCAAGACCCGGAAGGTGTTAATGTGAGCCTCCAGAAATTAAACAAGTTTAGAACTATAAGAGGCGTGGATTAATGCAAATCAAAACGTGTCGCAGACACCTCCCTATTATCTTTAAACATAGCAGATGAACTCAGTTTAGCGATCATCTTTATGGTTAAGCAATCTTTTTTTTTTTTTAACAAAGTGCAAAGTTGTGTGTCATCATCAGTTCTCCTCTGTTTATTCTTGTTTAAGCTTTTAAATCTTGCGGCTGGGTTGTCGTACATTCTGCAAAGCCGGCTTGCCTATTCTTGTGTTGACCATTTTGCCTCTGTTACTACTTCGTTTGGCGGCAGAAAGATGCAACAGCTGGCTTCAACCTCTCTCAGTCCTGGCTTGAACTGTTTATCAAACGTGTCTGTAGAGTTTAATACATCAACAGAGCAATCCTTACATTCATCAACTGGGCCCACTTATAAGTTGGATAAAGTTCAGCAGCTGCTAGTGTCAATGCAAATATGAATACAAATTAACATTAATGTCTAATATTTCGCAACAATATTTGGAAACTGATGGTAAGAAAATCCTGGGGCAGCACGGTGGCGCAACTGGTAGAGCTGCTGCCTCTCAGCCAGCAGGTCCCTGGTTCAAACCCCGGTCCAGGGGCCTTTCTGGGTGGAGTTTGCATGTTCTCTCCGTGCATGCGTGGGTTTTCTCCGGGTACTCTGGTTTCCTCCCACAGTCCAAAAACATGCATGTTAGGCTGATTGGTAACTCTAAATTGTCCCTAGGTGTGAGTGAGAGAGTGAATGGTTGTTTGTCTCGTTTGTCTCTGTGTGGCCCTGTGATGGACTTGCGACCCGTCCAGGGTGTACCCCGCCCCTCGCACTGTGATTGCTGGACATGGGCACCAGCGACCCTCGTGACCCAAAATGGAATAAGTGGGTAAAGAAAATGGATGGATGGTAAGAAAATCCAGAGCCATTTATTGTAGCATAGAGTAGTTTCCTTAAATATGTCAGCGATGTTGTGAACTCTGATGCTGACGTTCTTTGTCTGCCCCGACATTATTATCCAAGTATATTCCTTATTAAATACCAACAGTGTGCTTTTTTGTTGTCCTGGAATCATCATTTGAACACTGGTGGTCTGGAATAACAGTGTAATGCAGAAAAGACGGCAGTGCAAAGGTTTCTACAACAGCAATCGCTTGATAAGAAATGTTCACGAGCGAGCCGTGTTGCTCTTGGCTTCATTCAGACGATCTGTTAGTTTGTCACTTCAGTCAGAATGAAATGCCTTTCTTCAAACTGAGGTTGTTCAAAGTGTGTTCACTCACGTCATCTGGGTGGTTTCTTTCTTTTTTTTTCTGTGTGCTGAGACGTTTTGCCCTCCGTCCAGAATGCTTCATCAGTCTGAGGAAATACCAAACAAAACTGATCCTCTCCCAACAGCTTACGCCAAAGTGAAAAAAAAAAACAACAACAAAAAAAACAGTTATGTTGGTGCCAAAGATGGCTTCTGGGGCATGCTCTCTCCTCCGGTGCCCGCCCTCTCCATCGTCAACAGTCACGTCAAACTGGTTCAAAACCAGACCAGTTGACCTGACTGAACATTGTTGGATTTTTTTACCTGGATTATTGAGCATGGACTTTGGTGTTGTTCAAAGAGCTATCTATAACAGGTAAGATATTGATTGTTCACAACTTTTTCCACAGAAGCCCACATCAAAAGATCTGAACTAATCACAAGCACGGTTCTGCCCGAAGGATATCAATAAACAAACTCAAAAAAGGAAAGCAAAACAACAAAGGCCAGTTTGTCATACAGCAAGGATGAAACTGAGTCCAGATGGACATCGTCAGAAGTCCAGCTCGAGGTTCTGGTGATAAAATGGACTGTGTGTGGTCTCGTGGAATTTTCCTCAGGGTCTATTTAAATAATCTGTTGTCTTTCCAGTAATAATAATATCAAAACTCAAATATTCCATGTATTCTGAATCCTACACGTTATACAATCAGGACTGGGCTTGAGATTACGTAATCTCTCTGTTCTGAGGTTTCGTATCACTAGCGCTTCAGACGAACAACTCAAAGATGAAGGGAAGTCGTGAAAACACACTCAGAGTAGTGATCCTTTGTGGAAGTAGAACAATGTTTTTTTTTTTTAAGATGTGAACATCTGCTGAAGATGCTTCAATTGCACCACAGTGTGGTTAAAGTTTGATTACACATCATCACTGATATTATTAAAGGATGTCAGTAAACACTTTTTTTACAACCCTAAGTTTAAATTAAATACAGTCTGTAAAGAACATTGTTGTTGTGAAGTCCTGAGGTTCATTTCCTCCGTTCTTTGGTCTTAGATTTATTTTGTCATGTAAAGAATCCACTGAAAATCTGTCCATCAGGAAAATAACACCTAATTAGTTGAAATGTCCCTTTTGGTTCAGTTTTATTTTTTAAGTTGTCTTCTACAAACACAAACTCTGTCATGTTTTTGTTACAGAATCTATCTGATCACATAATACCATAAAAACTGGAAAGATTTTTGAATCCCTTCAAACATGAAAAGTTTTTCCAGATAAATAGATCAATACCAGTGACGCTTCTCTGTTGCTGGTCCAAAACTGTAGCAGGATTTGTCACTGCGCTGCTTTTAAAAACACTTTTATTCTTTGACCGTGAGTCGAGTTGAACCGTTTCTTATTTTTGACTTCTTTTGATTTATACGTATTTTATATTGTGTTCTTGTTTGGGTTATTGTGTTATTATTTGGTTGGCCTTGTTGCTGTTTCTGAGCCCTTTATGAATTTCATTCAACCTTTATTTCTACAGGTTCGTCTCATTGAGTCACGAGGAATCATTTACAAGAGACAAAAAAACGTACACATAATAAACATTCATATGAAAGCATATCAATGAAAAGTATATAAAAGAAGTTATATAAAACAAAATAAAAAACATGCTACATTATAAAACGATATATAATAAAGGATATAAATAAAATGCTTTGGTATGGTAATAATATAAATAAAGTAGGTCTGTATCTTCAAATAGCCCTGATCATAAAACAGGCATGAATTTCTGCAGGTTTAAATATTATTTTTGACTTTCTTGCCTTCATGATGTAGTTTAGGATGTAAAAAGTTATTTTTATGCCGTGGTTCCTCAACTGCAGAAAAGATTATGAAGCACTCGAGTCAAAACTAAAAAATGCCCAGTTCAGGAAACATTTACAGCCTTCTGGTAACTGATCAGGTTAACCCACAAGTTTTATTCCAGTTTAGTATATAATGCAAAAAAAAAAAAAAAAAAAGTGACTTCCCCATAAACATGCATTATAATTATCACATATATATTTGATTATTAGCAGGTGTTTTTTCTTTAAAACATTGCAATCAACTTGAATCAGATAAATTTATAAAAAAAATTAACTCCAGTTGAAGATTAATTTAATAAAATTTATTTTCACATTTTTCCAAGGTTGTCTTAAGATGTTCATAAATTAAATAAGTCATTCTTTCCAATCTGTCACTCTGTGTCTTATTTTCAGGCATTCTTTCATGTGAGCAGTGTAGAACAACTAAACATTTGGTGTGAGCACCACCCATCATCACGGTGCAGCTCCACCTTTTGGATCCAGGTTGATCAAAGGATAATTTTTTTAAGTTTTTACATATGGATCACAAGATTCAGCTCACAAAAATCAACGATTTATATATTTTTAAAAATGATTACTGGTACATAAACAAACAGAAGACTGTGATGGTAAAAGTGCTTGAAACTTTTTTTTCTCACATTTGACAGCATAAAACAAACGCACCATCTTCATCTCCATCTGTTCTCCTGCTTCCGTCTCTAAATCCAGACCTTCCTCTTGTAAAGTCTACAAAGAGATCCTGAATTATTCTGCTGGTCAAACTTAAAAAGACATTCTGTTCTCAGTGAATACATTTCTCTGCTTTAAGTTTCACTTTCTGCAGCCTTGAATCTTTTGAGCCAAAAATGTCTTCCTTTAAACCAAACTGATTTTACATTTTGTTGAAACAGAAAACAAATGAAAAGTAACATGTGGAGATTAAACTTCAACATTTCTATAACAGTGTAAAAAAAATGCAAAAGAAGAACATTTAAAGTCATATTCTTTATTCTATAATCAGATTTGTCCTCCAGGGCTAAGAAATGTTGTCGTAAACACCGGCGACTTTCAGAAACGATCAATATTACATCCATCAGTCTGACTGAAGCTGCTTAATAAAGACTAATCCAACAGCGGAGCTGGACTTCAGGAAAAACAAACTCATTCATTCAATCACTGTCAACAATTTACCTAAAAATAAAATAAAATAAAAAAATGAACTGTTAGATGCCAAAGTATAATTTGGAAAAAAAACAAGTTTTTATTCAGTTTGAGGGTAAATGGTGTGTTGAACTCAATTCATTTATCCAAAAATACAAAAAAATTAAAACCTTCAAGTTTCTTGAAACAACTTAAAACACAAAAGCTGGTTAGACTTATTGGCACAGCTGAAATTTAACATCAAAACCTTTAAATATCTCCAAAAGTGAATATATGAGTAAATAATGAATGAAATATTGTTTTTTTCTTTTTTTTAAAAACAGCTGATTTTCTGTCTCAAGAGTCGAATCAGAGACATTTAAAGCTAAATGTGTTCTTTATATATAAAAATTCATCTGAGATGAGGCATTCGAGTCAGTTTATAGTTTAAAAAACATGCTGCTTTTGTTTTAGTTGTATATGCTGTTAGTTTATACAAAACGGACGTGTTTGCATTTATGAAGTTATTTTGTGTTTCATGTTCAAATGGGCCAATAATTCTGACCAGGACTGAAAACTGTTCCTGAAACCAGCCTGTCCTGATCTACTGCTGAGATCGATCCCGAGGCATGGCTGAGCTGCCCAGAGGATCCTGCTCCACAGGAATGGATTTCTCACCAGCCGCCCGATCTTCCTCATCGTTGTCAGAGCCCCAGCCTGTGATGACACTCATCGATATTTCCCCTAAATGACACAAAACACACAAAAACTGTTTTTATTTGCCAAAAAACTGCACAGAACAGTGCCATCAAACACATGGTGTTTGTCCTGGTATCCCAAAAATATATCAAGTTGATTTAAATGAGATGAACAGATTTTAAAGCTTGTTTAGGTGTAAAAGGCAAGTCAGACACTCACTGGTTTCATTTTCTGTGGGAATTTCTGTCCCGTAATGAAAATTATTCTCCTTTTCTGCTGATTTCTTAAAGTTCTCCAGCTAAACAAAACAAACGACAATAATGTGCAATGCTAACGCAAAATTAACAAGGTGTGCATGTAAACATTTATAAATCGGGAACTGGACACGCTCACCTCTGTGCATATGGAGTCTGATAGTCTGCTGCTGAGAAGACGTTTGCTGCCAAACTTACAGAAACTGCACAAAAGCAGAAACATTACTTCTCTGGAAAAAAAAAATAATTAAGAGATTCCAGCAAGAGCAGCGTTACCTTGAACTTTGTGATACTGCTGGCTCACAATTAATTGAGGTCTCTTGGCTCTTCTAAAGAAAAAACAAACCGTTTTTTTTTACACAGAAAAGAAAATGAACAGATAAATGACAACAAGAGACAAAAGAAAGCTCTCACCTTTGCAGCGTTGCAATTTGTTTTGGACTTGCAAGTATTTTTAGTTTCTTTGCTACTAGCTTCTTTTTGGCGTTTTATCCGTACAAAATCAAATGTGCTTATACCTTTATAAACTGTAAAATAAAAAGAAAAGATATGAAGAAATCACAAGAAGTCCAGACAGGAGGTGTAAGAAGCCGTCACTCACAGAGGTATAGGTGAAAGGCCAGCAGGTGACAGAGCAGCAGCAGGCAGACGGCGCTCAGGATGACGGTTATGAACGTTAATATGAGGAAACCGGCTGCGGTTGTCCTCACAGGCGCCAGCGGTAAAAACACCAGCCACGTTGTATTCCCCAGCATTGCTTTGAGAAAAAATACAATTAAAGGATATCAATATAAAGAAAGCCTTTGTTCCATTTGCTCAAACGTGGGTAACTCACTGTTAAACTGCGGCGCCGTTCGCAGGCTGTGTGGATTCAAGTAATGCTGGATAAACGTGAACAAGATGACAAGAATGAGAACAAAGATGCTGACGGTCGCAGAGACAAGTGCCCCGAAGAAGAACCTGAAGAGAACACAAATCCTGTTTGGTACGTGGCATGCTGGGTTTTATTTGTCAATAAAAATAAAATTTAAAAAAAATCAGATGAAGGGAGAAGATTTGCTCATGCTAAACAGTGTCTCACCAGTAGTTTCTTCGACCCACACAGGTGTTCAGCCATTTGCAGTGATGATCGAAGCCTTCCACACATTTGTTGCACGTGCCGCAGTGTTTCACTTTGGGCCCACTACAGAACAAACGTGACGCCTTTAGTATCCTGATGCATGCTCAATAATCCAGGTAGAAAAATCTAAAAAAGTTCAATCTGGTCCTCTGGACGCCTTTAACTTTTACACACTGCTGTTGTCAAAACACTACATTTTAAATACACACACTAGATTGTGAGGTCGATTACTTTCCGTAAACTAACTTGCTGGAGATTAATTTGTTTTTCTGTAACTTGATTTAGTTCAGGGCTATTCAACAAAACTGCTCAGGGGGCCGCAGTTTCTGAAAGCCAGCAGCTCAGACATCCAGCAATTAAACTCATTATGTAAATAAACCAAGTATTACAATGATCTGTTACTTTTTTAATTTGTTTGTTTTATTGCATTGAATCATAAGTGCAATAAACAGAACCTAAACTC
>NC_056502.1:20730931-20764067 GCF_014905685.2 Nematolebias whitei
CCCAATTCTTTATTTTATGAACTCATTGGTGGGCCGGACTGAAGTCACCCGCAGGCCAGAAGTGGTCCGCAGACCGCCAGTTGAATATACCCGATTGAGTGTATTTGCCTCAGGTGGAGGAGTTCAAACTAGTCATGGTAGGATAATGTGGGAAATGGCCTGGTGGCCTCGTCCTCCAGTAATGAGGGCGTTGCTTCAGTCGGTCGTGGTGAAGAAAGCTGAATCGAAAGGCAAAACCTTTGATTTACTGGTCTGTCTACATTCAAACCACCACCTGTGGTCATGAGGTTTGGATCAGGACCGAAAGAAGAACTCGGATACAAGCTTCTTTCGTAGGGTGGCTGGGCTCAGCCTTAGAGAGAGGGTGCGGAGCTCCGTCATCTGCTCCGAGTAGAGCCGCTGCTCCTCTGCATCAAAAGGGGTCATTTAAGGTAAACTGGTAAATGGACTGCACTTATATAGTGCTTTTCTATCTTATCAAGATACTCAAAGCACTTTACACTACAATCTGTACCCTCGTTTACCCATTCATACAGCACTCTACTAGATCTAGACCATGACTAATCAGTGTTTTATCACATTCATACACCGATGGGACACACATCAGAGGCAATGAGGGGTTCAGTGTCTTACCCAGGGACACTTCAGCATATGACTGCTGGTGGAATCGATAGGTGGTTGTAGCATTTAATTTGGATGGCTCCTGGATGTCTGATTTTCCGTGTATGTCCTATTGGATGGAGACTGAAAAGACCAGACCCAGTGTATCCCAATGTATCCTCTCTGAGCTGGGAACAACTTGGGGTCCCCTAGGAGGAGCTGGAGTGTCACTGGAGAGGGAGATGTCTGGGTTTCTGTCAGAGTATTTTGGTCAAGGCTTATGGATGTTTTAACTACTATGGCTGGAGAATGTTAACTGCCCATGGACCATGTGTTTAAGTTGAGTTATTTTCTCTCTTGGAGAGAACTGAACGAGGATATTGCCTGTGCAACTGGATTGCCAAGGACACCAGTCTGCCAAGCTGGGAGGTGATAAGCTTTTAAAAACAAGCCTCGCACACTGCCCGTGGCAGATTCTCCTGACTGTTCTCCATGCATGTAACTTCTGGAAATCTGTGTAACCTGTTGTGAAAGTCTACCCTTGCAAGTAAAACTGGTTAAAAATCTTCTCCTTTTGAGTGTGGCTTCTTTAAGTAAATAAAATGAATAGAAGATATTTTTATCCAACAGTTCCTCTCCTGGACCTGTTGCCTCTATGATCCAACCACAGAAAAGCAGTAGAAGATGGAGATGTTTTAGTGTCAGTTGTCTGCCTTTCTGCTGCCAGCACAACTGTTGTTGCCCCAGTGGACCTTGGTTCCACTGTCTTGAAGAGCAACAGAAGTTCTTATTGATCCACAGATTGGAAAACTTCATAAAACACCAAATTGTGCAGGTTCTGGTTAAAAAGGCCGGCAATCTTTCAAAGAAAAAAGCAAAGGCTGATGTTGCCAGCTGCAGTCCAATATGGTGAAGTTGAAGTCCTGGCTGGTAACAAAGAACCTAAAGATACATTCTAAAATTGATCTTTTACCAAGTTGTCACAATGCTAGTTTGTCTTTAGAGTTTAGGAGCTTCTTAATGTCTGAATGATTCATAGGTGGCTCAACAAAATGAAAAACGTTCATCATGTTTTCCAAGCCTGACGATCTAATCAGGACCACTTTAAAATAAAGACATTAAGGTCTGGCTTCTTGGAAGAAAGATGTAAAAAAAAATGTCAGCACAAGACTTTTGCACTGTACTGTATAGTTAAAAAACTACTAAAAATAGAATTCTGAGATTGTTTGAAGGGGGAAAAAAACAAAAACAAACAAACATGCTTCTCAAAGCTGCAAACAAAAACCAAAGTAGAGCCAGACTCTGCCCAGAATAGCATGTTTGAACAACAGAAACTGAACATTTTAAATCTTAAACATGCAACAGCAATGACTTACAACACTACAACTGATTTAGGATACATACACCTTGACATCACACAGATAACAGTGCTGATCCTGGATAACATGCGCTCGCTTCGTCCGGTCAAACAGAGGCAGCGGGGTAGAATAGCTCTTCTTGGCCCTCACACTTCCATCTGCTGGATCGATCGTCACGGCAGCAATATGGGTGAAAAAGTGTGCAATAAATGATATGCCAGTAACCTGGAAAAAGATTAGAGTTAAGGAAAAACTCTAAACATCCAAACATTGTCGATTTTATCCTCGTGTTCCTATTGAGTTTGTCGATTCCTAAAAATATTTGGGTATCTTGGTCGATTCGCATCTCTCTTTTAAGCTGCATGTGGAAAACTTGGTAAGGAAACTGAAAGTTAAATTGGGTTTCTTTTTCAGAAATAGATCCAGTCTAACCCTGAACGCTAGGAACCGCCTTGTAACTGTGACTTTCCTTCCCTCCATTGATTACGGTGACATTATTTACATGAACGCTCCTACAAAGGACCCCACTCACCCAGCACACACACTTTTTGCCCCACTCCCCTCAGGAAGGAGGTTAAAGAGCATTAAGTGTAGAACCACTAGACTGAGGAACAGCTTCTACCCTGAGGCTGTTAGACTCATGAATCTCTAACTAGAATAATCACTGTGAAAAACCATATCATGTTGCTGCTGATCTGTTTCAATGTTGCTGCTGATCTGTTTCAATGTTGATGTGTTCTGCGTGCACATCTGCTCACAGACTCATGTTCATGTTTGTGCTGATGTTCAATGTTTTTATGTTATAAGTGCTTAGTGTATATTTAGTTGATGTTTTTCTTAGTTCATATCTTAGATGTTATTACTGTTTTTCTTATACATTTTATTGTTGGATGTAACTGGGACCCCGTGTACATAATTTCGCTCCACCACATGTACCACATGAGGTGCGAATGACAATAAAGAAACTCTGACTCTGACTCTGACAAGCACCCTGCAGATGTTGGATGCTGTCTATCATGGTGCACTAAGATTCATAACTGGCTGTAACTACTGTACCCTACCACCATTGCACCCTGTATTCACTGGTTAACTGGACATCATTAACTTCACGCAGACTCTCTCACTGGTACATTTTCATCTTTAAATCACTTCTTGGTCTGCTGCCTTCATACATCTCCTCCTACATGTCTCTGCGTGAGTGCAGTTACAGTGTGCGCTCTCAGGACACTATTACCTGCAGTGTTCCCTCAGTGTGGACTGAACTAGGCTAAAGGGCCTTCTAATCCGCTCCTGTTTCCTGGAACATCTTACAAAAAGATCTGAAGCTCTCGACCTTGACCTCTCTAAGTGGCTTCAAACATCTGCTAAGTTCCTGGTAAAAACGAATGCAGACATGTTCCTGTTTTTAGTTTTCTACATCGCCTTACAACCTAGCTGGTTTTTTTGCTACTTTTCCTTTAAATTATCCTTTTAATTACCATTTTATTTTTACTTGTTAAAAAAAAAAAAATAATAATACATTTTAATTTGTACGCATCCTTTATGATTGCCTATTGTTGTCCACTGTTGTCATCACTCTTTGTTAAAAGTCAGGTCTCCCTTGTAAATGAGGCCCCCAGGCTCAGTGGGATTAACATATATGAATAAAGGTTGAATGAACGAATGATTATTTGCTGAGCATTTTATTAAAATTTGTCCAGTTGTTCATAAGATATTTAACTAAAAGACAACCCCTCCCCCCACCACACACACACATAAACAGATGATATGACGCCTCACCTTTAGCTACGAGCCCCCTGTACCAAAAAGAGAAACGCAAACAATTTCCATACCAGTTCCAAAGCACTAAGCGAGGGCGACTATTGATGGCGGCATGACCAGGTACTAAAGGTGGTGGGGGAGTCCTTGTGTACTCCCACTGACCAGAACAAACATCCCAAACCTTCAAGATGCCAGACCACATTCGTTCGAGCAGGAGAACAGTATAATTGCCAATCAAAGGCTCAACAGGGATTCCTGGGATCAGAACGGGACAAGCAGATGAGGGTGGACCAGGATAAACAACTCAGATTTCCAGGAAACATCACAAAAACCAGCCTCAGACCTGATATTGTGGGTTTTGTTTTTAATCTAAGCAAGTGGTTATGCTAGAGTTAACGGTGCTCTGGGGGGAGAGGATGGAAGGCCTAATGAAGGGAAAAACACTGAGCTGGTGGAAAACTGCCGCACTCGATGTATGCCCATCGAAGGTGGGGGCTTTGCTGGAAGTACGCTATGCCTTCTGGGCATTACAAGAGCATGTAAAAGGAAAGCCATCAACAAGGCCTCGGAGGTGGCAAAGACAGCCTCAAGATGGTTGTGGGTCATGAGCGACAGGCAGTGGGTTAATCCAGCAATTTTAAGTCAGGTCATCTGGACAGTTTCTTTTTTTGTGTGTGCTGAAACATTTCACCTTCCATCCAGAAGGCTTCATCAGTCAAGGAAACACACAACACCAAACTGATTCTTCCCCCAAACAGCTTACTCCAAAGTGGAACAAACCAGTTATGTTGGTGCTAAGATGGTGTCTTTGGCATGCCCCCTCCTCCGGTGCCCGCCCTCTCCCTCGTCGACAGTCATGTCAAACTGGTTCAAAACTGGTGTTTTCCTTGACTAATGAAGCCTTCTGGGTAGAAGGTGAAACGTTTCAGCACAAAAAAAAAAAAAAAAAAGAAACTGTCCAGATGACCTGACTGAAAATTGTTTGGATTGTACCTGGATTATTGAGCATGGACTTTGTTGGCAGTGGGTTCAACAATTCTTCTTGGACACGGGCTTGGAATTGATCACTCCCAGTTGGGATGCCTGGGAGAGGGGGGTCTGATGTTGAAAGACCTAAAACCCCTTATGACACCAGGTACTATCAATGATGAAGTGCATCAATAGATGTTTGCAACAACTAATGCCGCCTGTTGGACAACCAAACTTTAGCTCAAACGGACCCAGCAGGAAAAGAATCCCGAGCACAGCAGCACGTCTACAACAGAACGGCTGAAAGAGAAAAGAATCAATTTGTTGCAATGGCACAGTCAAAGTCCAGACCTCAACCTGATTGAAATACTATGGTGAAAGCTTGAAGCAGCTGTGTGCAAACAAATGTCTGCAAACCTCAAACAGCTGAAGCAACGCGAAGATGAGAGTCAAATTATTACTACAAAGCAAGAGGCTGATTACATCAAACACTGTGTCTGCGTGTTTTGGCTGTCTGTTCGCAAAATATCTCATGAAGAACTAAACGGATTTCAACGAAATTCTCAGAAAGTAGATGTACATCCACAGCTGATTATCGTCTGGAGTCAAGATGGCTGCCACAGCTTAGTGACAATGGCAAACACAAAAATGCTTATACCTCGAACAGTTTTATAGATATGGAGCTAAAGTGTGGTAGTAGCTGAGAGTCATCCCAACACATACTGGGTGCTGACAGATCTTTGTGGTGGGCTATGTGCATTCCTTCAAGGAGTGCTTTTTAATTCACAGCAGACGGTTCAGATCAGTGAATTATGGGATGCTACAACATTTAGTTGAATAACGACACAATGTACAAGATGATGCGTTTTATTTAAACATTGTTCGTTTAAAATGATGTCCTGAGAGGTAAAGCCTTAAAATCTGAAAGTCTATAAGGACTACAACACTGAAGCTGCTCAGTAAATTAGCTGCTTCTGCTTATTCTTGGATCGTGTCCGTTTATACTCGTCTCGCTGTAACGTTTGTTCTGCTTTCTATTACTGTTCTCTCATCATAACTGCACGCAAGAATTTAAAACGCTGCACTGATGTTCTTTTGTTTTATAGTTTTATTTTACCTCACTAGAGGGGTTTGCCTTTTTCCGAGTTGCCCGAGTATATTTGTTCGTCATGTTTTGCACGATTTAAAAAATAAATACATAAAAGAGACTAAAAACAGCCGTTTGAAACAAGTGGAGTTTTTTTGTGTGAAAAGGGCATCAGCAGCACCTCTGACTCAGTACGGCTTAGGTAAAATTAACTTGTGTGTTGACATCATGCTGTGTAACAAAAAGGCCACTGATTGAGCCGTTCCAGCCTGATAAAGAGCAAAGAAAAACAGACACAGTCACGTCTATGACTGCACTCTATACAAACAAGCCACACAACAAAATCCTTGTCTTGTCCAGCAGCCCAAACAAACGGATATCAGATATTAACGCCCCACTGCTGCACGTTCAGCAGTGCATTACACTGGCAGCAGTGTTCCCCCTGCATGAGAAGGATACAGAATAGGCCAAATGGCTCCACAAATGAGGCAGCAGAGGGATGTGAACTCCGAAGCCGACTATGGCGAGGTAGCTGTACACCAGCCACCCCAGAACTTGCAGAGGCTGCAGGGGCCACGACCATCCGTTGATCCTGGGGGGCTTGGAGGGGACCAGCTCGTTCTTGCTGCTGCCTCGTGCGGGAGCCGTGCGCCTCAACCTCCGAGTGAAGCAGTTCATCTGAAACAGGAGAGCAGATTGAGCGACAGGCTGTATTTTAGTACGCACACACACTGGTCCCACAGTGTGCATCCACATTTGCTGGGGAAATGAGTTAGGAAAATAAGCTGGAGATAACGACAGCAACTCTGACCTGTACTCACTCTGTACTTTCAGCACAAAGGATGAACAAGTAGTCTACATTCAGATGTATAAACAAAATAGAACTATATGCAAACTTGACAGCCCGACAAAATAAATGACAGCTGATTTTTAAACACTTTAATTTAGTAAAATCGCACGAGTGTGATAGTAATAGCACGCTAACTTATTTAAACGATGAGACACTTACTAAGAAACCCTTCAGAAAGCAGATGATCCTGAGGGACAAGGTCAGACAAAGGTCAACCTTTGTTTTAGTGCTTTTATTGTGAAAATATTTCGGTTTAAAAACAGCATACACAAAATACAGATAAAATGAGATAATTACATGTTTTTTAACGTCATATATAAAGTTTATTCGAGTAAAATCGACAATTCATATTTTGTTAAACAAATGAACTAGTGAATAGCAAACATTTTTTTGTTTGTTTTATTCAAAAACAAGCCAACTCCCTCAAAACTATAAAAACATCCCACATAAAAACTATTTAAAAAAATATAATAAAAAAAAAGTGATTCAGATGAATTACTTACATTTCTAAAGGACAAACGCATCCACTCCTACGGTTTCTGCCACGCAAACGGAGATTTCCGCCGCATTTTTTATTACCTGGACGTAGTTTATCAGCCGTGCAGGTGCGTTAAATATACATCCACATTACAAGAAGCCCACAGCTACAACAGGGGAGGTTCTCAGTTGCTCGCAGTCCTGGTTAAATTGTTTTGTGTCCTTGTTGTCACTGAAGGACGTCAGCCAGAAGTTGGAGAATCAACTCAGCGGCTCTGAGAACTGCTATGGCAACTGTGACACTGCGCATGCGCGATCCGACTCCTTGTTTTAGACTTAGAATAAAATGCAGCTTTTCTTTGTGCAGCTGGCATTATGAGCCACCCTAAGACTGTGCCATGAGAGCCACAGATATTTGCACACAAAAGATAAAATATTAAAACTTCCCCCTCATAACTTTCAGCCCAGTTTTTTTTTTTATTTACGTTACATGCAAATGCATGTTAGCCATTTTTATATGAGTTCCTTAAACCAGTAAACAATAAAGCTTTTCGTTTTACTTAAACCTCTTTTTTTTTTACTATAAATGTCCTATATATGTATGAAATTTAATAACACTCTCATGGCATAGAAATGCAGTGGTTTAAAGATTTTAGTTTGTTAATTAATAATAATAATAATAATAATGTGTATGTATTGTCATCATTGTTCCCATGCAATGGCAAAATTGGCTCTTTACATTTAACTCATCCACCGCCAGGCGGAGGGGTGGGCGGTCTTTGGAGGTGCCTGATGCCCAGGGAGCAACTGGGGATGGGGTGACCTGCTCAGAGACACCATGAGATGTGCAATAACCGGGGATCAAACCCAAGACCTTCGGGTCCCGAGTCGGCTGCCCTGCCCCCCACCATCTCAGCCCCAAATGAACAACACACTTGTGATTACACATACACATATTTATGAGTTGCCTTCATACAAAACCATACAAATACAATCCAGCCTGTACACTTAATTTTAGTTTTTAAAACAAATCTGAGTGATGATTACACAGTTTAACATTGTTTCTTCGTACAAAGAAAACAGAAAGTCTATGTGTAGAGTCAGCTGTTGTCTGAGCCCTCTGGTTCTGGAGACTGCAGGAACTCATAGGGATCATGAATCATTTCAGAATGATCTCCAACACCCAGATGTGATGGGCTCCCTGTGGACACAAGAAAACAGGACTTTTATGTGCACTGAAATGGCTGATCTGTAACGAAGGCTGCACCGATAGGCAAAGTCTAAAAGTCGCTCCTGCTACAAATACCTAAGTGGTGCTGGTCTCTTTCAGAGGCGTTGGAAAGGGAGGACAAGTTGGACGAAGGTCTGGAGGAGACTCTGTCCACCTGAACCTCCTGGAACTCCTGTAGCAGCTTACTAGGGTCGTCAAAATGCTGGTGGGCTTCGTCATTTCCAGGCTCCTTTTTCACTGGCTTACCTGGAGGCAGACAGCAAGAGTATGATAATCAGTGTTATGTTCACACTGGCTCCACCTTCCTTGTTTTACTTCCCCAATGATGTTACGACCGTTTTACTCAAATACGTGTACATGCATACACACATCGTGTTAATAGATAATCACCTAATGGGTTAAGCATGGAGATATCCAGAGACATATCAGGATAGCTCTTCAATGACATGAAATCCAGGACTGAGCTGCTCTCTCCGAGGCCAACCCCATCTGACATCTGAATGAAAATACACAGAGTATCAAACAGATCAGTCAGTGGTAAACCAACAAACTGTTACTTTACTGTATGTTGATGGATGATTGACAGCCAACCTGCAGGTCACAGCTGCTGGACTTGCTTTCATCGGGTTTCAACATCATGTTTCTTTTCTGAAATGTAAAATAATCGTCATACATCCAGCAGAATGTCACCAAACAAACTGTGGTAAAAACAAAATTTGAAGCTAAAATCAGATACTGCACCTGTCGAACCTGACTGACTGCCTTTGCGTGATCGCCGCCCGTCATTTTGTCTAGAAGTTGATCAACCCAGAGCTTGGTGATGCTTCCACAGCCCTTTACAAAGTCCTGTAAACTGTAACCATTTAAAAAAGAAAGTAAGGAACAAATTCTGCACTGGAATTTTGTTTTTGTTACTATCGGAGCATAACCTTGCTCAAAAGCCCTCAATTTTACCTCAGAGCACATTGCACCCCTGTCTCGTCTCCATAAGCTGAATACAGCTTATCTATCTCATCCGGCTGCAAGTCGTGAAAGACGGAGTTCTTTTGAAGGCTCTGGGTGTTGTAGGCACTGCTCAGAAAAGTCACTAAACAGAACAAGAAAGAGGAAAGATTGGTCAAATGTTTATTAACTAAAAAATACTTGCTGGAAGAAAGTGAGAATTTATTATGGCTGAGAACATCTTTCTGTAATGTGTGCACAAAACATTCTCTCGTCTCGGCCTGAAGGCCAGCTTGCCGGTTCACAGTGCCTCACTGCTGTTGACGCCATAAGAACATGCCCACAACATTCCCTTATCTCCAGCTGGAGGCCGACTAGCCGACAGCCATGGATCTGACTGCAGCTGGCTATGAGGGAACGCCTGCTGGACCCTCCTGCTGTATAAAAGTCTGCAGCAAACTGTTCAATGCTCATTCAGTGACATGATCCATGCATTGTATATCTGTGTGTGTAGGCTGTTTTGAATGAGCAAGTAAAACCGGTTAATAAGTCTTCTCGTATCCTCAGAGTGGCTTATTTGAGTAAGCAGATGATGAAAGATATTTATCTAACAGAAAGTTTAAAAACAAATAAAAAAATATATACATATATATATCTGCTCCTACCTTTATGTCTTCTATCATCTTTAAAACCTAATGTTGTCAATCCAGGCAGAAGCTTATTAGACAGAGAAGTCAGATCCACTTTGTGGGTCTCCTCCTCTGCAAAAAAAAAAAAAAAAAAAAGAACAGGTTTAGCTTCTTACAAGAGGAAAAAAAAGTGTTTTAAAATATATTCCTCAATCGTAACAAACCTTCTGCATCAGGATCAAGCTGATTCACAACATTATATACAAGAGAACCATCTGCGTCTTTACTTAAATAACCCATCTGAAACCACCCAGAGCAGAGAAAACAGCATAAATTTCAATTGGAAATTACACAAAACTGAGCATAAATATATAAACAGTAAGAAACATGAAGCACCTTGGAGTTCGGCATGTATCTGTTAATGCGATCACGTGCTTCATCTGCAGAATGTTCAACCAGAGCCAGAACGTGCTCCTCTGCTGTGCTGTCAGTCAAGCTGCACGCGTTTCCCTCAGGTTCAAAAAGGTAACTGAGAATGCACACCATCAGACAAAGTGATTAAAAGTGCCAGCAGATGCTCAGTACTTGTTTGGCAATAAAACATTCCCTACTTGTACAAAAAGTCATTTATTTTCAACACAGATAAGGATGGGCCTGATAGCTCACTTCATATCTTTGGCTGGTTGTTTTCTGGACTTTTTTGCAGATTCAACGGGGATGGGTATAATCTCTGGAGGAGGGAGATCAGCTGTCAGGTCTTCATCTCCCAAAATGGCTGCCTGTTGGGAGAAATCCATGTCCTGCATGAAAGACATGCTGCGTTTCAGTGCCAAAAGACGCTCCTGGACACAGAATAAAAGGGAAAAAGAGAAGGGCTTCATCTAATCTGCTCGGGTGGCAATTTATGGATAAAAATACATAATGAGAACGATGCTTGGCAGAAACAGTTACACTACATCCCAGCATTTTGATAAAGACTGACTAACCTTTGGCTACAACATCCAAATGTGCCGAATCTTTAAGAAGACTTCAAACCCCTCAGCTACTAGAAAAGTCAGCGCTTTAAATATATTTCATCATTAACTGCATACCATCTGACTCTAGAGGCATTCTTTCTAAAGTTTGTTCTTTGGGTTCATCTTGCCTTTTGTTTTAAACTCGTATTAAATCTAAGGTGTCCAAATCAGTTTTAAAAATACAGATTTAATGGATTCACAACGATGCTTGTTCTTCCTCAACAATGACCACATTAAAGCTTTAAATAAACTTGTCTGAGTTTTTTTTAAAGAGTCTGTTATAATTGATATTGAGTTAAAAAAAATTATTTCTGAAAAGAGTAAAATAAAAAGGACATATTTTTAATATATGAATAAACTTTTGAAAATCACAGTAGCCCATGTCTGCCAATGTGTGGGTATAAAAATACAGTAATATGCTTAAAGGTTTCTGGAAACATGTTCATATATCTGGATTTGAAATGACATGAATGTATGTTGATTTTTAAGTATATGATTTAATATCTGACTCTAAGTTAAGATAATTTGCCTAAATCTGTAAAAACATGTTAAAAATCAAAACAGTATTTAGACGAGCATCTTTTTCCAAGATATAACACTTGTGTTAACACCTAATGACTTAAAAAATTAAGTGTAAGATATAAAGCAAGAACTGCAGCAATGTTCTTAAACACATTATAAAGGGAGCTACATTCTGATGTTTTATTAAGAATTATATACGGAAGTCCCTCGCTACTTCACGGTTCATTTTTCATGGACTCGCTTTATTGCAGTTTTTCGAAGATTGGACATGACACACAATTGGCTGATGGATGGATGAGCCGCAAGATCGGCATGGATTTTTTTTATTTAAAATTAATTATTTTTAATTATTTAGCACCTGTGTGCAGCCCACATGCGCAAGGAGAAGCTTCCTGCTGCAGCATGTCATGATCTCCGCTCAGCAGCGGAGAAGAGAGTGTGGCTGAGAGCACTAGCAGGTGGCAGAGAGGAGATCATGACATGCTGTGCTCTGTTAGAGCGTTTAGAGTTTTAAACATTGTTTAGAATATTGCAAGAGAGGGGGAAGGGTTTAAAATACATACATACACACACACACATATATATATATATATATATATATATATATATATATACACGTGTACATATATATATATATATGTATATATATATATATATGTATATATATATATATATATATATATACTACTTACATGTACTACTATCCCTACTTCGCGGTTTTTCACTTATCGCGGGTGGACTGAGAATGGAAACCCCCACAATAAACGAGGGAATACTGTCTATTGAATAATATATATAATATTTTCGTTATTAGAATTCTTCTCTGAAATGGCACCTTGCTCATCATCTTGAATCCTGTGTGCAGAAGTTTCTTCGCAGCCTTGTAGTAAACAGTCTCTGGTCGGTTGTATACCATGGCATTGTCACACATCAGTTTAAAGTCCGCCTGGAATTTTAACAAAATAAAATCAGTTCCACCATATAAGAGGACAAATCATTACTTTAAGAAGTTTGGTATTCTCCGAAGACCAGTATCCAGCTTATTTCTTGTTTTTAAATATATCCTCACCTTGAATTCAGTTACGGTGTTGTAGTCGTTGTTTCTAATCTTGTCTTTCATGGTGCTGAAGTCCATCGGATGTTTGATGATGGACGAGTAACCGGGAGCGATTGCATCTGTTACTGGAAAGGCAAAGAATCCGTGGGGATCTTTTCTGAAAAGACAGAGATATATCATCATTTTGATCACCGACAGCAGCTTTCAGACTTGTTTAAACCGCTAAGTGGAGAGTTCTCGTCTAATTATGTTGCAGCACGTGAGGAAAAAAACAAAACAATACAATCTGTATAAATGAATACTGCGCATTACGCAAAAAAAAATTGAAAAACAAAACAACTAGATTTTTATTTTGAAGCTGATTCGCTTCCATTTCAGGAGGGTTTATAAACATCTTCAGCTTCAGAATAAAAGTCCAGTTGTTTTGTTTTTCAACTTTTTTTGGATTGACAACCTGGATGAATCTTCACCAGCACAATACTGTGCACTATTTGTATTAATCAATTAGAACATTTTACAAGATTTTTTTTAATTGAACTTGTTCCAGTTTGTTAGCACTTAAATTTAACTTACATTTATATTGATAAAAAAGTGTAAAATGAAAGCCCTCACTGCTTCACTAAGAGCAAAACAGATTCACTAAAAATAGCTTGTTGTTGAGTTAGTAATACTTTATTATTTTTATACATGCTATTAAACATGTTCTGTATCAAACAACATAAAAATGAAGCTATTTTTAGGATTCTGTTTACGCAATAAGAAAGCCATGAAATCAAACTGAAGTTATGTTGATTTTAGGCCAAAGAGGATTTATGCAAAATTAGCTTTTGAGGGAAAAAAAAAAAAAAAAAAACTGGGTCAAAACCGTAAAGGTTTTATCCTACAGCGAAAATTATTTTTAGGATATTTCCTTGTATTTTTTAGGAAATGTCATGTTAATGTGCCTACTGTGCGCATTTATAATGCTGGGTAAAAAGAAGATCCCACAAGAAAATAATTCAACCTCAGTGACTAATAGTCGCTGAGAACACTCAATTTTGGGTAATTCTCAGTCTATCTATGTCCATCTGTGTGGATGAAAACTGAAACAGATGCAAAAATTAAGAGTAAATCTGTTTCTCACCTCTGCAGCTGCCTCAAAAAGTGTTCAAGCAGTTGTTGACGAGGAGTCGACTCATTCTCTGCATGTAGAAAACAAACTATTACTGACACTTCTACATGCACATAACCAGAAATATCAGCTGTGTTGATGAGCAGCACTCTTGCCTTGTTGCGTTCGGCATGCTCTAACGGGTCTGTCTCCTTGCTGTTCAACTTCCACCTTCACACTGGGGTGAAACTCTTCTACTTCATCCTCTACTTCTAACCTCTCTTTCTTTTTTCTCTTCTCCTCTGGCTGATGATACACAAACAGAACATAAACAACAGTGAAACGTAATCAATGGGAGTTCATCACTCATAACGAAAAGAATATTTACTTTCTCACCTCTAATGAGATACTTATAGTTTTTGTCAGTGTGAATGGTTCAACAGGTGCGCCACCACAAGCTGCAGCTGATGCCTCCAATTCATTCTGCTCTCTTTCTCTCTTCTTCCTTTTTTCCTCCTGCCAGTTGAGTCAATTTTAAAATAAACTGCTATTTAAAATAAAACCATTAAAAGATGCAGCACATCGTGTGGACTGTGTACTAACCTTCCGCCGCCTTCTCTCCTCTTCATCACCATATTTCTCTTTATCCTTTTCAGACTTTTTCTTCTTCTTTTTCTTCTTCTCTTTGTGGCGTTCTCGCTCGTGGTCTGACCTGTCGTCATAGTCGAGGCCCGAACCAGAGAGCTCTGTCACCTCACTTCCTCCAACCTTCAGCTTGATCTTCAGGGGCTTCTCAAGGGCTTTATCCTCAAAGTCTGCAATAATAAATATTATAATAAATATAATATTTAGGAAAGGGACAACAGTGTTAGCTCAAACAGTGATGCATGACAGAAGTGTCCATACAAGGATTTTCTAATTTGTACAAAATTTGAGTACAACTCTGAAAATGACTAATGGCTACCACTTTTACTGTAATGGCATATTTAAGGATTTACTAAATGTGTAGACAACCACTGCTTGATTTAAGACAAAAAATATTAATCTACAAGCAAATCTACTTGATACTTCTATTTAAATTGTGCTCAAAACTTTGTTCATATACTAATTACAACAGCTGAATATCTTTAAGTTGTAGCTGTTTATAGAAAGTGATTCAGATTTAGCGTAAAACATCCAAACACAGTGAAGTAAAATATAACTGTAAAAATGGCCACTGAGCCAGAACTATCAATCCACTGCTTTTGGACCTCAACACTACAAGGTTAGGTGTCCTCCATCTTGTGAAATAATGTTTTTTTTTCCCCTTCAGTTTTACTAACAATACTGCATCACTGAATAATGAAACTGCAAGATGTCAATGAGGTAAAGCACAAAAAGCAGAAAGTATTATTGCTTGATTGTATATTTTCTGTGCTTTTGTTCTAACAAAGTTGTTTAACAGAAAACGCAGCATATTTATGTAAAATCTTTGTAATATTCATTAGCTTTCATTCAAAAACTCGAAAAACATTTATGACTCTAGTCTAGAAAAACATGTTTCTTTATTGCAGACACCAGTGAACACACCATCTTCTATATCTGCCCTTCAGATTTTAAAAAATTAACTGATGCAAACGGAAACATAAAAACACATTTAAATTCAATTTGCAAAGAATATTATCTGCTATCTAACAGCTGAGCTGTTAGTTACTAGTCTACACTCGCTAACATAAAAGCTAGCTACAACAAAAGCGGATCGGCTAAAGCTAATAGTAAAACAAATAACCAGGTACCACCAACTGTCATCCACTCCGGTTTGTGTTTCTTGTGTTTCTTCCCCATATTGTCTTTATTTACTGTCAAAGTCTTGTGTTTACTTCAGTTTCCCTCCCACTGTTTACGAACCGGACAACACAAGCTAACAATATTAGCAGCAACAAATAAAAACCGGATGTAAAACCTTCACAGTGACTTTGTACTTCCGGGGGGGATTTGTACTTCCGGGGTAACAAATCAGCGCGCTGAGTTCAACTACCGTTGTTGTCGGCTTTCGTCAGCCTGTCGTTAACTAGCCAAAAAGATTTGATACAAGCTATTGATTTGACAGATGATTTGACAGACGTTGTAAGGTGCGTTTAAATATTTTTAACTTGTTTTTTTATTCATCTAGTTGCAGCTTTGACGATTTACGTATATGAGCTAGTTAGCTAGCGCAGCGGAGTTTTTTTATTTTGTTTTTTTATTTTTTTACTTTATTTAACCATAACAATACAAAACAAAAAGTACCAATTCTTACAATCGAAAGTTACTAAAGGTGACTCATAACATAATGGAAATAAAAGAAATATTGAAGGATAAAATAAAAAAATAAGGCAGTATATGAGGAAATTGAAATTAACCAAGAAACTAAGAAATTTGCCAGCATTTTTTCCTTTTACATATTTTAATGATTTTGCATAGGACTTTAGCTCATTCTTCCAGTGGTTCACATTAGGTTTACATTTGAAAAAAACGACATTTATGAACATAATGTTTAGCTAATATAATCAAATTTATTGATAGCATATTCATTATTTCCAGTCTTATTAATTAATTCAAATTTGATTTCTTTTAAAGTGAGAGTAAGTAGCTGAATCCCTTTGGATGGGATCTAGCGCAGCGGAGTTATAAAACTCGATTTGTGTTGTGTACGTTTCTGAATGATGTTCTTGTCGCTGCAGCAGTACTAAAATGGATGTTGACAGAATGGACGTGGCGACCAAACAAAATATCAACGTGGAGGTCCACGTTAAATCTTTCAGGTGAGTCAAGTGAATGATAGTAAGTAAAACCCACTGGAGATGTTTAATCCCAACAAATTCAAAGTAAAAGTTTCAAACACATCTTTAATCGCATAGCGTACTTTTGAATTATTTTTCAAGTACTAATGGGCTTTTTTAACCTCCATGAGCTATCATTGATACTATTTAGTGCCCTGCCTCTAAAATAAAGTAAAATAAAACACTTGTTGAGAATTTAAACCCCACAGACCACATTTACTTTTTTATTTATATTTTTTAGAAACTTGGATCTAGTACTTAAATTTTTATATTTAATGCCAAAGTATTTGCAACAAAATGAATCATAGTTTCTGGATAAAGATAACACTACAGTAGCTGGTTTGAAAGGGGACTAATGAACAAACTACATGTCCAAGCAGGTGAAATCACAGCAAGTTTGGCACAAGCTTACCAACAAAAAAAAACAAGTTGGTCTAATTTTTTTTACCCTATTAATAGAAAATGAGCATTACTCATAGGTTATAACCTTCATTAATGCTGTAGAAAAGGTTTGTAAGCTCAATCATCCAGGTAGATAAATACAAAAAAAGTTAAATCAGGAAACATTTCTCCCCCCCCCCCCCAAAAAAAAGAAACTGTCCAGATGACCTGATTTAACCTTTTGTGTCTTCCTTAATGCTGTTTTATTTTACAAAACCATTGCCTTTATCTGCTGAGGACAGCTTCTGAATGACAGCTGACTGTGCTACAGAGCTCATTTCATCTCATGCTGAACCTGACGGTGCTTTCTTTAGCCTCCAGTCAGATAGACCTGAAATCATGAAATAACTCAGTCCCCTTACAGCCACCATGCCCAACTCAAAATTTGTAAGAAACTATTTGCCATGTCAATCTACGCAGCAGAGAATTAAGGCAACTTTAAGTCGACCTTGCAGGATGTTGCTAAATAAGTCACTGTTGAAAACCGCTGCTTTAACATACAGTGGGCCATCTGATTTTATCTGTTTCTGTTGCAGCACTGCAAAACTCTCTGAGGTAAAGATGCACGTCCAGGCTCTACTGAATCGCCACAGCATGGTTTTTGGAAACTACAGGTGGACAGAGTTTGATGAGGAGTTCCTGCAGAGGCATGTGGAGTCAGTGGCCATAGTTGATCTGGAGGAAATGATCACACAGGTTAGTCGTTTTGGTCTGTTTTGAGTTTATTTTTAAACAAAGTTTTTTTATAAAAGTGTAATAATTCCACACAGCTGGTTATATATTTATCTTGTTTCTCGTTTAGCCCCTTGATTTAAAGAGCTGCTCAGTCTTCATTCACGTCTTCACTCTGAACGATGAAGGGCCCAGCATGCTCAGTTTAGAGGAGGATGAGGAGCTCTCAGCAGCAAGTCATTGGCTCCTGCCAACAGGTGACTCAGCAAAAATCTTGTTCATGTTTAAAGTGTATTATGTGTAGGATTAGAGTTTTTTGTATTAAAAGCACCCCGTCTGTTAGAGAGAGGTCACTGAACTAACATTTACTTGATCCATGAGGGAAAAGAGGCTGCGTACCAATCCAAATGGCATCTTTATGCTATCTGTATTTGGATGCTCAGTGTTTTGTAATTTGTCATTTTATTTGGCCAAAACACTGACGGTGTGGAACATTGTCAAGCTCAGAGGAAGAGACGGGTAGAACAAAAAGATCACGGGACAACTAAATACAGACTTCTTTAAAATAAAATCCATATACACAAATAAAACAAAATGATATGAATAATAAGGTGTAGGTTGGTTGAACCATGGTAGTTTATAACAAACAAATGCTTCAGTTATTTAATTTCCACAAATCTTTCTCAAGTGTAAGCACATGCAAATAAAAACATCTAAATCTAATCTGAAGCCTGACACGTGATATCTACACCTCACCCTTTTCAGGAATGAATTTCTTTATTATTATTTTGTACTAATTTAGATGGTTTTTTTTCATCATCAAAGGAGTGCTGAAACCAGTTCAGATGTTAGTTTTGCTTGTTTTTCTTTCTCTGCTTTTATTAAGATCTTTTATTTTAAGCTATTTTTTCCACAAACATCATTCCTTTTTTTTTGTCGTGATTTAGAGGACACGATCCAGAAACAAGTCAGTTTTAACCTTAGTTATTATTATTATTATTATTGTTATTATTATTATTATTATTATCCAGTCTCAAAAATCTTCCCAATCGATAAAATTTGATGCGGTGTGAACACTGGGTGCCCAACAAGCTGCTTTGTTTACACATTTTTATTGTCTTTTTTTGTGTTTTATGGAAACTGGATTTGTAATTGTTCTAAAGGCATTTGATGCAAAGTCATGAAGACTGGTAAAAAAAAAAAAAAAAAAATCCCCACATTTGTTTTCAAGGTTTTTTATTGTCATTCGCATCATATGTGGTACATGAGGTGGAACAAAATTGTGTACTCGACGTCCCAGTTACACCCAAATATAGCAAAAATATTAAGTATAATAAAGATACAGTATATAAAGATCTAATATATATGCTAAACAATAATAATATAATGTTATTTTTCACATATCAACAGTTAATGTGTCCATAAAGTCAAACTTTGTAAGCAAAACTTGTGAACGACTGCCAGTCACCATGTGTGTTTGTTTACCAATGGAAACGGTTGCAGTGATTAGAAATAGAACAATCAAAACTTGAAATATGTGGCTTCATCACAAGAACTCATAAGAGCTGTAAATATTTTTAAGATCACGATCAAACAAGAACTAGAACCAGGTCAAAGGAAAAACACTTTTTGTGCTTCAGCTCATTAAGATGTGACCACCTCTGAAAAAAAACCTCTTCTCTTTTGAAACAGCCGAATTTCACGGGATCTGGGAAAGTCTTGTTTACGAGACTGGAGTGAAAACCAAGGTGAAGTAACGACGAACAGCTGCAGATGGATCGCCATCAGGCTGGCTTAATTTGACGGTGTGCATGTTTTCCTTCAGCTCCTGGATTATGTGACGACAACGATGTACTTCTCGGACAAAAACGTTGACAACAACCTGATTTCGTGGAACCGTGTCGTGCTGCTTCACGGTAAATGAAAAGTTTTGGTCGACTGAGATCCTGCCAGATAACGAGTTTAAACAATTTATCTCTCCGCTCTCATTTAGGACCCCCGGGCACGGGGAAAACATCGCTGTGCAAAGCTCTCGCCCAGAAACTGTCAATCAGACTGTCGAATCGGTAAGACGGTATTCATTTCAGAGCATCGTCGACTTCGGCTTCAACTCCAGCGGCTCTTTTCATCTCGCAGTTCATTCTTTACCCCTGCAGGTATTCGTACGGGCAGTTTGTGGAGATAAACAGTCACAGTTTGTTCTCAAAGTGGTTTTCAGAGGTAAACCTTTTTTGGTTTTCTTTTCTGTAACAAATAAATTAGCCGGAGGTTGTCTTGGCTGATTTTCTCTCTTTTGATCTTGTCTTTTTGTTGCAGAGCGGTAAGCTGGTCACAAAGATGTTCCAGAAGATCCAGCAGCTGATCGTTGACAAAGACGCTCTCGTGTTTGTTCTGATTGATGAGGTCTGGTCTCATTTAGGAGTAAACAAAAAACACTTTAAATCTATTCAGTGCAATGTTGTAGATCAGGGGTGCCCAGTACATCGATCGCGATCTACCGGTTGATCGCAAAGGCTTCATGGGTAGATCACATGGCATTAAAAAAAATAGAAGTTAGCCTAACATCCTTCCTCACTATGAAATTTGTCTCTTGATTGACATACAGTGCAGCCAGTCACAGCCCTCATTCTCTCAAACCAGGTCTCAGAGTGGAAAATTTTGGGGGAACCTCCCATTGAAGTGTAAAATGCTCCGCAAGTGTGAAGTCGCACATGTGCACTACACGCAGCTGCAATCTAAAGTTTTTCTGCACTAGCAACAGTTATAATAAATGGCAAAGAGCAGAGTGATTTTTGTGCTACTCCCCCTTTTTCATCATGTAGAAGCAAAACTAATAAAATCCAGTGTCCAAAGAGACGTTGGTGTGTTCACAAGTTTAGACAACTGTCGTTCAGACACTGCATGCACAGTGAATGCAACTGAGCCCTGCATCAGTGTTGCCAGATAAATTTAAAACATCTTATTTACCTCCTTTTCTGTGCACATGTTCAACAAACACAACACACACCTCCTCTTAGGCCCTGTTTACATACACGACAACGATCACATGAAAACAGAATTTTTTCCCCCATTTCTATTAACACATTTATATGAAAACATTTTAATTACAATCTCTGATTTACACAATTACACAGCAATGGTAGATGTGGAAACAGTGTAGTTCCTCCACCGCACCACTAGTTGGTGCTATGTTCTTTGAAACTTGAAACGCTAAGTTTGCAATGTGCAAGCTTTAAAAAAAGCCTTTTATTTAATATTCGATTGTTTAAGTAAAGGGATAGAAAATATGCACTGTGTTGGAGAGCCGTAGTTCGATTTATAAGTCAGTAGCACAAACAATACTCTGGTATCTGCCATTGTCGATAGTTTCTTCTTCGGTGGATTATAGGAAAAAGTTATGCTTTACGTCATACTGTGCATGTGCCAGGGATTCCCTGACAGAAAATACCTTTTTTTTTTTTTTTTTTTTTCTGTTTACACGACAATGGGACGTTTTTGAAACATTGCACTCAGGAGCCTGTTTTCAAATTGTGCAGTTGTCAGAGAAAACATTTGCTATTTTTGTGTAAATGAACAGAACAAACGCAATGAAACTCTGCCATTTTCACCAGAAATTGTTCTCGTATAAACAGGGCCTTAGAATATCTTTACTCAGCACATATGACAGTTTAGGTCAAAATACTATCATTTTAAAGCGACAGTACTATAGTTAATAATTTCTTATCTGGCAACCCGACTGACATGGAAACTACAGCGTTTTTCATGTAAACCCACTCATTTTTTGTTTATTACCCATAATAAACGTTGAAAACCCACTACAGTTTCCAGAGGTTGTTCTCGTGTGAACAGGTAGATAGATCACTTTGACTTGGTCATTTTAAAATTAGCTTACATGATGAAAAAGTGTGGACACCCCTGTTTTAGATGGATGAAAAGTCTCTTGTCCACGTGTGTGGTGTAAACCGTAGCTGTTTTGTGATGAATTCCTGTAGGTGGAGAGTCTGACGGCAGCGAGGAACGCCTGTCAGGCAGGAACAGAGCCTTCTGACGCCATTCGAGTGGTCAACTCCGTCCTCACTCAGCTGGATCAGATCAAACAGTCAGAAACCAGAACGTTACTATAATGCGGTATAATTTGCCCCAAACGTACATTTACAGACCTTGTTTCTTTTTGCTTTGCGACTCGGGGTTTATTTATGCAGGCATTCCAACGTGGTCATCCTGACAACGTCCAACGTGACAGAGAAGATCGACTTGGCGTTTGTGGACAGAGCAGACATCAAGCAGTACATCGGACCTCCGTCGGAAAAAGGCATCTATAACATCTACCTCTCGTGTCTCGAGGAGCTGATGAAGGTGACCCGCTTGTTCGCCAACAATAACTTTTTACAACACTGGCTCAAATGTCTTTATAAGAAAAACTGAAGTGTTTCTTCCTCAAACTCCGCTGGGAACTCAGTTTTACTGTCTTGATGCAACAGAATTATAGAGGACATGATGTTTATGTTGGTGCTAAAAACAAATGGACTCGGCCTCCGGGGCGTCTTTTATTGGTTTGCAGACACGACATGTTTTAAGCCTCAGCTCTTTGTTGTCACGTTTATTTAAAGCAGTGGAAGGGCTGCGTCTCAGCCGGACGCCTGAAAAACAATTTGGGGACTTCACAATAAAAAAAATAGAAGTGTGAAATAGGAGTTTTACTGAAGACAGATGTCGTTTTTTTTACCTTTTGTTGGTTGTTAGTTTTAAGACACGTTGGCTTCATGTTTTCGCGTTTTCATAAAGTCCCTGGAGATGCTCTGAAGTGACACCAAGTTGTTTGTGAACCTTTGAGAGTTTGTTGGTGGAGATTCTTCGTTGCGCAGGACACTGTAATCCTAGAACGTTGTATCAGGAATTTTTGACTGTTTTGTCTTTTATTCTAGGAGCTTTCTGAGAGATGTTAGTTTTGCTTTTGCAGCTGTAGTTTGTTGGAGTTTGAGGTTTTGGTAAAGGCTTTGAAACAAAACCGTGACACGTGGTCAGCAAGCTAAGGATCAGGACAAATCAATGAGATGGACTAAAAGCTGATCATATGTTAGTTTTCTATGGTTGATGTTTATGATTTAATGAAATATGTGACCTGTGCTGGTAAAATGAGTCACAATGTGAATTTTTTTTCAGTACAGAGTTCATATTATTTTTAAATTCTCCATCTCAAAAGCTTCAAAATAATGCGTAGTTGTTTGAAATTTGGTGATTTATCACCTGACCTGAAAGGAGCATAACAAGCTGAAAGTTTCAGAAAGAAGTTAAAGAAGCACAAAATACTTGTCTCAAACCAAAAGGGCCGGTTTCAATAAGTACAATAACTCAGGTCAAACACGTGACATGTTTTCTTGGCTGCAGGTTCATTTAACGTTTTCTGTTGCTCTTTCCACGTCCAAATCAAAGATTGCTGAATAATAAAACAAACCAGATGTTCTTGACCTCAAACATGACCACCTGTCACGACAAGTCTGCACTAAAGTATGGCAGGTTTTTAAGCAAAACGAGAGGCGATACAAAATATTTAACATTTAAAATATCTAGAGGGCCAGATGTGATGTTATCAAGGCCCCAGGCCTGGAGTTTGACACATGCGGTCTAATGAGTCTGCTTCATGCTCCATCCAGTGTCAGATCGTTTACCCCCGGCAGCAGCTGTTCACCATGTACGAGCTGGAGACGATGGGCTTCGCTGACAGCGAGGTGTCCGAGCACAGTCTGAGGCTGAGGGCCATCGCTCAGTGAGTAGACCGACCAGCGTCAGCACGAGCCAAACAACCAGAGTTTAACGCTCCCTTCCATTGTCGCTTTCTTTGAACTCCAGGAAAAGCAAAGGTTTGAGCGGAAGAGCACTCCGGAAGTTACCATTTCTAGCTCATGCACTTTTCGTAAAGGTACGCTTTGAGTTTTAGTTTGTCGTGAAAACAAAGAGAAATGTTGTTTTTAAAACGCTTTCTTTTTGTTTGTCTCCAGACACCAACGGTAAGCCTCAAGGGTTTTCTGGACGCCATGAGCCGAACGGTGGAGAAACAGAAGGAGGAAAATAACGATCTGATCAACTACGTGTGAAACTAAAAGACACCTGGAAGGTGACACGATCGTGAGCCGTCAGTCTCACAGCCCTAACATCTTCAAGGTTGACGAGTTCATTTGCGAGTTCTGGTTTTAACAGATACGTTCTGTACAGCCACAGTCTTTATTCAGGTCATTTAGTTCCTCACGCTTGAATATTTCTGTGGTGTTAACTCGGTTGTTTTTGTTGTCAGGTTCACTGATGTCCTTTGTTTTAAACAGCTTTAACTAGAACGTGCCTGCTTTTGAATTAAAGCAAACTTCTGATTTTTGTTTCATAATTTATTCTCATCGCTTCACTTGGTCTTAACATGTACGCACTCTGGTGCTAGCCTTGGAAAACTAAACACGTTTCTTTGAAAATAAAGAAAAATTTAAATTTGGATCAGTTTTAAACATTGCTTCAAATTAATAAGAACAATTCTACCTGACGGATGGATAACAGGATAAACTGGCTGATTTTGCTTATGCATGTTACTGCATTAAATTTAAAAAGGCAATTTAACCCTTAACATGCTGTTTGTTTTCATAAACTGTTTATGCAGGTTTGCTTTTTTTTTTACAGTTCTCGTCAGCAGTTCTGTATTTTTCTCCTTTTGAAAAATTGATTTAGTTTAAAACGATGTAAATAAACGGTCATGTTTTTGTGACCTTTGCAGATTTGTATCTTTTAGCATGTTGAAGCCACCACTGGGTGGTGCACAGACCCTGGCTGTCTGGTTCCAGAGGGCGAAGCTGGTTTTTCTGACATCTTTTATGAGTTTTGTGATAAACGCAGTGAGGGCAATGAGTCAAAACTGCAACAACAATAAAAACTGATTGCAGCTGAACTTGTGCCCTCGTCTGTAATCCATTTTGGTTGTTTACTCAAAAGTTGGGCAGCTATAGCTTTGCAGAACAAGAAGTGAAAAGTTTGCAGTTATGAATCTGTCCAGATCTTTTTTTTTTTTAAATATATATAAAATTCAGGCCTCTGTTAAACCCTTCAAATTAAAGACCTGGCATTCCTTTATGTTATCGCCCACCGCCTTCCATTGTAGACGTTAAGACAAAGGTTAACTTGTGCTGAAAGTGCACTTGTTCATGAGATCACACTCGGGTTGTGTGTTGAAAATGACTCTCGGCTACTACCACACCAAATGTTAGCTCAATGTCTATAAAGGTATTTGTGTTATAAACGTTTGTGTGCTGGATAATGTTGGTTAGCTGTGGCAGTCATCTTGAAATGGATTAGCTCCAAAAGATTTTATTTTGTAGAGCGGTTACTTTCTGAAAGTTTTGTTAAATCTTGTCCAGTGGTTCATGAGATATTTTGCTAACAGGCAAGGTGAACTCAAAACACTTATTGCTAAAATTTAAAGCAAATATCTCACACAAAGCGTAGCACTTAATGTATATGTTGAAATGAAGTCTCAGCTACAAACACACAGAATTTCAGCTCAATTTGTATAAAAATAACAAAGTTACAGCCACTTTTCTGTTTGCTAAGGTTGATTAGCTGCGGTGGCCATCTTGAATTGGGTTAACTCCAAAAGTTGATCAGTTGTAGATGTGCATCCAGTCATTACTTCCTACAAGTTTAATTCAAATCAATTCAGTGTTTCACGAGATATTTTGCAACATTATCTTGTCCTATCTGTTGTATGAAGTTCGAGTGGTGTCCACAGTTTGCACGAACAGACGCGTTTGTTCGAAGCTGTTCTGTAAGCGCTCTGCAGATTTGCATGTCGGCTTTAAACAATCGGCTTTTTGTTTGTCTGCGGTGCATTTTCATCCTGTGGGCAAAGAGGAGCATAAATACATCTTTATCCACGTCTCAGACACAGTTTGATGGCTGCAGACTTTCTGAGAAATCATTTCTTAAGGTTATTAAACCTTCCTGTCATTCAGACGAAGCAAAAGATTTATTAAGTTTTCAAACCCAAGTGGATTTCCCCCTCGCTCTGAAGCACGTCATTTAGGGCCTCCGGCTGTACAGAAGTTGTCTTATTACACCTAATTGTTTGGCGCCCACAAGTTCCATGTGTCCAAAAAGTTTTTAATGTGACAGAAATCACATGAAGAAGTCTGACTTTAATGTGACGGAGGAGCAAAGAGGGCAGATGGAGTGAAAGAGAACTGGTAAATAAAACCATAATTGCTCTGTCTGGAGGCTCTTTTTCTCTTTTTTCTTCTTCCGACTGTAGTCCGTCCAAACTCCGGCAGCTGTTAAAAAGCAATCAAGCCAAAGAAGGGAGAAAAGTGAAAAGCCTTATTGTTGGGGGGGGGTTATCACCGCTTCGAGCAGCTTTAACATGTCAGAAAAGTCCAAACACAACAGTGTGGTGTTTATCCTTTCATCTGCTCAGGTACGCTGCTGAAAGCTGTGGAAAATCCTCCGCACACTCAAACGGTGACTTACAGCCATGTCAGCAGGGAACTTTGTTGCCAGTTGCTAAAAGGCAAATGAGGACAATTGTGGTCTTGGCTGTGTCTGTTAGCAAAATATCTCATGAACCACTGAACAACTTTTTAGTTAAACTTGCAGCAAGTAATTGTTGGATGCACGTCTTTAACTATTTAACGTTTGGAGTCAGTGCAGCTGAAGCTGGTCACAGCCAACTGACATTAAAGACGTAAAAATGGCTACAACTCCTGCAGCTGCTGAGCTAAAGATTTTCAGTGGGGCAGTGATCAGAAGGTTGCCAGTTCGACTGTCCGGACCGACATCAAAAATGTGGGTGGAAACGGTGAAACACCTGCACCTGCCTCCACCCTCGTGCCCCACTCAGGGCCCTTAACCCCCACCATCTGCTCCCCCGGGTGCCCTTGATGGCACCTTCCTGCTCCACACAGAGCGCTGTGGTAGCGTCAGGATGGGCATCCGGCGTAAAAACGATTGTCAAGTCTTCATGGGAGTTGTTTACTGTGGCGACTCCTGAAGAAGGGAGCAGCCGAAAGAAGAAGAAGGTAGCTGAGAGTGATCCCCAACTCGTACTCTGAGCGCTAACAGATTGTTTGTTTAAAAGTAAATGTCTTATGAACAACTGGAATAATTTTATTGAAACTTTTTAAAACATTTCTCGGATGTACATCGACAACTGATTTACTTTTGGAGTCAGTCAAGTCCAAGATGGCTGCCATAGCTAATCGATCTTTGCAAACAAAAATGCACCAAACTCAGCCAATTTTACAGATATCAAGGCAAATCTAGAGAAACTGCATTTCCTGAGAAAATGCATTGTGAATGCCTATTGCAGAAGAACTTGATGGAAAAACAGCTGAAGTTGGCCAAAAAAAAAAAAATGCTGAAATGGAAGAACAAGCCTAATTTAGCAGAAGAAAGCAGAAAGGACACATATTTACTGAATTAGATTTAAATGGACAGAAGTGAACACAAAATTTTGGAAATTTGCAAAAAAAAAAAAAGAAGCTGAAATTAGCACACAAAAAAAATCAAACAGCTGAAAAAGCAGAAAGAAGATTAAGCTACCTGAAGGAAGCAGAAAAAGCTGAAATGAGCTAAAAAAAAAAAAAAGACTCATCTGAAAAAGCTAAAAACAGCATCTAAAAGGCTAATAGTAGCTGAAAGGGCAGAAAAAGCTGAAATTAGCATAAAGAAGTTAATTACGGTACGCTGAAAGAATCAGAAATGAGCACAAAATAGTGGAAAGCATCTGAAAAAGCTGAAATAAGCATAAACAGACAAAAAAGTAGCTAAAAAGGCAGAAAGAAGCTTAAATTACCAGAAGGAAGTGGAGAGAGCTTTTTTTTTAGAATTAGGCTGAAAAAGTTGAAAGGAGTGCAAAAAAAAAGCAGAATTAACTGAAAAGGCTAAAATTAGCATAAAAAGCTAAACAATAACTTATTTAGCTTTAAAAGCTAAATAATAATAAAATAATGCTATTATTTAGCTTTAAAAGCTAAATAGAAGCAGAAATAAGCTGAAATGAGCATAACAAGTTGATATTTGCAAAAGGAAGTTAGAAAAAGCACAAAAATTTAGTTAGCAGAAATAATCTGAACAGAGCACAAAACTGCTGAAAGTAGCTGGAAAAAAGTTTAAATCTGCACAAAGAAGCTGAAAGAAGCTGAAGCAGAACAAAATGAAAGGAGCAGTAAAAGTTTGTAAACAGATCTAAAGATATGGAGTTCAAATGAGCTCAATTAATTTCTTATGAGAAAAAAGTTTCAGAAAAGGCTAAATATTTTTGAAATATGCCGAAAAACATACGGAAGCAAAATGGATCACAATAGTGTGGAAGCTTCAGAAGTGTTCACACTATTCGACATGGTAGCTGAGAGTCGTACCTATCATATACTTCAAGCGTGGCACATTGCACAAGATGTTTGTTCAAAACTTTAGCATCAGCTGTTGGAGTTAACCCTGTTGGTTCATTAACAAAATACCTCGTGAACCACTGAAGGGATTTTATTGAAACATTCAGGAAATCATCATAAACTTCCACAGCTGATGAACTTTGTGAGTCAAACCAATTCAAGATGGTCGCCACAGCTAGTCCACATGAGCCAACGCAGCAATGCCTTTAGTAACTTTTAACACTATTTAGCTCAAATTCGATGAGGTAGTAAGTGGTACACGTACATGGCAGCACGGTAGCTCAGTGGTTAGCACTGTTGCCTCACAGCAAGAAGGTCCTGGGCTCAATCCCCTGTTGGACTTGGGGTCTTTCTGTGTGGAGTTTGCATGTTCTTCTCGTGCTTGCGTGGGTTTTCTCCGGGTACTCCGGTTTCCTCCCACAGACCAAAAACATACATGTTAGTCTACCGTCAGGTCCAGGCCTCCCTTGCAAAGTAGATCTGTGATCTCTGTGGGATTTGCCTGGTTAAATTAAGGTTAATAAATACGAAAGAGCTTAAAGACCACAGTGCAAAAACTCTTTTATTTTCCTCAGAATTCTGAGATAAAAATCAAAATTCAAGAATTTATTTATCTATTTTTTTTGCACGGGTCCTTACTCCTCGCCCGTATGAGAGTCGTTCCAAACTTCAACTCTTTGATTTTGACATCTTGCAATTGTTGTCGACATTAATTAAAAGAGTATTTTCAAGGTGTGACCAAAAATGGTTACAGCTCCGTCGTTTCACAAACGTGATCTTGGGCTGAAACTCTGACGTGAGAGGCCGCGGGCGACATGCATCCCTTCAAGAAATGCTCGGCCTTTAATTTAAACGAGCTACGTTACGAGTCTCGGTTTGAAACTTGAACTCTGCGTCGGGTTCAGTCAAGTTCAGAAGCACCTTTCACTTTTGCTGGCATAATAATGCACATTCTCTGCACAAAACAAAACCATAATGAGCGCCCATAAAACCTGAACTGTCTGGGTTTTTCCAGTTCATCATCTGCACAGCAGCCTTTGATCCTGAACCAGGATCCAAACGAACGCAGCTCCTAAAAGACGAGCGCTCATCTCTGTCTCTTTCTGTTCCCAATCAAAACTGCTCTGTCTGTTTCTCAAGTCTGCAGAGGATTGCTGCTCCCCTTTGTGTTTGTCAGCCATTTAGGATGTTATGGGTGAAGGAGAGAAGTGGGGAGGTGTAGGGGGTGGGGGGGCACCTTGTAAAGAAGCAGAATCTTTGGGAGTCAGGGTGCATAAAGAAATGATGATAATTAGGCACAGCAAGAAGGATCAAAGACGACTGATGCAAATGTCTGCTCGTCCTGTCAGCTGCGTGCCGTGATCTGAGCGCCTCGCTTTTTGAGGGGAACCTCGTGCAGCAGACGATTTGACAGGAGGTGGTTCTTAACTGAGCTCTACAGTCATTAAGGTAATGTAACTGGGACACTGTTTTTGCGCGCCCCCCCCCCCCCCCCCCCCCCCCCCCAAAAAAAAAGGGGCCTTCCATAGAACATTTGCTGCTCTGTTTGAATGAAAAGGTAAACAATCACAGGTTTTTAATGCAGTTTCATACAAGCAGCAGGAGCATATAGGAAAAGTTTGTCTGAAACTCAAAACAATGCAAACCTTATGAACGGATATTTTATTCACAGTGGAACATAATAAAATATCAAATGTTTGAAGTGAGAAATAAAAAAAGTTTTTTTTTTTCCACTTCATAGGCCATGTGTTTTTAAACTGGTGCGAGGTGTAGACTGCAGGCAGCCCAGTTCAACACTCTGACCCTTCGACTACAAAGACAAGCTGTTTTAATATTATACAGTGAGGAAAATAAGTATTTGAACACCCTGCGACTTTGCAAGTTCTCCCACTTAAATCATGGCGTGGTCTGAAATTTTCATCTTAGGTGCATGTCCACTGTGAGAGACCTAATGTAAAAAAAAATAATAATAATCCAGAAATCACAATGTATGATTTTTAAAATCATTTATTTGTGCGTTACTGCTGCAAATAAGTATTTGAACACCTGCCAATCAGCAACAGTTCTGATCCTCAAACAAAATTGTAGACCTCCACAAGGCTGGAAAGGGCTATGAGGCAATTGTCAAGCAGCTTGGTGAAAAAAGATCAACTGTTGGAGCAATTATTAGAAAATGGAAGAATCTAAACATGACTGTGAATCTCCCTCGGACTGGGGCTCCATGCAAGATCTCACCTCGTGGCGTATCAATGATCCTAAGAAAGGTGAGGAATCAGCCCAGAACCACACGGGAGGAGCTGCCCAATGACCTGAAGAGAGCTGGCACCACTGTTTCCATGGTTACTGTGGGTAATACACTAAGACGTCATAGTTTAAAATAATGCATGGCACCGAAGGTTCCCCTGCTTAAATCAGCACACGTCCAGGCCCGTCTTAAGTTTGCACATGACCATTTGGATGATCCAGAGGAGTCATGGGAGAAAGTTATGTGTCAGATGAGACCAAAATAGAACTTTTTGGTCTTAATTCCACTCGCTGTGTTTGGAGGACGAAGAATGATGAATACCATCCCAAAACACCATCCTTACTGTGAAGCATGGGGGTGGAAGCATCATGCTTTGGGGGTGTTTTTCTGCACATGGAACAGGACGACTGCACTGTATTAAGGAGAGGATGACCGGGGCCATGTATGGTGAGATTTTGGGGAACAACCTCCTTCCCTCAGTTAGAGCATTGAAGATGGATCAGGGCTGGTTCTTCCACCATGACAATGACCCGAAGCACACAGCCAGGAGAACCAAGGAGTGGCTCCGTAAGAAGCATAAGGTCTGGAGTGGCCTAGCAAGTCTCCAGACCTAAACCCTATAGAAACTCTTTGGAGGGAGCTCAAACTCTGTTTCTCAGTGACAGCCCAGAAACCTGGCTGATCTAGAGAAGATTTACTGCAGTGTGTGCAAACCTGGTGAAAAACTACAGGAAAACTTTGACCTCTGTAATTGCGAACAAAGGCTACTGTACCAAATATCAACATTGATTTTCACAGGTGTTGCAGCAGTAACGCACAAATAAATTATTAAAAAAATCACACATGGTGATTTCTGGATTTTTTTATTTTTAGATTGTGTCTCTCACAGTGGACATGCACCTAAGATGAAAATTTCAGACCCCTCCATGATTTCTAAGTGGGAGAACTTGCAAAGTCACAGAGTGTTCAAATACTTATTTTCCTCACTGCATTTAATATATGGCCATACATTTTAATATGCTTTAATATGAAAGGCCTTCCCTCAGAAAGAAGTAATCCTGTTAGGAACACATGTTTTCTACAACCTGTTTATACTTTTCTGCATCAATACCTCACCAGATGTGTACTAAAATGCTCATGCCATATGCATTAATGTACTCCCATACAATCAGAGAGGCAGGGCTTTATAGGGCGTTTTCCTCTTTAGTAAGGAGGACATGGATCCAAAAAGTTTCACATTTTGATTCATCTGATCACAGAACAGTTTTCCACATCACCTCTGTCCATTTTAACTGACTGGTGGTGCAGAGAAACCAGCAACATTCATTTAATGGTTTTCACAGACAGCTTCTTCTTTGCATGATAGAGCTTTAAGCAGGATTTATAGATGGCACAACAAGCTGTGTTTACAGTTAGTTATGAAAGGGTCCCTGAGTCCATGTAGTAAACAGAATCAGACTTTATTCAATGCAGTGCAACCTGAGGGCTCAAGGATCACAAGAATCTGGACTTTCAGCCTCGCCCTTTGAGCTCAGAGATTTCTCCAGATTAAAAAAAAAATAAATCTTCAAATAATATCAGGAACTTTAGATGATAATCAAAGTTTTCAATTTTTGTCCTTTAAGGAACATTGTTGTCAAATAGTTCCACTATTTTTAAATGCAGTTCTTGCAGACTGGTGGGTTCAGCTTCTCTCAAGTGTTTATTTTACAGTCCTCTACTGACCTGTTGCCAGTTAACCTAACCAGTTGCAAAATGCCCCTCCAGCTTTCTTATCTGCGCCATTTACTTTTACTGTCTTCTGTTGCTCCTGTCCCATATATTTTTAGACGCGTTGCTGCTACTAAGTTCAAAATTACCCATTATTTTCCTAAAATTTGTAAAGTTTGTTAGTTTTAATATTTGATATGTTTACCATGCACGTGTGAACATAAGGGTTTTTGAGATTTGCAAATTCACACAATATGATTTGAATTGTGGTTTAAATGCAGCGATTTCAGTGACAGTCTTGGTGAGACCCAAAGATCAGAGCAGCACCTCTCTTGGGTTTGAGCAGTACAGTATTTCTTTCAGACCCGTGAACACGCTCCATTGTTTACCCTGAGCAAAATGTTGGCACAGAAAATTAATATTCATAGCTCTTGGCCTGCTTGTGAGACCAGCCCTGCCTTAACAGCACTGCCAAAGAAAACAAAAAGTGCAGAACAGCTTTTGATGTTTGGTGGGTTGAAGTGCAACGTGTTCTTCCTGATTCTTTGCAATGTTTATCTTTTCCATCTGCTGTGCACTTGACTAAAACAAGAACTGGAATTTAACAGGAACAAGCTTATCAGCATGCACCTAAGGCATTCATGTCAGGATATGCTTTATTATTTATTATTTCACACAATTTCTTTACTATCAATAATTGTACCTTGCCAGAATACATGTGAGGTGACTGGTCTTGCATTTATTTACATGCTAATTTAAAAGGAAATGCTGAACCAAATGACTAAATCAAATAAAGTCGAATAGATAAAAGTTAATAAATAAAAGTAATCGTAATAAACATGTCTGCTTTGTATTAGTGAACCGTGAGAGGAGCTAAACACCAACAGAGGACGCGTTTCTGCTCTCAGTTTTACCTGAGCCGCCAAACCAGAGAGCAGAGGCAAGTGAGAGCAAAACAACCGGAAACACAAAAAGTGGTCTGTCAAAATAAGGCTCAACAGAGTAGGCGTCCAGAAGCATGGCTTTATAGCTAATTACCAATAATTATCATAAAGTATTTTGTCAGTCGAGTCTGAGTGGATGGATCGGACGGCATCTGCAGCCAGTTTCTTAGGATCCACTGTGGGATGGACCTTTACATGAGATCCTTCCTGTCTACAGTCATCAGCATCGATAACATCTCTTAATGAAATGAGGATAACGAGTTACAACAAATAATTTCCCTTTGGGATTAATAAAGTATTTTTTAATTGAATTGAA
>NC_056502.1:20764467-20767355 GCF_014905685.2 Nematolebias whitei
ATATATATATATATATATATATATATATATGCTATTCGTGATAAATTAGTTTAAAAATATTCATGGATTTATTTAGGTTCAACATTTTTGAGTTTGAATCTTTTTGAGGTTTAGATGTTATTTTAATGATTTGTTTTAGGGATTAAACCACATGTGTTAAACTCAAGCCCCCAGGGCCAAGTGTGACCCTCGTTGACATTTTCTCTGGCCCCCAAGATGATATGTCAAACGTAAAATACTTTTATCACTTGAATTATTTTAGTAATCTTTGATTATGATGTGGAAAGTGCAACAGAGAACGTCAAATGTGATCAATCAAACTCTTGTTGAGGAACATGTGACCAAGAGAAGATGTTGGTTTTCTGACTTGAGTTAATGTAGTTTTTGAAATTGGCCCTTAGTTTGAACCAAGTTTTAATTATGGCCCCCTTTTGTAAGTGAGGTTGACACCCCTGGATTAAACTGTAAAGTTGAGATTAATATTTCAGATGTCAAATTACTAAATTCAAAGCAAATACAACTTGTTCGCAATGCTTCTTACATTTATATTTATGTTTACGTTTATGTTTGTGCTCACATGTGCAATGGGAAAAATGCAGATAATTAATTTCCCCATTGGGTATTAATAGAGTACAATTATTAATATTTAGCGTTTAGTGACCACTATGAATTGTAAAACAAAAAATAATAAATCATCCCCAGTCTTGTTTATTTACCACTAAAATTTAATTTAAAAACATTTTCATGTATACATTTTGTTTTTCTTTGGCAGAAAAAAAACCCAAAGTACCACAAACATGAAGTACAATCACTACGACCATAGCGTTTTACATTACACGTGTTTTATTTTGAAAAGCCACATACTAGAGGTGTTGCATCTTTCCGGTAACTTGACTCTTCTTCGTTGTTTTTTTTTTTTTCTGCGTTAAAGCGCCTCACGTCACAGTAGTAAAATCCAAAGGCAGAGAGCTCGTGCGTCCCGCCTCCCTCATCGTTCATTTGACCGATTATTTTTCTCAAATCGACTAATAACCATCGAAGCGTGAATGAAGACGCGTTTTACGAGCCCTCTCTGGATCAACTTGGACTTTTTCTTCTTTCCGAACAAACACGATGTGACCATCATGTAGATTGGGACTGTTTTATCCTCCAGGACGGAATTCGGAGTACCTTAATTAAAGAGCCGAAGAAGAAGAGGATCTGAAGAATGGGCAAACTTCAATCCAAACACGGTAAGAAACGTCGGAAGCCCTAATGTGATAGTTTTTTTGTAAATATAGTCTAAAAACAAAACTAACTACCGCTTGTTTTCATCCTCTTCTCGATAAAGCCTGCAAGCGCAGAGAAAACCCCGAAGGTGAGGACAAACTGCTCTTTTTGTGCGATTAAAGCCGATCGGTGTTCTAATCAAATAAGTTCCCGATTGATCTGTGCCCACTGATCGGTGCTTCATGTCACAGGAGACAGTTTTGTGGTGAACGCCTTCCTCCGGAGAGGGATGGAGGAATGTGAGAGGTTCAACACGTCGGATCACAAGCTGAAAAACATGCAGGTAAAAGAAAACAACAACAACAACATATTTTCTCTTTATTCTGTTTTTATGAGCTGTCTGTCTCTGAAGTGTGAAATAAGAGCAGGGATGGAGTTTGGCGTATTACATTTTTCACTTCACCAGACCGTGCTGTGACCTTTGGCAGGGCCAGGTCACACAGTGAAGGTAAAATTTGCAAGAAAAACAACAGAGCAAAAAATAATGGGATTTTGGTGAAACACACGAGAGAGCCTCTGTTTGGAGCTCCACAGCTCATCCAAACTTCACAGCAGAGACTCCATTTGTAGCTTAATCCGCTCACTGAAAGTTGGACTTTGTGTGTCTGAACTGGCATTTTGATGTCCTTTACAGTTTTTTACATAATCCCAGTTCAAGTTTCACAATTGGTTTGTTCAACTGATGCCTAAACATTTCAGCCGTTTATCAAAGTAACTAGTTATTCACCAAAACACCTGGAAGTTTGGCTTCCATTGTGTCTCTCTGCTATAAGATGATTTTTTCTTCTTCTTCTAAAATCCCCCTGGAATGCAAAGAGTGCACAGCCGATCCCAGATACTTCATTTATATTTAAGTTTAAAATATTCTTTTATGGAAACTGTAAGTGAAGTCTTTTTAACTTCTTGTATCTCCTACACGAAACTAAAAACATACAAATTCACACACGAGCATTAAAGATGCAGCTTTGTAGTTTGTGCACAGTAGTTGTTTGAGGCTTATTTTTCAGTCTGCTTTGGTCTGCCTGTTCTTAATTGGGCAGTTACTGCACAATTTTAACATGTTTTTTTTTTTTTTTATTATTCTTTTATCCTGCAAGTGTTCTGATGTTTTGGTCTGTTTTGATTTAACTTAAGGATTATTTATTTGACTGGCTGCTTTGTGTGTTTTAATTTGCTGGTAGAAGGAGTCAGTGCTGTTTATCTGGATGGAAGAAGCTGCTTCACTCCCTCCTTTTCCTCCTTTTTTTTTTCTGATCTGAGAACTTCTTGACCCAAGTGGAAATGAACTGGATTTACTGGCATGCATGAGGACAGGCTGATGTCTTTGTAAAATTGTAGTTTGTTGTTCTTCCTGTCATGTCTGGCTCCAGTGCCCCCCCCCCCCCCCCCCCAGCATCTTCAGATGGGTTATGACAGCTATGAGCCTCTTGTGAAATGGCTCAGTAAAGCAGCACACGCACTGACGCTGGCTAGATGGAAAGATTGTCTTTTTTTTTAGACTTCGGATATTTCAGTTTGCTTTTGTGGCTGCTAACTTCTTGATTTAGGGCTTTGTTGTTGTTGTTGTTGTTGTTGTTGTTGTTGTTGTTGTTGTTGTTGTTGTTGTTGTTGTTGTTGTT
>NC_056502.1:20767365-20819635 GCF_014905685.2 Nematolebias whitei
TTGTTGTTGTTGTTGTTGTTGTTGTTGTTGTTGTTGTTGTTGTTGTTTTTCCTCAATGCCTCTCGTTCTCCTCTCAGACCTCTCTGGCATAAAGTTACATCCCTTCATTTCGTCCTTTTGAGAGGAGCTGAAGGCTCGGACTCTCTGACAGAAACACCAAAAGGTCCCATCGAGGTGCCGACCATCTGCGAGATGGGCTGCTGTAATATTGAAAGAGTTATGGATTATATTGAAAGAGTTATGGATTATATTGAAAGAGCTATGGATTATATTAGAGCTATAAACCGCCCACTTGTGGCAAATTAAAGGAGAATTTTTCTCCGCTTCAGAGGAGGCTGACTTTAAACTCCCCCTGAGGGAAAACCACCACAGACACAAGTTTCACACCGATTAGTCTGCCGAGCCCGCCCGCGTTTCAGTCCGTGTCAGCCAGCTGATTTATTTTGTTGTGTTAAGTGCTTTCATTAATGGACTTTACTCGCGGTGGCTTGGCGTAACACACACTGTGTGTGATGGAGTGAATCAAATTTAACATACAATTTTACATCGTAAGCCGAGCTAAAGTCAGTGTTAAACTTTAGCCTGTGCAGTCAGTATTTGCCTTTACTATTTAATATCTAAGATTTTTACAAGTGGCATTCTGTTGAAACGATAAGTCATAAATATCTTACCTGTTGTAGATGGCTCATCGGACAACTTCAGGCTGGAAAAATAGCGTTTAATGTAGACCTGATTAATGAGCTAATAGCTGGTCCAGGTTGCTGAAGTTCCATCCATCCATTATCTTTAAACCGCTTCTTCAATTTTGGGTCACGGGGGTCGCCGATGCCCATGTCCGGCAATCGTGCGAGGGGCGGGGTACACCCTGGACAGGTCGCAAGTCCATCACAGTGCCTATTGCTGAAGTTTTTATGCTGATTTCTTTTTTCCACTGCCAAAAGGCCCGTGTGTGTGTGTGTTCATGTCTGTTAGCAAAATATCTTATAAATCACTGGATAGATTTGAATGAAACACTAAGAAAGTAATCTTTGGGTGCACATCTAAAGCTGATTAACTTTTGGAGTTAACTCAATTCAAGATGGCTGCCACAGCTAACTGACATTAATCAGCACAAAAATAGTTATAACTTCATCAGTTTAACAGATTCTGAGTTGAAAATGAATACGGTAGTAGCTGAGACTGATCCCCAACCCATAGTTTGAGCATTAACAGATTATACAAGATCTGTTTATATTTATAAAGCTTTGACATTACCATTTGGAGTCACCTCGGTCTGTCTGTTAGCAAAATATCTCATGAACTAATGGCTGGATTTTAATGAAACTTGTATAAATCAGTCCTTGATTGTTGAGAGTCTGTTTTGATTCAAGATGTCCGCTGTGGCTAATTGAACCTGAGGAAAAGTGGCTGTAACGCAGTCATTTTTACAAATACTGAGATCAAATTTGATGTGGTAGTAGCTGAGAGTCACTCGCAACATGCACTTCAAGCAAAAACAGGTTGAGCATAATTTAATTTTAAAGATTTCACCAAAACAGGACCTTTTTTTTTTTGTGCCTATTTCTGCCCCTTCTAAACAACAAACCTTCAGCGCAGATAGTTTACCACTGTAAAACCATTCCATGGGCTAATCCCTCCCTGCTAATAAATTCCTCATTTGGATTAAATGACTTTGTCACATTTTAGGATATTAATATTGGATTAGAGGATCTAGAATATCTGGAGATTATGCTATGATGAAACCGATCCAAGTCAAACAGTGAATAGCTGAAACGCTTCGGGCGATTTGCTTTTTTTTTGGGATTAACTTCATCCATGTTTTCTTCTGCTGAACGTTTTAGCATATGGCCTTCACAGCCACTTTCTCCTCCTATATAAGCTGCAGAGATGGTCAAAATTACTTGTGATTATATATTGGAGAAGTCTGGCCAAACACATGGTTTAGCTCGGAGACCCCCCCTCTCATTGTCAGACGGGGGAGTGGGATTCCTGAGTTGTCTGGCTGAGACTTCAAAGAGAGAACTGGGAGTTCTAAAAGGAATCTGATAACCGCAGAGGCTCCGAACCTTCACTGCTAACTACTGGATCCCCCTGTCCTGGTTTTTATTGTGATGGGTCAGTGTGATGGGCCGATGGAGGAAGTGTGCCAGCAAAGAGAGGAAAACAACTGACCTCAACCTTTCAATTAAAACTAATTCTTATACAACAAATCATGACCATGCAAGTGCAAGAAATAACAAAAGATCAAAGGGTTGAAAGATCTGTTTAAATATTGATAATCCTGCAAACCGTGGTTCAGGAACGCAGCTGGAAGCCTGCAATCGCTGTGTAATCTTACAGTCTCCTTAAAGTCTGGTATTAAGAGACAAAGCAAGCGCGGTTTAGCAGGATGACTTGACTCATCCGGGGTGAAGTCATCAAGGTTTTGACACTTCTCTTTGCAGGTGTTCACAATGACTTTAACCTGTCCAAACACCTGGGCTCATGTCAGAGCGTTACAGGCGAGATCAAAAGGATAGACTCGTCCTGCTCTGAAAAGTGACTTTAATCTGCAGTTATTAAATATTAGAAATAACTCCTGACCTGTACGTGCTACTGAAGAAGGTTCGCCTTTGGAAACATCACTCCAGACGTGATCATGTGCAACAATTCCCGCTTTATAGAGCCACGCTTCACCGCCCAAATATTGAGAAGCTAATTCAGCCTTTCAGCACCGTGCTTTGTTCCCAAACTTCCCTCAGAGTCGGCTTCTGAAGAGCAAGTGTCAACATTTAAAACACCGCAACAAAGGCCTGTATTATGCCTCCTTGAAAGATTAATAATATCTCACTAAAACGGTAAAAATAAAAGCACAGTGACAGATTTAAATGGGTGTAAATATTTTAATGAAACTAGAAAAAACAGAATTATTCTGACTGAGAGTCAATATACGAGAGTCAACTAAAGAATAAATTAGGTTAAAAGGAAACATTTTATGTGACTCTGGAAAAGTTATGGACAATATCTTACCTGCTGCAGATAGCTCTTTGAACAATCTCAGGCATTGTCCACACAAACTTTTAATAATTTATTTGTTATTAAAAAGAAACATCCTCTTATGGATGGCACAGTTTCTAGGATTGTCTTCATCCACATGTAAACACATAAAACAACCCAAAACACTAGTAGCAGTCTTTCCCCTAGATCAGTTCCCTTGGCAGGGCGCTCGTCGTATTTTACTTTTTTGTTGGTTGGTGGTGTTGGTGGTGGTGGTGGTGGGGGGGTGAGGACAGGACAGAGTCACATCTGTATTGCCCGCCCGCTAGCTTAGCGTTACGTTGCTGCTGGTTTTTTAATCAACAATGGGTGTCGCATCTATGTTTAGTGCTACGTTGCTGCCGGTAATTGTTGCCAAGGGGGTGAGTAGTACGTCAGTAGCATTTTTGCTAGCATGTTTGTATTGCGCCCCTCGCTACATCAATATCGACAGTTGTCGACGGGGTGCGGTGGAGGAGTTTGGTAGGCAGGGCGCTCGGTTCTGTTGACAGGGCGGGGCGCCCCACTTTTATAATGGTAGGGGAAACACTGACTGTAGCTATGCCAGGCCTGTATGTGGCGCTGTAACTCTTTCATGAAAATACACCTAAAACAGGAAACAAGGTGTTGAGCTTGAGCCCAAAGCGCTTGCACGCTGCGTCCGAAATGTAAACACAGCAAGAGGAAGAAGGTACACTCAGGTCATAGGTTAGATTAATGGTGCGGCTATGACATCATTGTTTTTAAAAAGGCGTGGCTAGCAGTCCAAGATTATTTTTTTCACTTTGGAATCCCTTTTAGAAAATAGTTTTGGGGCTTCAGAAACACCTTTTTTGTGTAGACGCAAGGTTGAAATAGTGGAAAAACTTTAGCGTAATTACAAAATACTATTCCTGTGACCCCTCAGTTTAAAGAAAAATGGATTACCGGTAGTTGACGAGCTAACAGCTGGTTCTCAGAGGGGCCAAGAGCAAAACGCATTGCTTCCATCTTCAAAACACTCCAATCTTAAGAATTTTATTGCAAAACTTTATTTTATAAACCATCAATTTCTCATTACAGTCATTTACAACAAAGTATATGGTTATTTTTGAGTTTTTACTGCAGAATTATTATAACATTTCTTCCAAAATCACATGAACCTGATGTAAAGTTTTTTCGATTAAAGTTATTTTAAGGTGACAGTGATACACATTGGTCTCAGCCCCACCAGGACTAATCTATTTTATCTCCAAACTGAGGTTGTTCAAAGAGCTACCTGCAACAGGTAAGATATTAATAGTTCATAACATTTGGACAGTTTTTGCCACTGGGTATGTGGGTGTATTTTCCTGTTGCCGTGTTCATTTTGAGTTAGCAGGTTTTTATTTAGATAAGATTTGAAGATCTTCTTTGGAGGGGTTATTTTGCACATTGGATATGATCGTGCTTTTTTCAAGATTTTAAGAAATATTTTTGTCAGCAACATCTTGTGACTTTCTACTTGTGTCATCTAAGACCACAAATGATAAAAGAGATGAAGAAAACCTCTCCGAGGTGGGGAACAATTCATGGTGGAGAGGAGACTAAAAGTGTGTTCATATATGTACTGCTTCTGAAGCAACTTTAAGGTGTTTGGAGAGTTTGTTTTTATTCTCCACCCCGTCATCTTCTTCTTTTTCTTTTTCTTTTTGTTCCTCGATTTTTTAAAGAAATTGGCTTCACAAGAAGGTGAGCTGTGAGCCTTCATCTCTGAATGAAAAGCATGTGGCTGGCATCCAGAACAGCGGGGTCTTTCAGCGTGGCCCCAGCAGACATCTGTTCCTGGTTTGTATAGCAAAGATCCTGGAGCAGGGGAGAGGGGCTGTGGTGGGAAGGAAGAGGAGGCGGGGAGGAGGAGGAACTAGAGTTTGGTTGAGAGATTTTAAAAGTAGAAGGGTAAAGGCTTCCTCCAAAATCTAACCATTAACTTCCTCTCATCTAATCGTCTAACAGCTGGAACACAAAACAGAATGGTCTCTGGAGGGTTTGTTTTTGTTGGTTTGATTGTTAGTTGTGTTCATCATCCGTCTGCCTTTCCCACCTGTTCACAGTGAGAGATGCTTCCTTCAGCCCCTTTTCGTTCTCGTTCAAATGCTTTTCAAGTTTGTGTTGCGTCTGAGTTGGATGTCGGCTCCGTCGATCTGTTCATCTGTGGGTGAAGAACTGAGGCCCATAGTGGTCTGTGTTAAATGTTCTTTTTTTTAAGGATATTTATACTGTCAGAATTATTTAGAAACATTTGGCTCTTTTTTTTTTTTTTTCACCAAGATTTCCCAAAAGACTCGTGTTCATAAAAAATACTCTGGATCAAAATGAACTGAAGACTCGGCCCACAACAGGTCACAGGACTTGAGCACCAACCAGAGCCATATTAACCTACAAGGAGACATTAGGACTAAGACAAACCAACTTAAATGATCCAGTAAAGTTTATTTTTGTTGAAATGTTTCGCCTTTCATCAAAAAGACTTCATCAGTCCGAGGAGCCACAACAAACTCAGTCTTATAAATAGCAACTTTACATAGTGGGTCAACCAGTGTGATGGTGCGAAGATGGTTTCTGGAGTTCGCCCTCTCCCTGACCGACTCGTTTGAGGCAGTCATGGCCAAAGTGGTTCAAAATGTCAGAGGCCATGACTGCCACCAATGAGTCAACGGACTCCAGAAACCATCTGAGTACCATCAAAGTGGTTGAGAAGGTGCCATTTATAAGACTAAGTTTGTTGTGGCTCCTTGGACTGATGAAGCCTTTTAACAAAAAGAAGACATCCAGAGGACCTGACTTAACTTTGTTGGATTTTTCTACCTGGATTATTGAGCAGGAACTTTGATACAACGCAAGTTATCATCCGCCACCGTGAGAGGCAGGCAATCATGTAATTTTGTTTGTTAGTTTGCGTGTTTGTCATTTAGCAAAATGTCCCTAAAACCACCTGGAAGGATTTTACTATTGCCTTTTGGGCTCAATTCAAGACTATCGCCGCAGCTAAATGAGCTTAGTAGACACACATTTGTTTTGACATAGTCAGTTTTATAGATGTTGTTTCAAGTTTTGTGTGATCGTAGCTGAGAGTCATCCTTCTCACATTGTCCAAGCACCAACAAGTTGTGCAGAATGTGTGTTTCTTTGTCGGCCCTGTGATGGACTGGCAACCTGTCCAGGTGGAACATGCCTCGTGTTTGGAGAACGCTGGACCAGGACTCCTCTGGGATCCTGAACTCGGTGAAGAAAACTGGATCTCTGACAGTATCTCTTATGCAGTTGTTTTCATGCTTGTTGGCTGATGACAGAATTTAGACAGAGCTAGACCAAATGGACTTCATTTACAGGCTTTGACTGGTGGAGGGAAGGTGGTCTAGACTCGGCCATGGCATTTTTGGAAACCTTGGCAGAGGATGGCGTGTGTTTTATGACTTTATTTCCCCTTTTTGCCCATTGCTGTGTTGCGGTTGCCTTGGATAGAAATAACGTTGCAGAGGTTTTGAGCGGCCATGTTATGTTGATCCCTCCGACATCAAGACGACACGCAAGTTACTTGGAAAACCACAGAGACCGTGTAGACCCAAGAAGAGAGTTCTAAAGAATTCTTTAGAGGAAATAAACACATTTAATTAATTTTAGATTGATTCCCTTTGGTTCCAGTCCTAAAATTCTGTTTGAATTTCTGGATTTGTTTTTAAAGCTCAGCTTCCTTGGTTAAACCTCATTTCTAAACAATACCTTAAACAAGAAGCCAACTTTGGTGCAGCCTTTGTGCATAATTGCATTGCAGTGAGATTTATGTTAACCATAGCTCATTAACTAAGACTTTAACTCTTGTAAATCTGCAACGTCACTGCTACTTGTCATAAATATCACCGCACTGACACATTATGATGTTAGAAAAGATTAAAATAATATATTTCATGCTTCCGTGATCAAATTTCTCAGTCACTTCTCCAAGATTCACACTTTGATCTGTTATAGACATGTGGTTTAACCAAAGAGCTGCTTTTTTCAAATAGGAAGTTGGTCCCAGCAGTTCTTCCTCGATTTTATCCTCAAATGGTGCCCCAATTGAGTTTGTTGATTCCTATAAATATTTGGGTATCTTGGTCGACTCACATCTCTCTTTTAAGCTCCATGTGGAAAACTTAGTAAAGAAACTGAAAGTTAAACTGGGTTTCTTTTTCAGAAACAGATCCTGTCTAACCCTGAATGCTAGGAAACGCCTTGTATCTGTGACCTTCCTTCCCTCCATTGATTACGGTGACATTATTTACATGAATGCTCCTACAAGAACCCTGCAGATGTTGGATGCTGTCTATCATGGTGCACTAAGATTCATAACTGGCTGTGATTATCGTACCCACCACTGCACCCTGTATTCACTGGTTAACTGGTCATCATTAACTTCACGCAGACTCTCTCACTGGTACATTTTCATTTTTAAATCACTTCTTGGTCTGCTGCCTTCATACATCTCCTCCTACATGTCTCTGCGTGAGTGCAGCTACGGCGTGCGCTCTCAGGACATTATTACCTGCAGTGTTCCTTCAATGAGGACTGAACTAGGCAAAAGGGCCTTCTCCTAATCCGCTCCTGTTTCCTGGAATATCTTACAAAAAGATTTGAAGCTCTCGACCTTGATCTCTCTAAGTGGCTTTAAGAATCTTTTGGACTCCTGGCAGGGACCAATGCAGACATGTTCCTGTTTTTAGTTTTCTACATTCGCCTTAGAATCTAAAATCTGTATGACTTTTTATAACTGTTTATTGTTGTCGCTGTTGTCATGTTGTCATCATTCTTTGTTGAAATCAGGTCTCTCTTGTAAATGAGTCCTCGAGGCTCAATGAGATTTACCTGTCTAAATAAAGGTTGAATGAATGGTTCTGCTTCTTCACTTTGGTAGTGTTGCTTGAAGCGTAGCATTCAGAAAACCTCCAAATTTGTTAGTAACTTGACTGCCTAAGGTCAATCAAAGCAAGTGGCTGTGACTATAATCCCAAACGTCAGTCTTTCCCACTCCAGTGTCAAGTGTTAAGTCATCGAAAGACATGAGAATCCTGCTTTAATTAGCCGGGCCAGTTGTCAACTCATGTTCTCATTCTTGGTGCTAAGACAAGCCAGTCGTCTGTTGGCTTTATATTCACTAACATGTTGTGGTGTTTGTAAGTATGGGAGCACGCCTCTGCAACACTGTCATAAAGATGTTTTATCCATCTTCAGTTCAAAATAAATGCTGGTCCTCAACATTCTTTTTTGGTTAAATACTGTCACATCTGCTGTCATGCCTTGGCAGCATTTTGTCGACATACAGTAGAGTCCCACTTTTGGTCTTATTTGATGCTGTACAAATTAAATTCCTCCTGTGGCAGAAAGGAGAACAGAATTTAATAAAACAAGAGAAGCCATTAGTGTCTGTCCACGGAAAATGAAGCTGTTGCCTGTTAGAAATGGCTCAGCCTCGTCATCTTCCCTTTGAAGTCACTCACTTCTTGTCATTGCTTTCATATATTTATGAGATATCTGTATGTGCGCTTCAGGGAGTTTATATGGGGGAGTGGTTGACAGCAAGTCTTGTATCACTCGGGTGAATAATACACCCTCCAGGTTGGAGTTCAAGCCACGTTCTCAGTGACACTGACCAACACTTGGACCTGTGAGCAGGTGGACCTCACTTCCTCCCTGCAGAGTTGGTGTGTTTTAGGGCAGTGTCATTGTGGGTTAAACCCGCTCTGTCTCTTTACTCTTGCTTCCCTGCCAGAGGAAAGAAAATACCTAAAATTTTGGAGTCCAGTGCTTGGCGTTGACATTTTTGGCAAAGGCTGCTGGCTTGGAGTCTGTGTTTGATCTTGTGCTCTCCAAGCCAAGTAAAACACTGGGAGACTCAAAGGTATTACATTTTAGTGTGTAAGGTATGTTTCCACATAAACCCCTGTCCTTTTCCAAGTGGACTTCATTTTACCAACCTTATGACCGCCAGGGGAGCAATACTTTTCAGATGTGGTTGTTTGTTGTGTTCCTATTATGATTGATGTTCGTTGGCCATACGATTTAGGTATTTTAATCAGCAGCTTGAGAACAGAAGATGTTGATGTTTTAAAATTTTAAGGACTGGAAAAAAAAACCCCACTGAGGTTTAGCTTGTTTGCTCAAAGAGGATGGTGGTGGTGGTGGTGGTGGGGGGGATTCCTCCTTTAGCACAGAAGTGTGTTATCTGTTGAATTCAGCCTGTGGAAACATTTGAGGTCTTCTCCTTATAGGTCAGATGCCAACCTGACGTATATATTACACAAAACTAACATGGAGGAAGCTAAATAGCAAAGGGACCAGTGAGAGAGTAAAAACAAAAAGTAAATACGAACAAATTGAATCATAGGGATTTATGTAAAGTAATCAACCAGTTCATTTGTGCTTTTGGAACTTTTAAAAACACTTTTCTTGTTGCAGTGTAAATGTTCTTTGGCTTTTTATTTTTAATTCATGAATTCCTGCCTCAATTTGAAGTTATTTTAATTAAAGTATCCTTTTAAAACTATTCCACACATGTAGATCAGGGCTATTCAACTCAACTTGCAAATGGGCTATACAATAATTACCTCCCCCCCCCCCAAACTGGGGGTTTGAGGGCCATAGGCAATTATCAACTATGTATATGTTTTTGTGTCTGTCAGCAAAACATCATGAACCAGTGAACAAATCTGCGTGCAGAAAGTAATCACTGGGTGTACATATACAAGTGATTGTTTGGAGTCAGCTTTACTCAAGATGGTCGCCACAGTCAGCTGTCTTTAGAAAACAAGAAAAAATGGCTAAAATCTGGTGTGAGGGTAGCTGAGAGTCTTTCGCCACACACCACAGTGTTTCCCCTAGGTTACCTGCCTTGGCATGGCGTTCATCTCTTCTGTGAATTCATCGACGGGAGGTAGACACGTCTGTGTTGCACTCTGTTTGTTCTGACAGGGTGGGGTGTCCTCCTTGTACACTGCCTGGCCCAAAAAAAAAAGTCGCCACCAAAAAAAAAAGGTCACACTAATATTTTGTCGGACCGCCTTTAGCTTTGATTACAGCATGCATTCACTGTGGCATTGTTACGATAAGATTCTGCAATGTCACAAGATCTATTTCCATCCAGTGTTGCATTAATTTTTCACCAAGATCTTGCTTTGATGACTAGGCACTAGGCATGATGGGTGCATCACTTCACCTGCCTCTCTTCTTACCCTGATGCACCCATCACTCTGGAACAGAGTAAATCTGGACTCATCAGACCACATGACCTTCTTCCATTGCTCCAGAGTCCAATCTTTATGCTTCCTAGCAAACTGAAACCTTTTTTTCCAGTTAGCCTCACTGATTAGTGGTTTAAATCCTAACGTTACGCCTTTACTCCTTGGCCTTTAATTCAAAGTCATATAGAGTAGTGATTACAGCCATAGGTCATATGTGGGGGTCTGTGGAAAAGTTATGAACAATTAATATCAATTAATTAACAGCAAATGCATTTTCCACAGGATCCATATTCCAGTCCTGTATTTTCTTATGCAGGATACTGTTGTATGAGATAGATCAAGCCCAACCGAATCCCGAACCCTGAGGAGTTTGCCTCTGCGCTCTGCTCCGAGCAAACCTTTCCCTCTTTGGGACCCCAAGCCTGCACATGTGTAGGTATCGCTGTTACTCAGCTCATAAAAATCCTACAGTCACATCTGAAAGTGGTTAACTGTTGAAACACACTAACAGCTTCAAAGCTTGGACCCAAGTTCCACAGACAGCGTGGACCAGGCCTTTCCCACTGCACAAAACCCTCCTCACCAGAAGTACGTTTGTACAGACCTGTTCCTGTCGTCACTCCACTCAAAGGAAGTGGGTTTTTTTTATACAATTTTTTTTGTTTGTTTTGTGTTTCCCCAAAGATTTTATTTTAAGTAAAAAAAAGATTTTTGAATGATTCTGCTTTTGTCTTTGAAAGAAAACTGAACTCTGCAGTTAATTTTTTTTTCCACAATCTGTGTTTGGTATACACTCAGACACCTTTTGTGTTCTTTCTATATGTGACAGGAAGGGAGGGAGAGGATGAAACCCTGCTGAAAGAGGCCTCTGTTCTCATTTCCTCTGAAGGCAACCCTCTTTTCTTCCCCCTCCCTTTTTCCCCCCAAGCCCGTCTACTTCAAACGCTGACCTGGCCCTATGTGCCGTGTAACGTGTTTACCTAAAGGCTCATTTCAAATAAACAGCAGTTCTCCTTGAGATGCCCCCCGTCACTGAGAACCTTTCAGAGACGCCATCTGCTCGAAAAGGAGATCCATCACAAAGAAAGCTCTGTCTTCTCGGGCTGTTATTTTATGATTGCTACTCAGTCACATTTAAGAACCTGAAGTGTTTTAGATTGACAGAAAGTTGAAGGAAAATGTGTCCAAAATTGAACGTGGAAAATTACATGTGTATACATAGTAGCTCTTCCTTCATAGCCACCACCTACTTTGTGTTGATAGGGGCTCGACTGATCCTATCATGTCAAAAAAAATGCCAGTGTATCAGAATTTTGAACTTTTACCCCCGCTGTCACATGCTCAGCTCAGAGAACCGCTCTCTCCTGGTAGCACCTGGTTATCTCCGAGCTTTTACGATATTAGTGCACATCAGCACTCTCTTGCTTTTTGAAGTCTAAATCCTCTTTCGAGAACTTTTTATCAAACGTCAAGTGTTGCGCATAGTGCTTCAAGTGGACTGGTGCTCGGCGCTCTGGATGATAAAACGAAAGATTCCATCTGGCTTTCTTTTTTGGTTTGTGGCGGAGGAGATAAAATGGATTGTAGAAGCAAAAGTAAGGCAGTCCGTGTTTAAGTAGTCCGCAGCCACTTAGACATGGTTTTCATAATTGTGGCTGCAAAAAGCAGCCGTCCTCTCTGCACTCTGCTGCAAGAAAAATTAGGTGGAGCTGAGCTGTTCTGCCCTCTGTGCCGTAGCCTTTTGATCTCTGCTTGTGCTATGGATGAATTACTTTTCAACATTTCACACTGGGGAACAGTGTTTCAGGCTCCCAGCTAGTCTGACAGGTCACTAAAGTGCACACACGTGAGTCTCAGTTGAAAACGACAAAGGACAGATTATATAGTTTTGTCAACGTGGCTCTAGAATCCCTGTTTGACAGGTTTTTGTTAGATGCCACAGGGAAAAAAACAACTTTTGAGCTTTAAAGTGTTTCAATTAATATCTGCTTTATATTGTTCTTTTGTTTCAAAAGTATTTCATCATATGCACACTCACACTCTGCTTGTTTTGTTTTTCAGGACCCAATATTTTTTGTGGGAATATTTTTATCTTTCAAGCTTTTCAGGATTTTGGGGCATGAGTAATTATTGCCTTTTTCTACTGCTTTTCTTCACCTCGTTCGTTCATTTTCAGCTTTGTCCACCTTTTAAATTTATTTATGGGAATATCTGTTTCAAACACCAAATGATTTTTGTCATTAGCTGTCTGGCTGTGGTTCGTTTTACATTTCCAGGCTTCTGTCACAGCGTCTTGAAGTCTCCTCTGCTTCCTGCGCCAAGCAGGGTTATATTTTTAGGAATCCTCAGTAAAACACTCAGTGTTGGCCCTACGATGACCTCCTGTCCAGTTCCAGGCCTGTGAGGAACTTCACAGCTTGGACCTAAGCCCTGTACTTGTAGTGTTGAGAATTCTCGTGGTCTTTGAGTCTGGCAAACCCGTCTGGAGTGGTAGCAGACAGTCAGGGAGAGTTGCACATCAGCAGCAAAAAAAAAGGGAGAGAGGAGATTTAAGGTATGCAGACACTCTGAACAGGCAGTTGATATTTAGTGGACAGTGGATATTTAGTGTTAAAATTCTGCTATGGTCTGTGAAATCAAGACTTCTTTTTTTTTTTTTACCCCAAGGCAGGATGGCCTCAAGCCTCAAGTTTTTCATAAAGTGGAGGAACAGGACCGTTTATGCAAACAAGTGGTGTCTGGTGACTTGAGGTTTGGCAGAAATCACTGAATATAGCAAGATTATAACAGTTGAGTTATTAGAGGCTTTGCCTGCCCTGTAGCCTTATGCGATCCTACTTGACTGAACTATGTATTTTGGCTTCCTCCATCCTTTAAAACCTGCATTCCTCCCAAGTGTTTAATGCATTAAAAAGTACAGTACATCAGCCATTCATCTCTGTTTCTCCAACATGCCTCTTAGATGAGTGTATTGAGAGTTCACGCTACATTGCTGGCTGATTGGTTATGGCTGCATAAGCTCCTCTTTTTGTGGTTACCTATATGCATCTGCACTTCCCCTCTGTAACTTACCCACAGGGAGCAGTAACCAGTGGACTGTGGAATGGTGGTTTCGACCCCAAACGTGTTCTTCTCCTGCTGGAAGCCATGTTGAGGTGAAACCAGAGGGCAGTTCTTTCCCGGACCCACAGATTTTGATGAATGGGTACCTCCATATTAAACTGAGCAACCCAAAAAATGTCTACACCACTGAACCGGAGAAACACTGGAATGGTCACCGAGCCAAGCACAATAGACATTTAACAAAAAACGTTACCATACAAGAGGCTTGAAGTGCACCCAGTCTCAAGGATGATTTATAGTCACTGAGATGCTAATATTATTAGCATTAGCCAGGCGGAAATGGCAAAGTCTCACATGCACAGTCAGGTCAGTTTTTCACCATCAGATAAAAACGAACAGATCAAGCGTTTGTTTACATGCGCACCGTTCGGGTTATGAATCGGCGTAATTCACCCGTTTCGTTCTGATCACAAATCATTTCGGATCACGCTGAATAAACAAAAAATAACCCGAACAGGGTGTTTAGTTTACATGACGTGTTTTTGTTCCGAACAGCCATTTGATCTGGTTACTTATGTACATGTAAACATACCTAGTTTACCACCCTGCACATGTTAGTACTTCTGTTCTGAATAAAAACCTGCTGCATGTAAACGCTCGTCGTGAACAGATTGTGTCCATGTAAACGATACATTCGAATTACTTAATATGAAAACATTTCAATCCGGTCAAAGAATTTTGCACATGTAAACATAGCTAACGGCAAAGTGGCTTTCCACTCACCACCCACAGACAACTTGTCTTGTGCTTTACCCCCAGTCAGAACTAGTTTCTGATACAGTATGTGGCGAGCATTGTGTGACTGGTAGTGTTTGCGTACCAGTAGGTAAAGTGGCTGGAGTATGCTGATCTAAGATCAGTGTCTGCTTAGGAGCTGCTGGCCAAGGCTGTTAGAAAATGCAGCCAAAATCACAACTGTTCCAGTCAAAATGATACACAAAGTCAAATAAAAATGAGCAAGATACTCTAGATTGGACAATTTGTTCAGGCAGGAGACAACACAACGAATAGGCGACTCTTCCTTTCTGTGTTGATAAAGAGAGAATGCTCCTCCCCGGGCAGCCGTGGCTGTCATGACTGGTTGGTGTGTGGGGGGGGGGGGGTGTCCTCGTTGGGGAGTGTAGGGACACGTTCTTGCACCGTCTCCTTGTGAGAAATGTACAAAATGGTGCTTCTCCTCGATTAATAACTCCTCCATTAACTGCAAATGAACATCCACTCTGATAACGGCATGTCATGGTGATTCTGATTGCACATGATGTGCGCTGCAGTTGAGGACTTATTAGGATTTCTCCACTTCGCAGATCTCCTTTGAGTTTAAAATGTTTGCGAGAAAAAGACGGTCTACAATGATGTCAGAGAGAGCTGACGTCTTGCATCTTGTTGAACCAGGCCTTCAGGCATTTTTATTAATCTCAAACATTTTATTTTAAAACGTTAAAGGTAGATAACAACTCTTCAACCCTCGCAGGTGAACAGACTGTCCTGAAAATGATCACTGCATAGCAAAGCCCACTTAGTTGTTTGTCACTTCTCCAGCAGGCTCTTCCCCACTGCAGCTATCTGTCTTGCCCTTTGTCTTGGTTTGAAAAACGGAAACCAACACCAATAAAAGTTGTGTTTTCTGTGCATACCTGTCCGTACACTACAAGTCTCTCAGTTGATTATGGACTAAAAAATTGTGCTGAACCTAAGTAAACAGATAGTCTTACATAATTACTCATGTTTCTGGAGGGCATAAATGCATCTTAAGGGTTACAGTAGTGAGTAATTTAGCATTAAAGCACAAATATTTTTTGATTTATGAACTATTTTCTGGCGGTTTATACTAGGGAAAAGAAACAAAAACTGAAAAGTCGTGTTTTCAATGATTTATGAACTAACATGGTGTAATACCTATGAAATGTAACGATGCGTTATTTGACACGTTGGTTCCAATAAATTTAATAATTATTAGCAAAACATTGGGATTTTTTGTGTGTTTAGGTTTTTTACTGATATTGAGTCTACTGCCATTCTGGCAGTAACTAATTGCTTTTTCCATGGGCTTGACTCGGCCCCACTTGGGTCAACTTGGCACGACTTCAGAGTCCTTCCATTGGGTGATTCCACCCATTTTCAACTCGGTTCTTAGTTCCAGTCAAGTCAAGCTGACTGCAGGTTGTTGATTGGCCAGTGAGACGTCAGTCCTGCGCATCTCCTTCACAGAAATCAAACCGATTATTTATTTCAAACCTCACAACTGTAGCATTTGTTTTGATTCATGTATCGTCCCTAATGAACCTGAGCAAACTGCTGCAGTCCAGATAACGGGACAAGTGCGCCGCTCCACAAACACTGGTAAAATTTTAACTGTTAGTAATTGTGCTTTAATCAACCTTTTGATGCCCTTTTAAAAAAGTTGCAAAGATTGGCAAAACATTCAAATTTTTGCAAACGTTTTTAGACTTTTAGACTTTGGGAGTAGTGGCGCAGAGGTTAGAGAAGGTAGGCCTGTGATTGGAAGGTCACCGGTTCAACTCCACGGACCGACATCAAAATGTGGGTGGAAAAGGTGAAACACCCACACCTGCCTCCACCTTCATTTGCCCCACTCTGGGCCCTTGAGCAAGGTCCTTACCCCCATTATCTGCTCCCAAAATAGGTCTCTCTAAAATGAGTCCTCATGACTCAATGAGACTACCGGTATAAATAAAGGTGGAATAAAATAAAAAAAAAAAAATACTTTAAAGAAGTTGATCCAGTTGAAGACATTTGTGTCTGGTTTGATAACACTCATTACTCGGATTATGAATTAGCTGTTTTTTTCCACAGAATTTAAACTTGAACAGTATTTACTGGTATTAATCAGTATAAATAAAACCTTTTATTTAAATACATTGAAATCATTATTAGCCGTTAGTTGAGCAGTTAAGTCAAACTTTTGCTGCATCCAGTGCTCGTGCTGCTGTGAGCAAAACATCGGCCACGCTTCAAAATTTAGTTTCATGAGATTTTTCCGCTGAACTTCAAATGCGTAACCCCATTCAAAAGAGTCGACTTGGAACATAATGACCAGTAACAAAAAGGTACTTGAGCTTGTCAGGTAAGGCTGAGGGCATACATCTAGGCTACAAAACAACAACAAAAAAAGTTGAAAACTGTCGCTGCTCTTCCACACTGACATGCAGCTGTCCTTCTCCAACATAGCTTGTTTACATTTCTCAGTCACCCGCAGGAGCTGTGTAACGCCTGGAGCTCCACCAACCTCCAACCACAGGGCCTCACCCCCATGATGTGCCGGCTCTGCCTTTCAAAGCCGTGACTCAAATCTCTCGCAGCTTAGCAAAATGAGCAGTGAAAACAGTGGTGTCGGTGGTTATCTCCATAGGTGAGAACAATTACAACTGACATCTGAAAGCTAGAAAGACAGTTGGAAACCTGACACCTAAGCAGTTTTACTGGTGACAGTGATGGGTTGAGATTTTTTTAACCACTCCCTTCTTATGCGCTATTAATATTTCCATTAATTAATTTAGTTTAGGGTATAGTACCAATAGATATATTAGTATTTCAGTAGATACATGCAGAAGTATCGATGTTTGGACCTTTATTGGTGTTAAAAATAAGGCATTTCTGTGTTTCTGTATGGTTTAAAGGTCCAGTGGAATGTGAAACAAATCCCCTCAGCTTTATCAGCCTGGACACACTCCCCCATTGGCTGCGTTTAAGAGCCAGGGGCCTTCTCAGGAGCGTACAGAATTTCACATGGAGGCCAGAAACAGAGAAACATCCTGTTTGAGTCGCACACAGGCTTTGATATGATGTTACCCCGGGCACGCGCCTTTTTCTTGTTTGTCAGGGTGTGTGAGAGTGAGAGCTCTGTGTTGTGATCATGCTTTTCAGTAGTTTTTCTGTTTACTTGTTTAATGCTGCACCAGAGTGGTTAATTAATAATGTTAATTGATTAAAAGACCATATAATACTTACGCCTTAACTGTGCCAAAGTGTTTAAAAAATAAAAATAAAAAAGTCATTAGATTGACTTATTTAAAAAAAAAAAATCTTTGGGTTTATTTAATAGATCATGCAAAAATGGTTTAATTCCTAATTTCTTGCATGTATTTCTGTTCACAACCCACTTTGATCTGAGACATCCTTTTCAAAAGCTTAAAGGTAATTTCGGAATTAATCAAAAACAAGTAAAGAAGGTAAAAATTCGACTTACCCTCAAAATACTCCAGTAGATTTCTTCTTATTTTAACCCTAAAATAGCATTGTTTTATTTTTAAAGCCTCCATCTGCTAAAACATAAACTAGCTTTGTTAGCCTGTCCTTAACCTATTCGTTTCAGTGAGTCACAAAACGCATCATGAGCATGTGCTTCCATTAACACTAGGCTGAGGATTTCTGCATTCAAATTAGAGTACCACCAGTAAGGCAAGTTTGAATACCTCACATTTTTAAAAAAACATCAAAAGAACCATCCTGACTATTTAAGAGGGAAAACCTACAGCTGTGAAGCATCGGCTGTGAGAATTTGATTAGACAAGCTTTAAAGTTAGGTTATCAGGGTTTTCTGTCCACATTATTCCAAATGTTCTACTATAGATAGATACACCTACAAATGGACTTCTTTGTGAGTCTGTGTGAACTGCAAGTTTTGATTTGTTTTAGTTTTTTTTTTTGGCACAGAAAACATCAAGGCCTATTTTACAGATGCCCCTAGAAACCCATACAGAGCCATTCCGACCAGTTACACTGTGTTAGTCTAGTTTTATCCTGATTATGTTGACCATGAAAAAAGCACATGTTTTTGTAGAAACTTGCCAAGCCGGGCATTTTCTTTCTGTGTATTTTAGTATTTTGGTAATGTGGATATTTTCACCTCCTAGTGGCATGTTATTGGTGTTTCAGCATTTTTGTTAGAATAAAAAGCTGTGGAAATAATTTATAATGTGACTGCGACTAATGCTACTTTCTGTTTGTACTCAGAAGTCGGTAAAATCAACAACACAAAAACAGGCTTATCAACAGCTACCACTTTAAACTTCAACATGGCTGCCTCATAAATACAAAATACTGCATGTCACAGTAATAAACTCTTTATATTCACGTCTGTCCGTTTGTATCTCATTAAATTAGTTTCACACAGTACTGCACTCCTAATGTATCAGCATGTTGCTAATATGGCTGTAATGCTAGCTTGGTTACGAACAACAACTAGCATTGCCTACTGGGTTTCAAACAGGGAAATTAAACACCTTTAAGATGAGTCTTGACAGTGTTTCCAGATTTGTGTTGTGATTTCTGAGGCAAATAAATCGCAGCGTGTAAGTCGTTAGATTCAGCAACAGCAACGTTGACATCTGCAACAAGATGACCTAGCTTGACTGACCAGCTTGCCGGAAACTAAACCAGTTAGCTGAAAGCAATAGAAAGTGACTCATTATCATTTGTATTTCAATTTGAGTAGAATATTTTATTTTGAAAAATTAGCTTCTTCTGTGTTTATATATTTTTTGGTTTAATGATGTTTACTGAATAGTAATAAAACTGGCCACAGAAAATTATATTGTGCAGTGACGGGGTAAACAGACCAGACTTTTGTCATTTGCAGGTGAGTGATGTATTTAGCAAAACCTCTCCCATCTTGTATCGCTTATCTGTAGTCGGGTTGCGGAGGCAACGAGTTCAAGATAAAAACCCAGACTTCCCTCTTCCCTGCAACACTTTCCAGCTCCTCCTGGGGGATCCCAAGGCATTCCAGAAAAGATGCACAATCCCTCCAGCGAGTTCTGGGTCTGCCCTGGGGCATCTTTCCAGTGGGACATGCTCAGAAAACCTCCAAATGGAGTCATCCAAGAGGCACCCTAATCAGAGGTCTGAACCACCTCAGCTGACTTCATCAGATGTGAAGGAGCAGCAGCTTTATATTGAGCTCCCCCAGATGACATTTCCTCACACAGTCTCTAAGCCTGAGCCTGGACACCCTACAGTGGAGCTAATTTCAACCGCTTGCATCCAGGATCTCTTTCTTATGGTCATGATCCATACCTCATGACCATAGTGTTGGACCGTAGAATGATTTTTACTGAAAACATTGCAAAATGTAGGTTTTTGAGGAAAACCAATAGTTTTAGACCATTAAATTCTACTGGATGGGGACTTTTAAGATTAATGGTTGTTTTATTACAGTTAGAGGCAATAAAACATTAGGTAGACACTAATCTCTGTACTTGCTTCTCCAACCGGATCAGATTAATGGAGCCTTCAGTAAGTTCAAAGAAAACGGCTGCACATTTAGGAAGTTTCTTTATTTATATGATCATAAATCTCTAGAAAAAAGTTTGTGAATGTTCTGCTCCAAAGAGGAGAAAAGTTTCTCTTAATCAGTAAATAAGCTCATATTATCGAGATGAAGGGAGAATTTTGGTAGGCAGGGCACTCGGTTCTGTTGGCAGGGTGGGGCACCCTCCTTGGAAAATGGTAGTGGAAACACTGGTGCACCATTAGATTTTGTAACTTTTTAAAAACCTTTAAGTTACCAAGACAGCATGATTTACCCTTTGCAGTGGTTTATTGTCATACATTTCTTAATTTGGTCTGGGGAGTTTGATTCAGTTGTTGGTACGAAGCACGTGACTTCGACAGTAGCTGCCTGTGTGACAGCTGAGGGGGACAGTCCTCCATCACATCAGATTCCTATTAAAGCCGGGTTTAATGGAAGCAAGCTGATTACACCACTGTGGACAGATGTAGTGGGGTCAGCCAGCGATGCTAATCTTTGTTTAGTTTGGCATTCAGGGGGTCATAATTGAAGAGAGAAAAATTGGTGATAGAGTGAAGGAGAATCATTTCTGTTCTGTCCAGAGGGGAGCGGTTGACTTACATATTACATATACCCTCATTGAGGGTGTTGAGATTTGTAGAGTTAATGAGATGAAATTTTTGGGTGTAATCATTGATGAACAGCTAACATGGAAAAATCACATCAATTCTGTAAGAACAAAAATATCTAAATCTATTGCAGTACTATACAAAGTCAGGGAATTATTAAATGATAAAGCTCTGTACATGTTGTATAACACGATCATTGTTCCACATTTAATCTATTGCATTGATGTTTGGGGGAAAGCGTGTAAAACATTTACAAAACCTATTTTTATTTTACAGAAAAGAGCTGTAAGAATTATCACCAGAAAGCATTACTGTCACCCATCAAGCACATTATTTTATCAACTGAAGTTATTGAAGTTCCATGATTTGGTAGATTATAGTATTTTATCAGTTATGTATAGGGCTCAAAATAACACATTACCATTAAATATCCAAAGAAATTTTGTTAAAAGACAAAGTTGCTACAATCTTAAGGGGATAGAGATATTTGTCAAACCAAAATTCAGAACTAGTCTGAAGGGAAGGTCTACCTCAATCCAAGGAGTTGGATTGTGGAATGGTCTAGAGAGTGATGTAAAAAATGTCAAGTCAATGTGTACATTTAAGAAAAAGATCAAATCTAGATTGTTAAAAAAGTATATATGAAGTAGCTTAGTGTGTGTTTTTTATTAGAATTAGAAAAATTAGAAAGTTATTCATTTTGTTCTGTTACTTGAAAATTAATATGTCTGAAATAATTGTTTGAAAAAAGGGGCAGATATAATAAGATTTTTTCTTCTTTCTGCTGCCTTTCATTTTAAATCTTTTGTATCTTTTTTATATATTGTTATGGAATTGTTTTGTACTTTTTTTAAAATGAATAAACTTCATACCATACCATACATAGTCGGACAAGCATGCTCATCTCTCACCACAGCTGTTGTTATACTAGGAATGGACCCCAGTTGATTCATGTCCTGCCAAGGGAGTGGTTTTGCCTCCAGTTTGACCTCAGAGAGAGCCCTGTTAGCATGAAAGGGCCATATCAGGGCCATCTTAGCCGCATGGGTCCAGTCCAGATGACAGAAAAGCATTCTGCTCTGATCTCATGCCCACTTGTAGAAAGGTGTACCAGGGCACACTGCACACAGGTGAAACACAAATTAATTTATCCAAATGTATTCTTTTTTTAATTAAATTTATTTATAGTTTGAAATTGAAAATGCATGATGGTATACAGATTATATCCATGTCAGTCTTTGCTGCTCTGTTCTGTTGAGTCTGAGTGACCTGATTACAGTTTGACTAAGTGAAAACTGAAGAATGAAAGGGATGCAGGGGTGTCCATCATCATGCAACTTGTTTGATTTTTAACTGTCTTACAAGAAGGTGAGAAGATGTTGACAGAAGTTCTGCAACAACCTCTGCATGTTCACTGGCAGTGTATGCAGATGATACATACTATGATACAATATGATACAATATGATACAGTATGATGCAATAGATGTTCTAGAATTGCACCGCTCGAGGTGGCTGCATGTTGGAGTAGCTCTGTTACTTTCATTCTGAGTTATTGCTTTTGAAAACTTTAATGCTTCTTTTTTTCTGGACGTCAATCGTTTTTTTCATATGATTATTTACTCTGGTATCAGATGCTGTGCAACTGGAAGGATTTTTTACTGAAACCTTTTTATGGCAACAAGGTGTTATATAACCACCAGGAGCAGCTGATTAACATCACAAAGCTCTAGTACCTCAACTACAGCCGCAAATCCAAAATGAGTTGAAAAGGAGGTACCATGGATGAATTCCCGTCAATCTGATGGCGGTGCTTGAGTATCTGACTGCCAAGATCCTGGAGCTGGTGGGAAACTCAGCTCATGACAATTGGAGGACCAGGATCATCCCCTGGCACCTTCAACTCTCTGTCCGCGGCGACAAGGAGCTCTGCACACTGCTGGGAGGAGTGACCATCGCTCAGGGAGGAATTCTGCCTGGCATTCGGGCGGTCCTGCTACCCAGGAGGACCGAGAGGCCCGCCGGATCTGATAGCAAGCTGGATCTGGGTGGACGGATCAGTATCTGTGGCCAGATTCTTCAGCTTCACTGCAGGAGATCCTTCCTGCCCACAGCTATTAGCATCTATAACAACTCTTGAATGAAACCAGGATGATGAGCTATGACAACATTAATTTCCCTTTAGGATTAATAAAGTATCTTTGGATTGAATTGAATTGAATACTGTCATCTGCAAAGAACAACAAACAGAAAAGTTACTGAACAGGCAAATGATGTGAGTATTGCAAGCATTTAAAAATTATCTTTTGTCTCTGATCAAAACTAAAGTTGCTTAAGATGTGAAGTTTGTAATAAATTTACTGTAGCCACTGATCAGAAAGAAATCCAAAAATGAAATAAGTTTAAATACTGGCATGATATTAATTCATTTTAAACTCCACAAAGATTATATTTGGGCTCATTTTTGAGATAGTTCAAACGGTCCAAACGAACCTGAAAAGCAGCTCATGTCTCATAAGATCTGGTTTACTGTTCACATCTATCTGCGAGATGCACGGGATTCTAACAGACCTGGGGCACTCGAGTAACGCTGTTTTAAAATGTGCAACATTATAGTTTTTTATGAAAAATAAATAAACACAGGCCAAGTATAATATGAGAATCTTTATCAGTTTCAAACAGTCTTTATTCATCGAATTAAAATTTAAGAGTGGCCAGCTTCTAGAGCCAATATAGTTCTTTAAGTGTCCTGCTGCCCTTGGGTCAAAATGGTCCAAAAGGCCTCAGTATGAAGACTGAAGCCTTGTGGTAGCAGTGCACTTCAACAAAGGTATTTATTAAGAGACCAGGTTACGTGTATATGCTTCAACATTAATCTCTTTGTTTTTCCAAGAATAGCCGTTTTGTTTTACTGGTTTTAGAAATTTAGTTTTCCTAAAAGTCTAACCAAAGACAGGGTTTGCAAATCAGCCAACAGGCCTGTCTTCAGGGCAACTGTTGCGTTATTTAATTTGCACCATTGCTTAATGTATCGTCCCTGAACAAAGACATAAAACTGAATTGGACTGTCCTTCACTCTTCAGCTCCCAAAATAATTTAGGCATAACCCCTTCCCCCTCTCTCGACCCCTCACCTCCCCCTCATTTGCTCTCTTTCCAGTCTAATAGTTCACATCTGGTTTTGAGTCGAGGCCAGGTTGTTTTCTGCTGGAATGGAGGGCTTTTATTTCTTGATGCCCCCCCAGCCCCTCTCCTGTTTCATCTTCCAGAATGCAAAAGAAAATGCAGTTCGTTTACAAACCGGTGCTCCTTTCTTTACATTAATAATCCCCATCCCTCATTTGCTTTGCTGAGAAATCCCACAATTATTTTCGATTAACAGTCTGTTAGAGCAGGAATGCTGGTTGGCTGGCTGGTGGTCGTGAAGCCTTTCCTGTGGCGCCCTTGTAAGCGAAAGAGAACTCCCACTAATAGCCACTCAACTTTCATCCCCCATGCACCCTCTCAGCGTCAAATTAAGCAAAATAATATATATAAATCAGGATTGCACTAAACAAAGTGTCTTTTAAAAAACGTATTTTGTTCAGCCAACTAAAATATTTCATGCTTGAAACGAAGCTTCAGAGCTTTAGAATTGCACAAAAAAGAAGTCTGGATCCTATTTTTGTATTTGTCCTTCGACACGCATTAAGACATCTGATCAAGCTGCCATATTTCCTGCCTCGAGGCCAGAGAAACTGTGTAAACAATATTACTGTTTCTTTTAATACACAGTCTTCAAAACCAGTCGTGCATCAGATGGTTTGGAGAATGGACTTAAAGAAGAAGTGTGCACACTTATTTTTAGGGGGTGGGGGTGAGCCGGAGGGTGAGCTGTGAGAACAAAGATGTGCAGTGTTTTCCAGAGGGAGGATGGGTGGTAAAGGCAGGCGGAGGGGAGAGACAGACTGCTGGGGGACGTCTGATGTCACCTGGTAGGGAGCTATGAAAGCTTCCCCTGGTTACCCTATCCCACATAAAAGTCTGGCAGAAGACTGAGGCTTTAGGGAAGCCTGGCAGAACGGCTGCGTGAAACGGGAACAAACATCACACACCTTTCTCCCTGTCTCTTATGTCAAGACGTCGAAGAGGCAGCGCTTGTTTACACGGAATAGCATCAGTGTATTTTTATTTTTTTTTAAAGACAACGGAGAACTAATACCTCATTCTTTCAGTCTCTCTCTATCTTCTTAGAACGTCTACCCAACACGTCACATAGAATGATTTCAAGTTACAAAAGATGTTCTTGCATCACTTTTTTGTTTTAAATGACTTGCAGATTAGCGCAGCCAAAAGGGCTGTTTGTGATCCGATAGAGAGAGAGCGAGTGAGAGCAGTGAGATGCCAGAGAGCAGTTAATTACACATGTGGCAGGCAGATTTGATCCCGACACGGTGGGCGATGGCGATGGAGATGCCATGTGTTTAAACGTTAAACTGTAGACTGTGGTCAGAGCCAGCCTTCTCTCTCATTAGCTCCACCAGTACATATAATGAGCATAGGGTGGGGGGCATGTGCTAGACACAGCCTTGTTGTGCTCCCAGTAAGACATCTCCTGTTATCTGAACAGTAATTAAAGACTAGATTTGTTTTTGGCTGCTGGTTTGATTTATTCACTTTTGGTACATTTAAGGGAGAATTTTGTCTTTTTGTTCGGCGGTGCTTGTACCTTCTCCCGTCCTCTCATGGGACTAAAGGATGGGGAGAATCAGTTGCTGTGTTAGGTGTTCCTCTGAGATTCAGAACAGTGTGCCTGCGTGAACTTCCTCTTCCTAACTCACTGCCCTTCATTAGGGAACTGAAAGATAAAAGAGGCGAGTTTAACACTTCCAGTGCAGAAAGAAACAACTCGCCTAAGGAACCACAAAGATTAGTTTGATGTGTCTATTTTGTGTATGGGAGAACACACTTTCTCTAACTGTCAAGATGTCTTCCTGTTTTGGGGCACAGCGAACAGTACCCACTATCTCCACCTCTCCCAGAATTGCTCTGTAACTGTTATTAGCAACACAAGCTAATAAAAATGTATTTCTGCTTCTAAACTCTGTATCAACATGTTTACCCACAAAGAAAGTTCAGTGTGATGCGGGTGACCAATTTAGTGAGATAAAAACTGACACGACACCCCCCCCCCCAAAAAAAAGGCTTATTATAGCAACTCTCATCACTTTGTATGCACAAGTCAGCGGTTTTGTATTTTGAAGTAGGGGCTGATGAGAAACCCACTAAAATCCAACATGGCTGCCTCTTCACATCCAAAGTCGTAATAGCTGCAGTAATAAACTATTTATTTGCACTTCTTTCGGCTTCTGTATCATTAAATTATTGGCAGGAATACATTCTCTGTTACTGAGCATGTTTCTACCAATAAAGAGAAATATATTGATATTAGCATTTATTGCTAATAGTAGTTAGCCTGGTCACTGAGCACAGAAAACTATCAAATCCCATAGATTTGTTTGACGCAGCAGGAGCAGGGTTCTGTTGGGTGGGACGTTATCTTAGAAGATTTGAATTCTAACTTTCAAAGTAAAACAACTCTGAACTTAATATTCATATTCGGAGATTCAGAGAGATTTATTTGTCATTCGCATCTCATGTGATACATGTGGTGGAACGAGATTATGTACACAGGTTCCCAGTTACATCCAAAAATAAAATGTAAAAGAAAAACAGTAATAACATCTAAGATATGAACTAAGAAAAACATCAACTAAATAATACATTAAGCACTAATAGCGTAAAAACATTATGTCGAACAGCAGCACGAACATGAGTCTGTGTGAGCAGATGAGCACGCATGAACACATCAACATTGAAACAGATCAGCAGCAACATGATGTGATTTTTCACCGTGATTATTCTGGTTAGAGATTCATGAGTCTAACAGCCTCAGGGTAGAAGCTGTTCCTCAGTCTAGTGGTTCTACAATTAATGCTCCTTAGCCTCCTTCCTGAGAGGAGCAGGGCAAAAAGTGTGTGTGCTGGGTGAGTGTGGTCCTTCATGATGCAGGTGGCCCTCTTCCTGCTTCTGGAGGTGTAAATGTCTGTGATGGTGGGGAGGCTGATTCCAACAGACTTCTGTGCAGCCTTCACCACTCTCTGCAAAGCTTTTCTTTCTGCAGCTGTGCAGCCTCCATGCCACACATTGATGCTGGAGCACAGGATGCTCTCCACTGCACACCTGTAGAAGGAGGTGAGGACTGAGCTTCCCAGACCAGCTTGTCACAGCCGCCTGAGGAAGTAGAGTCTCTGATGAGCTTTCTTGATCAGGCTCATAGTGTTGTTGCTCCAGCTGAGGTTGTCATTCAGGTGTACACCCAAGTACTTGTAGCTGGAGACCACTTCCACCGCAGATCCTCTTATGTTCGGGTGGTGTAGGTGAGTTTGTTCCATCTGAAGTCCATGATCATCTCCTTTGTCTTCTTCACATTGATGTGAAGGTTATTCCATATATATATTCAGGTGTATGGACAAAACTCCCAATACATTTTTAAGGGCAAGGTTCTTTATTGTCATTCGCATCACATGTAGTACATGAGGTAGAACGAAATAGTGGACACAGGATCCCAGTTGCATCCAACAATAACAAAAATATAAAATGTCAAAAGAAACAGTAAATAAAAATATAAACGAATATATACGTTCAACGAACGCCAAACGGTACGCTAAAGATCTAAGATACACGATTGTCACTAATAGTGCAAAACAATACACCAACCAACAGCAGCACGAACATGAGTCTTTGTGGGTAGATGAGTACGAATGAATGAATACAGCAGCATGAAACATTAAAACACCAAAGGTATGATCTTTGTGACACCTCATGACATTTAGACCCTCAGAATTGCTCACACATTTCCAGTTCTGAGTTATTATCACCTTCTAACCTGCCACACCTCTTCATACCAATATTGCTCATTTGAGCAAGATTGAGCAGTTCCCTTGTGACTGAATGAGGAGTTGTTACCATTGATGGGTTATAATGCTGTCAGGATATATGGCTACCAATCCAAAATTACACAGTCACTCAGCACCGAGATCATCAGAAGCAACAAGGACTTGCTTCCTGTCTAAACACAGCCTGGATGGATACTTTTACCTTAAGAAAAGGAGTTACAACAACTGGATCCTGTGGCAAAGCAATTGCCAGAGATCAGCTGGGGTGTAAGAGCGCAGTCGCAATGAATGACACGTATGAGAACTCTTGATCGTTTGTCAACCATAACCAGTCAGCTGATAGGACAGGAGTTGAACACACAAAGCTATGCACAACCTTGAAGGTAGTAGCAAAGCAGCTGTGAAGTCAACCCAGTCAGATTCTTAGGCTCTCCTCAAAGCCATTGAAGAAGTCTGTGCCAACATGGGAAGATTCAAACCTACAAGCAGGATCTTGCAGGTCAGCGCCATGAACGTGTGCCCAAGTATCCATCCACTAACGTGAACTTTTGTCTTTTTATTTTCATTAGTGGTGTGAACTTGTCTTGTGAGTTTATGTGAAGGAATCCAAAATACAATATTTGCCATGCAAAAAAAGACATTTTGACAGCCACAAAAATAAGCTTTTTTGTTGTTGTTGTTATGTCCTGATGCATGCACAATAATCCAGTAACTAGGTCCTCTGGGCAGATTCTTCTTTCTTGAAACGTTTCATCTTTTATCCAACTTCCTCAGTCGCTTCAGACTGAATGAAGCTTTGTTAGATTTATTATTATTACTTTCTATTAGTTTGTATCCTTTTGCATATTTTGCACACATACTGTAAAACACAAAGTTTGTTTTCTCAGTCATCCAGGTATATAACAACAAAAAAGGTTGAATCATGTCATCTGGACTTCGTTTTTTTTTTGTTAAAAAGAAACGTTTCGCCCCTCATCCAAGAGGCTTCGTCAGTCTGAGGCCTAGCCATCTGGTATTACCCAGAAGCCACCCTGACAAACTTTGTGTTTTTGAAACCATTAGTGAAAAGGCCAGACTTCAGGGGTATCTGAGGCAGGCTTGAAACACAAGAGTCAGGGTGGCTTCTGGGTAATACCAGATGGCTAGGCCTCAGACTGACGAAGCCTCTTGGATGAGGGGCGAAATGTTTCTTTTTAACAAAAAAAAACGAAGTCCAGATGACATGATTCAACCTTTTTTGTTGTTCATACTGTAAAACCTTTGTGAACATTTTGTCTCGGTGTTTGAATGTAGAAAATGCAGAGATGGTTGTTTTGAGCTCGTAGCGCTAATAGTAGTTAGCCTGGTCGCGGAGCACAACAACTGGCTAATCCTGTGGGTTTGCAACTGGAACACACTTAAGTTGGTCTATTTCCCAAATCTGAGTTCAGACTTTCAAACAAAATAACCAAAATATGTAATAGTGGATCATTTTCCTCAGTAAACAAATGACCAAGTATAATATTTTTGTCTCATTTGTTTAACTGAGGTTTTTTTTTTTTTATCTACATTTAGGACTTGTGTGAAAATCTGATGATGTTTTAGGTCATATTTATGCAGAAATTTAAAAAAAATGTAAAGAGTTCACAAACGTTCAAGCACCAGTGTAGGTCCCATCTCCTAAACGGCCTCCTCTTTTATCAGCCTCCCGTCTTTGTTCCTTTTATCTTCCCTTCCCTATTTCTCCCTTTTATCCCAACTTTGCTCTTTTCCTTCCTCCTGGGTCCCTCCCCTCCTCTACAAACACTTGACTCTCATTCTTTCACAGCTTTTTAAAATGTATTTATTTTTTGTCTCTGGTGGCCAATTTGCAAGCGTCATTCAAGCCTTGACCCTGAGACTCATTGCACCCCCCAACCCCATCTCCATTTTAAAGATGAAGGTCAGGACCAGATTACAAACTGGAGGTATCATCTAGCAAGGAGAGGAATAATTAGGTCTTTGAGGTTGTTGAATGGAACCGTGAGCCTCGGCGCTGTGATTACGCTCAGAGATGGAGGGGAAGGAGAAACGGTGTTGGGGGTGCACATGCAGATGTTCATACTCTAAACTTAGGTCTCAGCCTGACAAAGTTACAAGGAGTTCTTTTGTTTTCTAGTATCTATCTGTTTTTTATTTGTCCTAACTCCATTCGTCCTCCTTGATTTAATCGAGTGAGATGTGTTTTTGTTTTTCCCAAGTGTGTGCGGAGCAGCTTTAGAGGACCAGGAATGACGTAAACGAGATGAATCATTTGCTGTTTAAGTCCTTGTGGTTTAGGACTCGTTCTGCTCTTAATTTTCATTGTTTCCACCATCAAGTTGTAATTAAAAAATGGCTCCGTTGGTGAGCGGAGACCTTGTCTCCATTCTTCAGCACATGTTCTGCTTTATGCTGGCGCTAGATTTTTCACAAATGACTGTTTTTCTTTTTTCTTTCCATCCTTTTTTGTGCTGCTTCACGTTGTGCAATCACATGTTCCTTCCCATCTGCGAGGAACTTTCCATCTGGCAGTTATTCTGCAGTTAAAATAAATGCAGCCCAGACCTCATTTCAACGTCTCTCCTACATAAACCCTACATCTCAGTTAAGTTGTAAGAAAGTCGTACAACAAAACCATTTTTCCCCCTCCTCCCCCGTAAACTCTGGGCTTCCAGTCAAACTTCTCAGTGGGTCTGTCATGTCAAGAAGGATGAGAAGAAGCAGGTTGGCTCAGACGATGAAGTGCTTCGCTGGGCTTTTTGATGGATGCGAGGGACCGGTTTGAGAAGCCGGGAAGGATGTTGAAAGGCCGGCTGTGGCCGCGCTCGCTGCGTCCCAGACGGCGAAGCACAATAAGCGTGCAGATGTTCAAAGTGCTCGGCCTCGCCGGAGCCTCCAGCGCTCATCTGAGTAGGAAATGCTTTGGCTGGAACTGTTTGTTTTCTCTGAGTCTGTGGTCTGAACTGTGGATTCACTTACATCTCTGATCCCCTCCTCCTCCTCTTCTCTGTTCTCTCATCCTCTCCTCATTTCTCTCCTTTTCCCAGGAGTTTCCCAACGGTGATCTGAAGGAAGGACAACTCGCAGACCAACACTGTCCCCTGGAGGGTACGTAGAGAAAAGTTTTACAGCAGTTCTTAGGTTTGCGTTGCCGTAGCGACCAGATCTTAATTGGGCTGCAGAAAGTTGTTCGTTACCCGCATTTAAAAGTAAAGTACTTAACTTCATTAACTGTTAGAAAAGTAAAGTACTTAACTTCATTAACTGCTAGAAAAGTAAAGTACTTAACCTCATTAACTGTTAGTCCCTGTTGGTCTGTTGGCAAAATGTTTTCTGAACCGGTGAACAGATTTTAATGAAACTCTCAGAAAGTAATCATTGGCCAAACTGCTCCAACTGTTTATCGTTTGGAGTCGGCATGATTCAGCTAATCTACCCTCGTAAACACAAACGTCTGTAACCATCAACTTTACAGATATTGACCTAAAATTTGACGTGGTAGTAGCTGAGAGTTATCTCCAGCGCGTGCTTTGAGATGACTTGCGAGATGTTGCGATTTCTTGTGTAAATGTGTACTGGTTTTAAGATCCAAGCAAAAAGACCCCCCCCCCCAAAAAAAAAATAGTAATTTTTCAAAATAAGATGATCCTACTTTAAAACGTGTGTGAAAGCTGGTGTCAAGGAATGTAGGCCTTTAATCTTTTATGTAATCTTTAATCTTCCTCTCCGTCGATGGTGAGCTGCTGTTGTGGGGGAAATGTTGAGCCACCGCGGCAGCATGCACAGCCCGTTTAAGTGTCTGTCTCAGTTTGATTCGTTGTTTTTTTTCTGCTTTAGTTCTTGATTTAAACAATATTAACACTAAAATACAAATATTTATACGCCCAAGATTATAGTAAAGATGTATCTCTTTAATGTTTATTTGTTCCCCCCTCCCCAAAACTCACGATATTCTTTGTCAGTTTCAAATGTTCAGAGTTTATCATAAATATCTGCAATTTTCAATTTTACACGGGAGTTTAGCAAAATAAAGAGGTGAGCTGATGATGCGTGTGGTCCGTGCCATGAGAATTAAACAACAGATTTATTACAGAGAGAATACTGATGATGATTCAGGGAAACGTTTTGAGTTTCAAACTTTTGTTAGTTCATTTCCTGCTTTTTGGATTCATTTGATTCACCCCTGGCTCTGAAGGAGAAAAGACACTGTCGTGAAGAGCTACAGATTCAGTGCTCATTCATTTTACGTCATTTAAAGTGTGGATCTTTGCACGAGTTCTTATTTTGTCTTCACTAAACAAACCAGTCGAGTTCAGAGCTGAAGCATGGCTCGCTAGTTCCTGACACTTGATGCTCTTATCCAGAGTTTCACACAGTTTCATCATGTTTTATCTTCTAACTTCCATTTGATGAACATCATGGTGCCCAACGCGTCTATCTCGATTTACCAGTCAATCGTAAAGATGGGTAGATCACGCGGGGTAAAAAAAATTAGACGTCAGCCTATCATACATCCTGAAATTTGTCACTTGATTGACATACAGGGCAGCCAGTCTGAGGCCCCGTTTACACGACGTGAAACATCCGGCCGTTCATTTACACAACGGCCCTCGTTCTCTCTGAAACCGAAGGTTTCTGAATCCAGGTCTCAGAGTGGAGATTTTCCGAGGACCCCCCCCCCCATGGACATGTGAAATGCTCTCTGCAGGTGTGAAGTCACATGTGCACTACAGGCAGCTGCAGTCCAAAGTTTTTCTGCACTAACACCAGTTATAATAAATGACAGAGAGCATAGTGGTTTTGTGCTGCTCACCCTTTTTCAGCATGTTGGGGCAAAACTAATAAAATCCAGGGTCCAAAGAGACGTTTGTGTGTTCACCAGTCTGAATGTAACGGTCATCATCCAGATGCTGCATGCGTGATGAGGGTTGCCAGATAATAATAATAATAAATAATGTGTTATGTATTGTCATCATTGTATGTTTCCATACAATGGTGAAATTGGCTCTCTGCATTTCACCCATCCACCACCAGGTGGTGCAGTGGGCAGCTATTGAAAGTGCCATGGGAGCGTTTAGGGATGGGGTGTGGTGCTCAGAGACACCATGAGATGTGCAATGACTGGGGAACGAACCCAGGACTTTCGAGTCCCTGCCTCTATCCCATCTTGGCCCATAAATTAAAAATTTCTTATTTACCCCTTCCTTTTCTGCGCACATGTTCAACAAACTCAACACACACCTCATCTTAGAGTATCTATACTCAGCACATATGACAGTTTAGGTCAAAGTACTATAATTTTAAAAGTGACAGTACTATACAGTAGTTCATGATTTCTTATCTGGCAACCTGACTGACATGGAAACTACAGCGTTTTCCTGTAAATCTGCTCATTTTTTATCACCCACCCCCAATAAAAGTTGGAAAAACACTAACATTTCCAGAGGTTGTTCTCGTGTAAACGGGGTCTTAGAGTAGGTAGATCCCTTTGGTCATTTTAAAAGGAGCTTGCATGCTGAGAAAGTGTGGGCACCCCTGATCTAAGGTAAAACACGTATTCATGGCCTCTGGTTGAGAGAGTTTGACTCTTGAAATTGGTTTTGTACGCCTCGTATGGATCAGTCTGATTAACAATGATTTTTTACCTGCTACAACAGAGCAGGTACTTTTACCAGGATTTGATTTTTATTGTTGAGAGTCTGATCAAAAGCACTGAAGGAGAGTTCTTAAATTGTGGGACTTAGAGAATATTTTCCATACTTACTGAGATACACGAAAGGTTTGAAGGTTTTCTTGTGTTTACAGTGGTTCTCCCCCCGGAGAAGGCCGAGCGCTGTGAAAGCTATCTGCAGCGTTTACACCTGGAGGACGGCGAGAAGGAGGCACTCAGAGAGACCACCAAAGCTTCGGGAAAGAAACGCATCAGCCTCGATGTAACTACGACCCAGAAACAACTACTTTATTTGGTTTCAATGTACAACAACACAATTATGTGGTTAAAACAGTTCCACCATTACAGTTCTTTGTGTCAGAGATATTCAAGTTTATAAGCCAGTGGTGTTAAACACACTTTGAGGCTCAGTGCGTTTAGTTTAAATATAGTTTTGAGAGTTAACTATAGTATTTGTTTTTAAGCTTTACACACCATCTGGATACTGACATCCCCTCCAGATTGTATTCTGATTCATTCGAGGAACAAACTGAATTATCTGATAGGAAAATTTAGAATTTCATGCTATAAATGGTTAGAAATGCCCTTCAGCAATTACAGAAAGTCAGCTTGATGATTTATTGCGAAACCACAAAGGGCTCCAGCTCTGAGACACAGTTCTGTGTTTCAAATAACAGCCCACAATAATCTGATAGCTCTATCTCAAAGTTACTGTCAGAATTTGAAAGAGGACTTTTTTTTTTCACTAAAATACTTACATAAAACAAGTTTTTACCTCTATTTTGCAACAAAAGTTATTTAATTTATTACCACATACACTCAGTTGAAACCTTTAATTATAAGGTCATCTGCTGCCCCCTGCTGTTACAAATGTGTAATCACTTTTCTTTTTTAAAATCACCACAGCATATAGTTTTAAAACTTTCAGCTCATATGTAATAAAAATGTCTTCTCAGGACGTGGAGTGTGGCGTTTCTGTGGAGGACGACAACCGTCAAGAGTGGATCTTCACTCTGTACGACTTCGACAACAGCGGCAGAGTTACCAAAGAAGTAACTCCGTCCTGCACCCCCCCTCTGAAATGTCTCTTTGTTTAACATTATATCTGACGCTTGGTTCGTCTTGTGTTGGATGTGAGAAGGTGAACTGTTCTGTCTGTCTCTAAAGGACATGTCGAGTTTGATGCACACCATCTACGACGTGGTGGACGCGTCTGTCAATCACTCCTGCCACAACAAAAACAAGACTCTGCGTGTGAAGCTGACCGTCACTCCAGAGCCGAGGGGCCACAAAGGAGCAGGTGAATACAATAAAACAAGGGCATCAACAACGTTTGTTGACTTATTAGTTTTTTTTTTAAGTAATCCAGACAGCGATATGGACTTAACAAATCTTAATGAATTAAGCTAGAATAGATTAAACTGTAGTGACCGTAATATAAGATTAAAAAAAATATTAAATTATTTTAGCTCAGAGCTGCAGCGTTCAGTGGAATGCAACATGAAATCAGACCACTGGTAAAAATATTAAAAGAAACTCAATTCAAACTACACAAAGTTTGTTTTCTCAGTCATCCAGGTATATAACCACAAAAAAGGTTGAATCATGTCATCTGGACTTCGTTTTTTTGTTAGAAAGAAACGTTTCGCCCCTCATCCAAGAGGCTTCGTCAGTCTGAGGCCTAGCCATCTGGTATTACCCAAAAGCCACCCTGACTCTTGTGTTTCAAGCCTGCCTCATATACCCCTGAAGTCTGGCCTTTTCACTAATGGTTTCAAAAACACAAAGTTTGTGACTTCAGGGGTATCTGAGGCAGGCTTGAAACACAAGAGTCAGGGTGGCTTCTGGGTAATACCAGATGGCTAGGCCTCAGACTGATGAAGCCTCTTGGATGAGGGGCGAAACGTTTCTTTCTAACAAAAAAACGAAGTCCAGATGACATGATTCAACCTTTTTTGTTCAATTCAAACTAGTTGCAGACTAACTTGTTAAGTGTGTGCATGAAAGGGAAAAAAGCAGAGCCTGTCTTTTTGTAAGCTTGTGAAAGCATTAACTCATTCGTTCGGTTGATTTTCTGATCTGAACTCTTGATTGTCTCCTCAGAGGAGGGACGGTCCTCCGACAAGCGGCTGTCCTACTTCAGGTGAGCATGTGCAGTTTTAAAGCTTTACTGTGAACACACGTGCTCCAAATGTACAAACGCTGTGATTTGTACACCTTTTTTTAATTTTCATTACTCATTCATAGCAATAAGGGGCAGAGCAACGAGCCGCCGCCTGCCACCGAGGGTCAGCATTACTGCGTGGACGAGAACACAGAGAGGAGGAATCACTACCTGGACCTGGCTGGTATCGAGAACTACACCTCCAGATTTGAAGGTAAGAGCTTTGAACGTCAAACAAGTAGAGGTTTTATGAGCACAGGTGTACACAATGTCCTGCGATACGTTTGTGTCTGTCCTTTGGTAGCAGCCTAACTCAAACAAAACAAGGCAGGAACTCTGGTTGTTGAATCTTTTCAAGTGTGGGATCTGACGAAAGTTATGAACAGTGACCGTATTTTCCAGGCTATACGTCGCTCCAGAGTATAGGTCGTATCAGTCAAAGCATCAGTCAAAAAATGCCTCATGAAGAGGAAAAATAACATCTTCGGAGTATAAGTCACATTTATTATGCATCGCCACTGACCCCTTGCTCTTGGAAAATGTGGGCTTGTATCATGCATAAAATAGATTAGCTGCCAAAAATCAATTGACGGCTGCGGGAGCGCGCATGGGAGGACTCACTGTTGCAGTTTTTCAAAAACTGAACAAGATTAACACCTAAAAACTGTAAGCGTTATTCAAAGGTCTGAAGCAGGCTCTGAAACAAATGTGCACAGCATTATTGCAGGTTTATTGTACAGATAAGTGGAAATCACAAACTCACAGGACGTCTGCCCATTTCACCTCAACACCCGCCTCATTAACAGCGCGCACCACATTTTTCTTCAGAAACTGGTCACACCCCTTGGTGTCGTCATCTCCGCTCGTAGGACAGCCTACTTTTACCACGTGACCAGCCTCTCAGCCAATAATACTTCCATCACTGATGTGAACAATCAAGTGTCAGGCTTGTTGCAGAGTGCAGGCGTGTAACTAAAACTCCTTCCTACCGAAAACAAAAACCCGGAAATAAAAGTTCTGCATCAGTTTAATATGCATCCGTAGGTGTACACAACTTCAGTAACATAACAAAATATAATACTGATAGAAATATATTTCAAAACAATTATTTGTTTGCACCGGTTGGCATCCATGCCGGGGGCCCTTCCCTCCGCTGCTGGAACGGAGAGGAAGGGCACAGCAAGACACATAGTCCGCGGCCCTAGGAAGCGGCAAGGTGCGGGAAAGGAGACACTGTAGAGCTCGCAGCCGGAGCCGTGAGCCACCTTTGTCCCTGTAGTATATAGTGCTGCTCACTAATACATGAATGGGTTGTGATCTGTGGTGGCAGAGTGATATGTAATGTGATGAGACCAGGAATGATGCTGATGTTATGACACTAAGGTGTTCTGAAGACGATTGTTAATAATACAGTTCATGATGAGTCCGTCAAGCATCCGTCTTCTTGTAGTGAAGGAGTAAGTCAACATATACTGTATTACAGTCCCCAGACCCTTCCAGGCTGACCCAGAGCTGGTCGCTGCGCACCGCTGCGGAGGAAATGCACCCGGCGGGAACCCGCCAGACATGGTGGGAAGGTCCCCCGCAAGGGGGAATTCTCAGCTGCCGAGCTGAGGTTGAATTCCCTGGGCAGACTGTGTCCCCCACCCGTTTACAAACTTTCTTTTTGCCGCTCGATTACCATTTTGGGCTGCATATTTTATTACCTGCAGTTTGTAATCTGTTGAATAGCATTTTCATTTGGGGGCATTTTACTTGTGTTAAGTTTTTCTCAGTTATCTCTAACTGAATGTTTTTTTTTTGGGGGGGGGGGGGGGGGGGGGGGGGGGGGTTGTTAGTGGTAGAGGAACAATTTATAGTTGTCAAAAGTCTAGAGGATGCTCTCGCAGCTGCAAATGGTTATGTTTACTCTGGTTCATGTCTGTATGAATGAATATTTAACACGTCGGTCAAAAATTGTGTCATGAGTATGGAACAAGAAGTACAAGTCGCAGGACCGGCCAAATTATGAAAAAAAGAGCGACTTATAGTCCGGAGAATACGGTAATATTTTACCTGTTGGTAGATTCACTGTTTCCTCTACCATTATCCAAAGTGGGTGACCTCCAACAGGACCCCCCCCCCCCCCCATGAAGATCACAACATTTAATAAATAAATAAATGTCTGCACATGGTTTCACCTTCCCAATGGACTGCAGTCAGGGGAGACGCCTCCCACGTCCCTGACCTCACTGGGACTTCTGTGACTAAAATCTAACATTGTATTAAATGTGTATCGTACAAAGTAGTGCAGTCCGGTGACACACAGGCACGTCCGACTTATGCGTGTGATCAAACTCACACTAGCAGAGAGAAAGAGAGAAAGCACCAAGGAAAATGTTGGACCTAACTGAAAACCAGACACATAGCTGCATATTTTTTTAATGCTCTCATCGTGAAAGTAGCAGCAGTGACACCCTGGTCAGCTCTCCTGCTCCGGTCCACATGTAGAACACCTTGCAGGTCCTCCCAACAAGTGATGAGAGAGACATCTGAGCATCGTAGAGTATCCTGTGAGCACCAGACAAGTTTGACAGCAGGTAAAATGGATCATTTTGATTTGACTGAGAACACATGTGGCTCCTGAGTTTTAGTGATGTCATTTCAGGCGTCTCTGCCCTGGCATCATTTGAAGCCACAGTTAGAGCACCTGCACCTGTTCTGACCGCACTCCCGCTTTGAACGAGCTAAAAGCGACAACCAGAGCGAGCTCTAGCACGAGGACACGTCCTGCAGAAATGTCGGAATGTTTCTGTGATTATCAGAATGCAACGTTTCAGTTTTATTAGTTATCTGAAAACACGGCTGCACGTGACAGGATATTAGGAGTTGTTGCTGATGAATAATGAAGCCACTGCCGTCTCTGTCCTTTCCTTCAGGAACCACCCCCGTCTTCCCCCCTCAGGAGACCAATGGTCGGAGTTCACATAGCCAGAGTCGCTCGCACTCCCAGGAACCAGAAGCCCATGCTGTTCACCAGCGCCGCTCACAGGTCATCAGCGACAGCTACAACGCTGTAGAGGGACGAAGCAAGGGTCCGCATTCCTTCAAATCCCCCAAAGGAACCTACAAAGGGAGTGGAGGGAATAATGGGGGCAGTGGAGGGGGTAGGTCCACTAAATGCCACAGTTACAACCCTCCTCTGCAAACGGTCCTGCACAGCAGCAGCGCTGCAGGCCACGGAGGTCAGGATGTGTACCACCTGCCGCACCAAGCGCAGCCCTCCAGCCACCACCAGCACCCTCTGCAGTACAGCCACAGCAAGCGGCTGAAGGCCAGAGCTCGCGAGTCCCTGTCTCCGTCGAAAACGCCCCACCTGCCTCAGTCCCACCCCCACCAACAGCCCCCAGTGCCCTCCGTACTGCCGAGCGTGGAGAGAGAACAGGCGTCGGGGCCGCCAGGGAGCCCTGGGTTTGCGGTTCCGGTGGTACAGCGCCACGAGCATCACCATCACCACGAACACCACCACCATCACCACTATCACCACTACCACCAGACATGACGCCCCTCAGCGTGCAGTGACCAAAACTGTACAGGACCCACCACAACCAACCCGTCTGAAGGACTTATTCGCCCAACGGGAACATCTCAGACCAGGAACTTTAAAACCTCGTGTTAATTCCACAAACCCATCCTGAGACAGACGTTAGAACAAAACCTCTACAGTTTGTCACAATTTTCCAGTGTTTTATCATTTTTTAAATTAATACTCTGTACACACACTTGTCGGGGGAGTCGGTAGATAAAAAAATGAACCAGATAACTGTCATGTCTCTTCTCCCTCTTGAAGCTCAGTAAAGTCCTACAAGCTACAGTTGACGTCAGGACAGCTGTTCTGCGTGAGACTTTTCCAAATCTCTCAGGTGTAAAAGGTGCTGCTGCTCTCCAGCTTTTCACGGAGGCGTCACTTTATTTAGACGCCTGCTGTGGGCTGAGAGGTCGTTTATTGTTTGTTTGTTTGTTTGTTTTTGGGCGAGGAGGGGAGGTATAAAATCACCACTGCCAGATTTAATGCAAAAATATCTCTATGTATAAAAAAATCTATATATGTTAACATTTTACTGTATGATAATTACACCCATTATGCATATTTCATCATGAATATAATTATGCATATATGTATTTTGTCTTTTATATATTTTAATAAACATTATTTAGTTCATTTATTCTTCTGCAAGTTTTTTCTCCCCCTCAGAGCAGTGTTGACGGCACCGATGATTTAAAGTGATGCGCTACTTTCTGATTTTTACGACTGTTCACCAGATTTAGCTGCTTTTAGTTGAGTCAAACTTTCAGAACAACCGGAGCTCTTTTAGTGCCTTCAACACCGATCTTTATTGTTTTGTGTTAAAGATTTGAATATAGACGTGTTAAAAAATGGGCACAAAAAAATAGTAGAGTCAAAGTTGAGAACTAGGTTTTTGTCACATAGGCTTCTCCAAAAGATAGTTTAATTTAGGGTAAATTGGGCTTTAATTTTCAATATTTCTAATTCTGTGAATGTGAAGCATTCACATTATTGTGATCCATTGTTCTTCAATACGTTTTTTAACACGATTTTTATCCTGCAGTTTTCAAACTATTTCAATAAATCAAAACGTTCAGCTGTTTCAGGACAATCTTGCTATGACATTTGGTATTTGTGCAACTTTAGCTTTTTAATATCTTTAGCCTTTTCTGACTTTTTTCCCCCCGCATAGAAACTGAATTGAGCTCATTTTCCATCCTTCAAATCTTTACATGTGTTTACAACCTTTTACTGCTCCTTTCACTTTTTGTTCTGGTTCAGCTTCTTTCAGCTTCTTATGAAAATATAAACTTTTTTCAGCTAATTTCAGGTGGTTTTTTTTAGCTGTTTTGTGCTCCTTTCAGACTCATTCAACTAACTACATTTTGTGCTTCTTCTAACTTCTTTTTGCCAATTTCAGCTTGTTATGCTCCTTTCAGCTTATTTCTGCAAGTTTTATCTTTTTCTGCTATTTCAGCTACTATTAGCAGTTTTTATGCTAATTTTAGCTTTTTTAGCTAATTCCACATTTTTTGCACTCATTTCAACTTTTTTCACCCTAATTCAGGTAAAATGCGCTCTCTCTCCACTTCCTTCTGGTAATTTTAGCTCCATTCTGCTTTTTAGCTACTTTTCAGCTATTTTGTGCTAATTTCAGCCTTTTTAAAAAAAATCCAATTTCCTAATTTTTGTGCAAACTTAATCCAGCAAAAATGTGTTCTTTCTCCTTTCTTCTGCTAATGTAGGCATGTTCATCCACTTCAGCTACATTTCAGCATGATTTTAGCTAATTTCAGCTGTTTTTCAGTAAGTTTGTCTGCAATAAGCATTCACACTGCATTATCACAGGAAATGCAATTTCTCTACTTAAATTAGACATTCACACTAAGCAAAGAGACGCTGCTCGAGATCTGTTCCTGCAGCTGGAAATAAAATGAGGATGGAGACTCAAGAATGAGAAAAGAGCCAGGATAAGTTGCAATTTATTTATTTATTTATTTACAGCAAATCAACTGTGGTGACTAAAATTATCTTATTTTTCCACCATATTGGGGAAAAAAGCAAAGTGGTCACCTAATATACAGCTTCATCTCAAAATATATAATACGTGTATTTCATTTAATGAAATAATTGGGAAATAACTTTTTCAATATATTCAGATTTTTTAGATTCTCCTGTATGCTTAGCTTATTAAACTATTTCTGGACTTTAATTAGCTGAATGTGTAAATCTAACTTGCTTTTTTTAATGAAGTCTTTGTATTGTTTGAATTTTGCAGGGTTTGAGGGCAAGTTTGTTTTAGTTCATCTCAACGATCCACTAGGTGACAAGAATCAGTCGCTCAAAGACAAAGAGTTGTAATTCAGCAGCAAGGTTTGTTTAAACACACCAGTCTGGATAATGATTTCCAACTGGTTCTCACTCAAACCTTTACGTTTAATCCTTTATCCCAAACATTCCCGCAAAAAGAAAGTTTCATCCATAATAAAAATCTTGTCCCATCTTTTAACGTGTGACTGATAAACATAATCTAGTTAGAATTTCGCGATATGAAAATATAATTTTGTGCTGCACTTGATATGAATAAAAACGAGTCTGTAAAAACACCATCTAGCAAACGACAAATAAATTGTCGTATATTCTTCCTATTCTGCCTTCAACAGGGTTCAGCATTTCATGAAAACAGAATTCCCTGAGTTTTCCCTGATTTTTCCAGGGTAAATCCTAAAATTCCAGATGTTTCAGTCACAAAACACAACTTTGTATCTTAGGTGGCGGGCAAAGTATTTACTGTAGCAGTGAAGTAGAAGAATACTGTAGCCTACGATACCTGCATATGACAATCATTCCTAATAATTGTTTATATTCTTTAACATCAGATTCTAAAAAGCCACCATAGCCAGTCTGTAAGGATCCGTGTACTCTGCAGAAGCAGAATGTGGACTCACTGATGCTACAATACTAGCATTAATACATGAACACATTAATTAAATTCAAAAATAATAATTAAATCTCAGGTCATCTTTTAATGAGCAGACCGGCGTTTAAATTCCCCTCATTTTCTCTAATTTTTGTTTGTCTCAAATTCCCTGGTCCAGGTTTCCCCAGAGTCACTCGGTGTTATAGTCTGTGATTTTCAGTTAGTTAATCTTAGTTTTATTTCTCCTTGGGTTCAGCTCCCTGTTTCATTGCCAGTTCTCATCTTCCATTTTCCCCTCTGTCAGCTTCTTCAGTGTTTGTTTCAATCTGCCCCCTCACCTGTTCCTAATTAGCAATTAGTAATCTGCCCAGGTGTCCTCTCTTTCCTCGGTCCCTCAGTTTACTTTATAACTGGTCTCCAGTCACCACCTCTCCAGTAGCTCATTACGTTAGCTTCCTATATCTCTATCCATTTGTTTTCCTCGTGCTTTTGCCGCCGTGTCAGCCGTTTGTTGTTTAAATAAATAAGTTTGTATTTTACTCCAGCTCCCTCGTGTTTGTCCCTTGTGATACTAGGAACCTGCTTTCTAACAGGTAAATCTTCAGAAATAAACTTTTGTCCTATTACCCTTGTAATTTACTTTGAAATAGACCATTGTTCTCCTCTGACTGCCTTAGTGCTGGGAAATCCCTTCATATAATGTTTGGCTTTATTGTAAAGCTTGGGGATTAAAAGTCAAGTTTTAAAAACGGCGCTCTCTTAAACAAACTATCTTCTTGCCATGCCAGTTGATAAATTATCACATTTCATCTAACAAACATTCTGAAGCATTTTGAGAATTTTTAATTAACTTGTAACCAGCACAGGTCAAATTTTAGGCCGCACGTCTTTTTCATTATTCGTTTAGTAATCTCCATGATAACTGAACTTCTCACCATATCTCTAAGGAAAAGTCCAACTACTCTACAACTAAAACTCATTTCGACCGCCTGTATCCGCGATCTCATACTTTTGGTCACTACCCAAAGTTTACGACCATAGGAGAGGGTAGCACCGCAGCCCAACTGGTAAACAGAAATATAAATGTAAATTAAAAAAACAAACAAACAAAAAAAAAACCTACATATTTTGTTTAATCAAAAATATAGGATAAAAATGTATTTATAATGGGATTTCATTAGGGTTGTTTTTCCCCTATGGAACACTAGAGGGCAATGATTTTACTGGGAGTTTATGGGAGAGTTTGAAGCAATTCTGACAAAGTAAAAAAATAAAGATTTTTAAGCTTTGTCGGGAACGGTTGTTTATTTAAAACACCAAATAAACAAATTTTAACAGAAATTGATCCCCCCCCCCCCCCCCCCACTGAGACCTTTCACGGGTTAAATATGTGTTTGCTTCAATAAACACTGTTAAACCCCGTCAGATGCTTCAGGCCTTTTATGTGCAGGTATTTGAAGCATTTCTGCATCACCACGGGTCAAACTGGGTCTGCTGTCTGTTTCAGTGACCTGCTGCAGATTTAGACCTGCCAGGTCCACCAGTTATAGTCTGGACATGAGGTTGGTATAATAGATTTCTCTGTGGTGATTGGTAATTGCCAGCTTCAACTCACAAGAAAAAAAACCTGCTCCGTTCATCAGGGATTTAGTGAAGGCCTGAATCCAAGCCCCCCGGCTGAGACAAACAATGGCAGCTCTGAAAGGCGAGGGGAGGGTCGTCCTGATGCAAATATCCTCTTTATCCTGCGCCTGGGTGAACCTGCTCTGACAACTACACAAATCTGAGAGCGGTGGAGCCTTAATGCACAACGATTGTTGGTAAATTGTTTTCTTCCCACATTATGGATTCTTGGGTTCTGCAACAAGTGGGAAACTTTTGGTGCCAGCAGGCGGAGGAGATATGGATTATGAAGACTGAAATGTGCCAAATGCACCTGCTGAAGGACAAAATACCTGACGGACATTAAAGGTATGGAATCCGAACAATGACGTATTTAGAAGTTGCTTCTTAAAACATGTTTTAGTAATATGAAGGTTATAGTCAACGTTTTTCCTTTTTTCTTCTCCCAATGTACAGTAGTTTGGTTGGCAGATTTTTTTTCTGCAGCTTATTTAGTGAGGCTAAGCCTTTCTCCATGATTATCCTCAAACTTTTGATACGCTGTCTTTTGTTCAAGACCTGCATGAGAACGGCTTTGGTGTAGAAATAGATCAGTGGGGTACAGAAGCCCATTAATGCCACCATTAACTTAAATTAGGTCATATTCATTTTAAATATTAATCATAACGTTTTAAGTAAGTTTTTCTAATGTGATAGTTCATAATTATGACATACAAGGTCAAAATGATGACATCATTATTCATAATTATTATTTTGCTGCATACATCTATGACTTTAAAACTCCGAATTGAACACTTTAAAGGCGTAGTTGTGATTTTGCATTTCATTCATGGTTTCATAGTTGCTGTAAATTTTTAAGATTATTAATTATAAAGTCTTAAATTTTACCCTAAATCTATGACTTTAAAACTCAGAATTGTAACTTTATTTCTCAACTATGTCTTTAAATCATTTAATTTAATGTATCTCATAGCTGCGACTATAAAACTCATATTAATGGCTTTGAAACTATAAACCATGATTTTGAAACTCGTTATTACAACTGTAAACTCATAACGATCATTTTAAAGTTTGTAATTTATTTTTCACATTTATTACTCTTATTACTTTTAAACTTGTAACTATGACCCAAAGTTATTTTGTCAATAAAACTTAGTGTAAATACAAAATGTCTAAATCTCACATAATGACCTTAAAATTCACAATAACAACTTTGAAATTCACAATTCTGACTTTGTATCTAATAATAATAGCTTTAAAACTTCACATTTGTATTTTGAAATTCATAGCATTATAATCCTAATGATAACCTTAAAACTATGAAAATGTTTTTAAAATCTTAAATGTGACTGAAAATGCATGACTTTTAATATCACAATTATTATTTTATATCTCTTATTACTAATGTGACAATTTTTTTTTTTCCAACTGGCATTAATAGGCTTCCATAAATTTGGTCTTTTTGCTTGTATCTGCTTGAAGAAAAGTCCCACTTTGTTTACTGGTGTATGAAACATATTGACATTTATCTTGTTAATTCTCCTTCATGTATGAATGCTTCTTAAGTCAAATGTTTCATATATTTACATCTTTAAAGTAATTTATTTTTAGTTAGCCCTGATTAACCTGGACTTTGAATCTATTTTCAGAGTGCATTTAAAAAAAAAACATTTATAAGCAAAAAAAAAAAAAGTGCTACTGTAACACACTCTTGCACATCCCCCAAGAGAGTGATGAAAGCAGACCCAACATGAGGCCTTCATCTGAACAATTGCTCCATTCTGTCCTGCACCCCAACCCCCGGCCACCCCCACAACCCCCTTTTTTGCCCAAATTTCCACTTGATTAAGCCCTAAGCTGAGCAGAGTTCAAAATGGTTCACTAATGACGACTCTCAAGTCTGGCAAGAAAAGAAAAAGAAACTCGCTCTGCTTAGAACGATTCAGAAAGTTGAGCAGTTCTTACCTGCTGTGTAAAAAAAAAAAAACACCTCGACGATGAATCCATTTAATTATCGATGTGATGTAAAACAAAACACTTGCTGAATTTTACGTCGAGTTTAAATCGAAAACAGCACAACTAAAGACTTGATGTAATTAATGAATAATATTTAGTCATGCCTGTTTAACAAAAAAAAAAAGTTTGTAGAAAAGTTCAAAACTTCAATATGAAGATATATTTTCAGGGATGGATTTTTCTTTAAAAAAACACCAACACATTCAGTTCTTGACCTCTGTTTCTTACAGTTGGTTTTCCATTATTTGTACATAATTAGCTCTGATGGTGAGAGCAAGCAGAAGCAGTCTGCAGTAAACACTGAAACACATTCTCTGCCTGGTGCTGAGGTTGCCCAGCAATATGAGCTGCTGGGTGAGACTTCTTCCTCCCTGCAGTCTCTTTGACGGACTGTCTCCCACCTCTACCCTCAGCTTCTGTCTCCCACCTCTACCCTCAGCTTTTCTTCTCTGCATACTAATGGATGAAGCAAATCATCACACACACACACAAAAAAAAACCCAGAATCAAGCCAAATATTAAAATCATAGAGGTTTAGTTTACTTTTTTTGATTGTTCAGTGCATTTATGTTACAGTGAATTAAAACTCTAGAAGCTAAAGCGCCTGTAGTGTGTGCATGTGTTGGCTGTGCTGCAGACATCTTTGTCTTTCTACTGTATATTTTTTGTGTTGTCCACTAGAGGAGAGTAGTGTACAAATGTTGAAAGTTGTAAAAACTAAAGCAGAGTAAGTTCAAGTGTCAAACATAAGAGCATGTTTTGCTTCCAATGAGCCAGGCTATTTTGTATTATTTTAAAATGGTTTTGATTTATTAATATATACGTATACCGTCATAAAATTAGAATATCATGAAAAAGTGGATTTGTTTCAGTAATTCCATTCAAAAAGTCAAACTTGTATATTATATTCATTTATTACACACAGACTGATATATTTCAAATGTTTATTTATTTTTAAAGTTGATGATTATAACTGACAACTAATGAAAACCCCAAATTCAGTGTCTCAGAAAATTAGAATATTGTGAAAAGGTTCAATATTGAACACACCTGGAATCACACGCTAATCAGCTAATTACAACAGGCAGAATGAAAATGGTCTCACAAAGACAGGAATCATTTAGGCAAAGCACTGACCTAAAAGATGTATCATCCTTCAGCTGATGTCATGTTCTTAACAAATAGCTCTTAGAGATTCACTTTGTTGTTGCTAAAATATTATTTTATATCAAACTGTTATCTTTTGATATGTTTTCTAGATTCAATAAATAAACAATGTATCATTGTGACAAGCTGTTAGTATCAATTCACTGCAGCAAGGATCTCACTGGGCTGCTGTGACTAATTGCAAACAGCTTTTGCAAAGGAATCACCAAATGTCTCTAAACATGTATGGGATTTCTTAATTTCCTTGCAGGCCTTTTGTTTTTTTATACACACCAGTCACAGTTTCACGGATTTCTTGCAGAAGTGTTGCAAGACAAGTATGCAACATGCAAGCTTTACAAACTGCACACTTGTCCTAAATACAAATTCAATTAGAGTACTGTACATCTAAAAATGTATCTATTTTGTCAACATTTTCCCAAAATTTTGAGTCTCTTACTAGTTACCAACCGTCAAATTGAGAAACTGGTTTCGCCTGTTAGGAAGCTAGCTAGTAACTAACAAAATGTGGATAAAATTGGTGTTTTTATGACAAAAAATGCCTAAAAATCAAACTTAAAATGGGTTCTTCATCATGTTGTCAATATAACGTTGTCTTATTTCTTGAGTTTGAGTCATTTTGTGTCCGAATTATTCATTATAGCCTAAAAAAGGGAATATAAGGAACTTGATTTTGAAAACAAATTAGGAACTAAAAAGTATTTATTTATTTATTTGCAAAAATGGCTGCAGATAGGTGCCTTGTGGAAGAACATGTTGGTGAAATGTCACAACAGTAACGTTATTAAAACCCAAAGTCACAAAACTTTAAGTTTATCACCCTGCATCTTTAAACAGGAAGGAATCATTACGTTGAAAAGATGGAGTGAGCCTTTTGTTTGCATAAAACAGACAGTTGCTGTGACCACAGAAACAAGTAGACCAGTCATTTTCATAATCCAGACTGAAATGAACATAAATCATTTTGTTTAGTTTTTGTCTTTAATCAGTCTACATGTGTTTATATATATATATATATATATATATATATATATATATATATATATATATATAATCTTTACCTTTGTGGTCCAATCAGTAACATCTGTCTTTCTGAAGCTGTGTTCATATTATAGTAGACCTAAATCCTTTTCAAAACACTTGTTTTGTTATTTGTATATTTTATGCTACTTTAGCCATGGCTCATTGAGATGTGTTGCAACGAGATTGTTTTTTCTAACCGTTGTGCTTTTCAAAAATTTAACCTATATGAATACTTTTCCAATATAAAAAAAACTTTGATCTTTTCAATTTTCAAAAACATTGTTTTTTTGTAAATCTGCTTTAGGATACTTTTTTTTTCTTCAGCTACTTTTAATTTACAGTAACATTTTGCTGTTTTTAACTACCATTCTGCTACGTTAGCTACAAGAAAAAAAATTGCTACATTTAGCTAGCCTTTTATGTTTAGATTTTAGTTTGTCATTTGTAACTTTTTGCTATCTGCTTTTAGCTTCTAGCTACCATGTTGCTACTTTTAGCTAGTTTTTTTTATTACTTTCAGCTTTCATTGTTAAGCTTCTTTTAACTAGCATGTTTCAACTTTAACCTTTTAAACTAGTTTAGCTTTAACATCTCAGTTGTAGCTTCTTCAACAGAGTTCAGCAGTATTCATCATTCATTGCATTTTCACAGAAAAATCCTATTTTCTAGTTTCATTTGAATCCAGATGTGTTGAAGTTTCAACAGAAAACCTCTCTTCAATGAGGACTAGAGCTCAGTGATAAAATGCCTCTTCCTGATAGCTGTGACTCTCAGGAGATGGGTATAATTAGAGCTATGGAAACAGGAAACACCTCACCCTCCCTATCATCCTCTCCTCCCTCTGTCTCCCCCCTCCATAGATGAGCACTTACACATTATCAGGTGCAAGATGTTGGCATAATGAGTCCAGTGATGGCTATCATTGTGTCTTACGTCCTTCAGTTTACTGGAAAACAGGACATTGCAAATGACTTTCTATTTTCGGCATAAAAGCAAATAAGCTGCAAATTTTGTTTTATGAGTTGCAGATTTTTTTTTTGGGGGGGGGGGGGGTCATGTTTCAGGCTTGTCTAGAAGTTGACTCTCCACAGTGACAACAGATGACCTTTAGACAATTAAACAGACCAATAAAAACCAGAAGACATTTTTATGGCTAGTTTATGTTTTAAAAGTGGTCAGCCTTCTGTGTCTCATGGAAGTCTTTGGACACAAAGACCCACATCTGTCCACACGTTTCGATGATGAGTTTGTTTAAACCTCATTAAAACGGTCTCTCGTAGGTTTAGTCTTGTTTCTTTTATGTCTTAACCTTTTTTGTTAGATGGCCGAAAGAAAAATATTAAAACCAAATTTAGGATAGTGAGAATTAAGCAAACTATGAAAAACCTTTCAAAGTTTGACAACATTGTTTGTTGAATATGTATGTTATTTAGATATGCTTCATACCGTACAACTGCAGTTTTGAAGAAGGATATGTATGAGTTGTAAACCACAGATGGAAATTATTTTATTAACCTTTATTTAAGCAGGCAAATCCCATTGAGACGAAAGGATTTGCAAATCTCATAAACCCATATTTTATTCATAATGGGACATACAGAAGACATATTAAATGTTTAAACTAATACATTTTACCACTAAAATACGAAGGTAATTTTAAAATTTTAACAGCAACACATTAAAAAAGTGAGGACAGGGTTATCAAAATGCTCTAAATGTAAATGGTAAAGATTGCCTTGTGCCAACTTTTTAAAAATTTCCATCAAAATCATCTCCTCTAAAATAATAATAATAAAAAAAAAACTCCTAATGTTCTACATCTGTAGCTGGGTCACGAAAGCCCAGTAGAGAAATCCAGACATCCCTCTCCCTAGTGACACTCTCCAGCTCCTTCTGGGGGATCCCAAGGCTAGAGAAGATATTTAACGGTAATCCCTTCAGCAAGTTCTGCCCCAAGGTCTCTTCCCAGCTGGACATGCCCAGAAAACCTCAAAGGAAGGTGTCCAGCAGTCAGGACATATCCTAATCAGATGCCCAATCCACCTGAACAGACTCGTTTTGATGCAGAGGGGCAGTGGCTCTACTCCGAGTTCCCTCAGGATGACGGAGCCCCTCACCCGATCTCTAATGCTGAACCTGGCCACCATATGAAGGAAGCTCACTTCGGCCACTTGTACCCGGGATCTCGTTCTTTTGGTCATGATCTACCTGTATATCATGAACATAGGTGTGGATAGGGATGTAGATGGTAAATCAAGAGTTTAACTTTTTGACTCAATTCTTTCTTCATCATGACCAAAGCAAAACCTTTATTGCGGAGGACGAGGTCCCAATCCATCTCTCGACCCATCCTACAATCACCCATGAACAAGTTGCCAAGATACTTGAACTTTGAGAACCATGGTCCCAGATTTAGAGGAGCTGACTCTCATCCCAGCCATTTCACACTCGGCTGCGAACCACCCCAATGCACGCTGAAGGTCATGGCCCGAAGACGCCAACAGAACCACATCATCCGCACAAAGCAGTGACGAGACCCAGAGGTTTCCAAACCAGACACTCTCCTCTCCTCGACTGCATCTTGAGATCCTGTCCATGAACACCACAGGATCAGAGACAAGTGCCAGCCCTGGTGGAGGCCAAACGGCACTGAGAACAAGCTCAAAGTTGTGCCAAGAATGTGGACACAGCTCCTGCTTTGGTTAACAGATCCCTGTAAGAGTTCCAGCATTTTCTTTTGCAGCTCTTCTACACCAGAGGACGCCAACAGATCCACACCTGAGGATCATTCCCTTGATAATCTGCAAGGCCTACTTAAGGCAGTTGATGACTGCAATCTGACGCTGGTGCATTATCTGCCTGCCTTTCGCTAGTTGTGTTCCTGGCCTTTACATTGCTCCCGGTGTGCTGTGAAAGACTAATCTTGAATCTTCTTGTTCTAGCTTGAGTCCTGTGATCCTCATGAGCCTTGGCCTTCCCTGTTTGCTTTCTGTGTCGTGATCTCTCCAGCTGCTCCCTGCCTTCCACCACTTTCCCAACATTTGTGTGAGACCTTTTTGAAACCTTTTTGGATTTCGGCCAGCAACACTGCCTGTTCATAAGTAATGAGTCTGAACATCAAGACCAATCTCCCAGAGGAGCCATCCACTAACGCTGTCTCCTACTGTCCAGATTTCCAGTCCAGGTCTACAGATTCTATACAATGGTCATTGTTCACTGCTGTAAATAAACACTGTTAAACTTACTCTTGGGTATAGATCCAAACCTTATAATCCCTTTAAAGATTTCAATTTCAATACAATGTCTTAGTTCAAACATCTGATACGTTCTCTTTGTTCCAGTGAGATTTGACATAGGAGTTGAGATGGGTAGAGGTATAGGCCAGCTGACTCGGGACCCGAAATTCCCAGGCTTGATCCCCAGCCACTCCCACGTTCCGTGGTGTCTCTCAGCAAGACACATAATCCCTAATTACTCCACAGGTGCCTACATAGCTGTCCACTGCTCCACCTGGGTACATCCCAGGTCACATGTGGGTTAAATGCAGAAAATCAGTTTTGCCATTGTATGGGAACATACAATGATAACACATAGCACTTTACTTTTATATGGGCTTTTAAGTTTGGTGTTATTAACATTTTACATACATCCCAACTTTTTCTGAATTTGTGTTGTAAATTTATATTAATTTTAGGTCTTCCTTTTGTCCAAATTACCCTCCCCAGAATTTCCTACCAACATTTTTTTAATTTCCATTGACATGTTTTTAGCACAGTGCTTAGCTTCTGGTGATTCATTTGAGCTGAATGTTTGCACCCCCTGGCAGTTTAGTCCACCATGAGAGATCAAGAGCAGCACAGCTTCTAATTTCTGCTTCTTCCTGCAAAAATTAAAGACCTCCTATGGAGACCAGGTGGACAGCTAAAGCAGAAGACACACTTCTTCTAAAATGACAACAATGATAAAAGGGCAGTTTCAGTTTTCAGAGTGGAGATGCTTCTTCTTACTCTGCATCAACCCCCCCCCCAGGTATGCAGAGGGAGGTCAGGAAGGAGTAAAGTCACCTTTTTTATTGATTCAGAGAGGGGAGACTCCCACCTTTTCCCTGCTTCTTGGTGAGGAATGCACACCTTGAGGTGTTTGCCGAGCGGCTCAAGTAATCCGTACAACAAAGCAGACTGACAATCGGCCAGCTTCAAAAGCATCAGAGGCAGTTCACCCTCCGACAAGTTCCACATTGTCCCCATTGATATGCATGTTCTCAACCCTGTTGATCTCTTTCTTGTGGTAATCCTTCGGCCCTGCAGTCTGGAGGGCCTAAAGATTGTTAAAGGCTTTCATTTCAGCAGGAAATGCGAGAATCATTTTTGTTTGCCCGTGAACGTTGGCGAGCAAACAGCACAGGTGAAGTGCAGTTGTCTCCAACTTTTTGTTGTTGTTGATGCGGCAGGCCAGCTGCTCTCCTCACAGAGTACACACAGAGATGGGTGCAGATAAATCCACAAGGGTTACGCCCCGTTGAGGAATTGGGATGCCTGGAGGGGGGCAGAGCCGGGAACGTTCTGCGTGGCTGACCTCAATGAAGAGTCTCCTCAGTCAACAGAACGGTGCGTTTGATGGAACATGTCAGGTTGCTCCAGGACTTGAGGAGGTAGAGGCGGAGGACGAGCCCGGTCCTCGGCTCTGGTTAGACAGCTGTCAGCCCTTCGGAGCTCAGAGAGCAGCAAACTCCTCCATGACTTGGAGACCTCAAAGGGAAAGCACACTGAAGTGAGTTTTTTGCTTTTTCACATTAAAATAATCACTTTAGCAGGTATAAATCTGGATTCAGCTTTGGGTGTTTTAATCAAGCTGCACTTATTTGTCTTAGGGTCTGCTCTATGAGCGAAATCTCAGTTATTGTTCAGCTTTTATAGAAGTGTCAGCCCAGGATTGAAGAGGCATTCTTTATA
>NC_056502.1:20824635-20840195 GCF_014905685.2 Nematolebias whitei
TTTTTTTTTTTTACCATATTTACAAATATTTGTATTTGTCTTTGCTAATAATCAGCACTGATGTATATATGTCATCAGACAAACATCTCATTTATTTACATGGATTTAAACCTATGCTGCAGGCAGCCTGTAGGGGGCACTCATGCTGTTTCAGATCCATCTTAATGAAGATAATGCTAATTAGGGACCCCCTGCAGGCTTGCTGCAGAACAAGTTTGAGTCTATGTAAACCATGCATCCTTCATCCGTTATCTTTACCTGCGTCTTCCTTTCAGGATCGTGGGGGTCACTGGTGTCCATGTCTAGCTAGCACCGTGCAAGAGGCGGGGTACACCGTGGATAGGTTGCAAGTCCATCACAGGGCCACATAGAGACAAACAACCACTCTCACACACCTAGGGACAATTTAGAGTTACCAATCAACCTAACATGCATGTTTTTAGTCTGTGGGAGGAAACTGGAGTACCCAGAGGAAACCCACGCATGCACGGAGAGAACATGCAAACTCCACCCAGAAAGTCCCCAGTTGCAATTTGATCCTTCCCAATGCCGCCTCCATCCATCCATCCATCCATCCATCCATCCATCCATCTTTACCCGCTTCTTCCTTTTCAGGTCACGAGGGTCACTGGTGCCCATGTTCAGCTATCACTGTGTGAGGTGGAATACACCCAAGACAGGTCTAAAGTCCATCACTGGGACACATAGAGACAAAAAAGACAAACAAGCATTCACTCTCTCACTCACACCTAGGGACAATTGAGTCACCTATCAGCCAAAACCAGAGGGACAAAAAAAATAAAAAATCAAATCTATATTTTACAGGTGGTGACTGCAGTTGATTTGTATAGTTCTTACGTTGCAGATGTATTTAAGTTTTTTCAACATATTGTTTTTTTATGCGTAAAAAACTGACTGGTTGTGTGCATAAGAGTGGGCATGGCATAGAGATGACGACGTATGTATGACCAAACAACGTGATGCACGGCCATATGTAGGGATGACACAACATACTGATTGACATGACCGTATGTAGGGATGTACAACATACGTAGTTACGTATGTATGACCGTGCATAGTGATGTACAGTGTACATCCATGCGTAGTGAAGTATGACCATATGTAGAGACAAACCACGTACATAGTAATGTACGATGTATGTCGATACGTAGTGAAGTACAACATACATAATGACATATGACTGTATGTAGAGACAAACCACATATATAGTAATGTACAATATATAGCTATACGTAGTGAAATACATTATACAAAATGACGTATGACCATGCACAGTGGTGTCTGACTGTAGGAAGGGACAAACAATGTATGAAGTGACGTATGACTGTACATAGGGATGTATAATGTACATCCATACATAGTGAAGTACGACCGTATGTAGAGACAAATCACATACATAGTAATGTACAATGTACAGTGATATGTAGTGAAGTACAACTTACGTAGTGACATACAACCATATGCAGAGACAAACCATGTATGTAGTGAAGTACAATGACATATGACCATGCACAGTGATGTACGACTGTACGTGGTGATGTCCTATCATGTGTAGTGACATATATTGTCCATTGTGTTGTATGATGTACTGCCATACCACGTGACTTATCAATCATATAACACCCTCCTGAGCGTATGTTTACCTTAAACATCAACTGCTGCGCTCCTTCCCCTAGCCTGCTTTTCTTCGTCCCTGTAAAAATTTAGAAGCAAAGGAAGAGCCCGTGTGTGTTTGCATCCGAGGATGAAAACACAAGGAGGAAAAAAAAAGTCTGAACAGTCTGACACTAGATTTCCATTGTGGCTGTTAAAGAGCTATTCAAAATATTTGGATAATTGCCGAACATTACATTTCTAGTTTGTTACAGCAAAAACTACTGTTCTGTAAAAACTCAGTCTGGCCTGGGAATGTGTTGGTGCAGAATGATGCTGTGGAGCAGGATATCTGGGTTTCCCTGTTGCCTCTACAGCCTGGACACAAATAAACCACAGAAGATTGATGGATGGATGAGTTTAGTTATAATTCAGGGTTGCCTTACTTATAATTTTTCCATTGAAACGAAAGCTATCTAGCAATATATATATATATATATATTGTTTTATCTATTATGTTCAAAAGTGTTGAATTGTCCCTTTCTATATTTTTCTTCTAATTTGCTCTTTCAATGCTCAGAAAATACAAGAAATAAGAACAAAGAAGAAGGAAAACCTTCCATTTCCAAAGTTTCTGCAGTAATTATAGCTCCGGTCAAAGACATTACAAGAGTGTAGAGAGGAGGCGTGTGTATGTGAGGTATGTGTCCTTCTGTTTACATGGATGATTATAGAGCAGACAGAAGACTTAAGTTCAGCCAGGCTAAATGTAGACTCTTTGAAATTAAAGAACATGTACAGTATTTTATTTATTTATTTCTCCCAGCCATGCCATATATGAAGGTATACATTTTTCTGGATGTCTTTGTTGACATGTGCTTTGTGTGACTGCAGCCAGCGACTGTGGGTCTTGTCTTTCTCAGGTCAGTTTTTAATGTGGCTTTAATCACATCTCTAATTAGAAACCCATCCTCACTGATGTCTCTGTTTGGACAGGCTAGCTTAATATGATTTTCACATTTCCACACACAACGTGTTCTCATTAGTTTCCTGAACAAGGATATCCTGTGTTTAGGAAGAAATGGGAAATGGCTACTGTTCAGTCCAACAAACTGTGAGTTAGGTCCAAGTATTTCCATCTGTTTGAGAAATACCTCCTGCGACATGATGTGGCTCCACATAAATCAGGGGTTTGTAACAGTTAGTCCAAGGATTTGGACAATTCCCCCTGACAATATTTAAGGGGAATGCCATGGTAGTGAGTGACCCGAGCCTCCAGTCTGCTGCTGATGTCTTCCTTTCTTTCTCCTTTTGAAAAGCAGCAGAATAAGCTGAAACCCTAGTTGGTCCATTGTGAGGACAAAGAGGGACCATTGAGGCAAGAGATGGAGGTAGGGTTGCAAAGGGGTCGGGGAGGAGTTTAGAGATGGGTTTGCGTGGGGGGTTCCAGGTTAGTGTGTGTGTTTTCTGAACGATGAGCTGCAGTGGTGTGCATTTATTCAGCTGGAGGAGGCTTCAGCAGCAGGGCGGGGGAAGTTATGCAGTAGGAAAGGAAATCCAGCTTTCTGCCTCTCTCACGCTCTGGAGTTTAGTCTGCTCCAGCTGCCGACCCCACAACACAGACACACACACACTGTGTCAGTGACAGGAGAGGTAAAATGGTGCTGAACCTGTTGATTATGACTTACGACACTCAGACTGTGGATTACCTCACCTGTCGCTTGGATGGAGCTGATGCATTTCTTTGTTGAACTTTTGGATTTCCTCTGGTGTCTAAATGTTGTTGCTGGGTAAAATGCACTCCAGAGCCAAGTCCCGCAGCTGTGACAACTACCTGAGCATCAAGGTACGAGCCTCATATCTTGTCTCTGTTGTGATTAAATTGGACACTGCTGATTATTTTGATGTCACTGTAATACACACTTCTTGTCCTGTATTGATTCTCGCCTGTCTTTGCCAGTGCTTACTAACCTCATTGTACAGTTTGTGTCATTGCACACATTCCACAGGTGCATGTTTTTCATGCAGCAGCACACAAGCAGCTGATATTTTGGCTGCTTGGTCTATAGACACAACATTTTTTACACGTGCAGCGTGTGAGAGGGAGGACAGGCTTGCATTACTTTCTACAATAGTTATTATTATGAATATAATAGCCACTAAGTTTACGTACTCTGAGATGCCGTCCTGTTATCGCCTACTGATTGTTTTTGAAACGCACCTTTTTATATTTTTAACCTTCAGTGACCTTTTGAGTCAACTCTGATTGGTTGCAGGACTTCCATTCACTACAATGACTTCAATGATGGTGTTTTCCTTTTATCAACCATGTAAGTGTGTGTTTATACATTCATAGTGTCAGTGAGGTCTGTTTGTGCAACTCGGAGACAACATCCTGTCTGTGCTAGTCACTTCCTCTAGGATGAAGTCATTATTCCCCACTGATGACAAATATCAGTATAATTACTGTGGGAATCTTTTTTTTATTTAAAGTACCCTCTCGAGGCTGCTATATGCGTTTGTTGTAAGAAGTCGCTCCAATCTGAAGATTGTCTGAAATATATTTGTTATTTTTTATGAATGTGAAGGTGAGTTAAAGGACAATTGGCTTCATTCCGTTGTGTTCACGTACACAACACTGACCAGTGTGGACTGCTGCCACCTTGAAGTGACCCCCGTGTCACGTTACACAGGTATTTACATAGAATACTATGGGCATTTAGCAACAGCAGCTAGCTGTAGCACTTCTGGTGCAGCTTGGGGGCACCTCCAGCAGACAGGAGCCAAGATTTCTGCAGGAATAAGCAGGCAATACAAAACAAATCGTTTTTATCTCACTAACTTAGCTAAACAACGTTCAATCAGGTCATCTGGACATTCTGGCTTCATCAGAAACCATCTTATCACCAGCAAACTGGTTGGTCCACTGTAGGAGTGTGCTGCTTAGTGGGGAAAACAGTTTGCTTGGGACTCCTCAGACTGATGAAGCCCTTCGGATGGAGGGCAAAATATCTCAACAACAACAAAAAAAGAAACTGTCCAGATGACCTGACTGAACATGGTTGGATGTTTTACCTGGATTATTGAGCATGAAGCTCGATAACTTAGCTAAAGATAGAATGTGTAATTTATCTGTGTTCCTTTGATCTTTTCTTTTTCCTCGTGAGATCGGATTTTCTTTGGTGCAAATCAGAGAAGTTGCTGCTCACCAGGAAATGGGGTGGGAGTGGGGGTTTGTCTCGCCAGGCTGCTTTGTTGGCATCCTGGCACCTGGGCATGTCTGAGCAACCTGCACATTTTGTGGTTCTGCTGCCCCCGAGGACATTAGCAGCTTAGCTAGTGGGCTAGTATGTGGGCTTCAGGGCTCTCCTGTTAGTCACCCCCCCCCCCCCCCCCAATTGCTTCATGCTCCACTGAAGGCCTGGTAGGCGACTTCTTTTGTGTCGTTGACCCACTAAATGTGTCAGTGACTACCTCATGCTCACTCTTTCTGTCTCTCACTTTCCTCTGTCACAGTGATGCACTCCCTTGTTCACTATTTTTCTATTATTTTCCTTTTTTTCATTCAACCTTTATTTATACAGGATAGTCTCATTGAGCCACGAGGACTCATTTACAAGAGAGACCTGTGGATGTGGATCCTCTGATCAATTCATCAAAACATACAGCATTTAAAATAGAAGAAAAAAGTACTTAATTCCTCTCAACCTGGCTTTGACGTGAACTTTTTGCTTTGCTGTGCCTTCACCCCTTGAACGGCTGTTCCCCCACACACAGCTCAGACAGTATTGTCCCACCTGCAGCTTTAAACCCAATAATTACCACCTCGGCCCTCCATCACACAGCCAGCTCACTCACAAAGACCTGGCATCAGAAGAGGGTGGGAATTCCCGCTTTGCTCCCATCCTGGCCCAAAACCTCTGGAGCTGGACACACACGACTGCATTCCTGTGTGGCTCAGGGCAGATGGGAAGCTCAGCTTTGGTGGCTAAACTCAGTCGTCCTGCTGAAATATGCAAATATGTTTTGTAGCAAAAAGATGAAAAATCCTCCAACTCTTCACTAGAATGAAGGGGTCTGATTTACTTCATGCAAAATACTGTCTAAGTAGTAGTAAGTTGTCATCTTGTTCATGTTTTTGTACGATTTTTCAAACTAACTACTTCTGCCTAATTTGTTACTCTGTCGACACACGATGAATCTTAAAAAATGTAAAACAAGCATCTCATAGAGTTTAAAGTTTTGAGCTCCACACTTCTAGTTTTGAAGTGAGAAAGCTCACTGAATGAGAGGCCAAACTTCAGCTACAGAATATTTGAAGGTTCACTTGTTTTAATTTGTAAACTTCTACGTTCTGCACACTTTGTGCTAATTTAGACATTCATGAACAAAACATTCAGCTCATTCGGGTGTTGTGACTTTTAGTCTTTGTAACTATTATACTTTTCAAAATATTTAACTTTACAAATATTTTCCCAATAAGTGTAAATGATAAATGCAATAAAAACTGTACAATTGTTCTTCTGAAAGTTTACCTCTATACATGCATACACATACATACATACATACATACATACATACATGCATACATACATACATACATACATACATACATACATACATACATACATACATACATGCATACATACATACATACATACATACATACATACATACATACATACATACATACACATATATCCCTTTTTTATTACTTTAATTTTTAGCTATCTTTCTGCAACTTTTGGCTAACCTGTTTTTGCTTTTTAGCTAGCCTTTTGCTACTTTTCGCTTTAAGCTAGTCTTTTGCTGCATTTAGCTTTAAGCTAGTCTTTTGCTGCATTTAGCTTTAAGCTAGCCTTTTGCTACTTTTAGCTTTAAGCTAGTCTTTTGCTGCATTTGGTCATCCTTTTGATCCTTTCAGCTTTTAGCTAACATTTATCTATTTTAGCTTTAAGCTAGACCTTTGCTACTTCTACCTAGCATTTTACTCTTAGGTATTTAGTCTTGCACTACTTTAGTTTCTTTTTATTTTTATCTCTTTTCAGCTTTAAAATCGTAACTTCAGCCTCATAAGAAAAGTTCGGCTGTTATTCAGCTCTGTGGTCACACTGCAGTTTAACAGAAAATGCATTTTTCTAGCCTACATTGGATATAACCCTGAACATACATGTGAAGTCATCCGGTTGTTTTTAATGTGTTTTTTTTTCACTCTCAGTTTTATGTCAACACTGTTGTGCTGGATCACACTGTAAATCTGTTGCGTAATTGTTCTTGAAAGAGCTGCTTCTGTTACTGTTTCTTTTTTTATCTTGGAAACCTGAAGACAAACTTGCTCGTCAGTCCTGGCAAGGGCTTTCCTCCCATTGTTAGGCCTCCTCCCATAAAACACCATGCTATTCTTCTCATCTTTGGCACAACAAGTAACAAAAGCTCAGATAAATTTTTGTCTCACTCAAAGCAAGCTGGCTGCTGATGGAAGTGGGTGTTTTTGTTCCCGGGCACCGACACTGTACAGCACATGGACCTTAGAGAGGCGGAGGGCACAATGCGAGCCTTGTAGCAGTTGTGACTTGAACGAGCTGACTTGTACTTACTCTTCTCTAATTGATGGTGCTGAACTGTTTGGGTCAATGGGGTAGATCCTACAAAAGGTGAAACATGGGCTGTCTGGTACGTATGATTTCTAGACTGTGATTTATGTGTGTTGATTAGCATGTGAATGCAACAAGTGAAAGTACCAAAACAGCCGTGAAGAGTTGCAGATTGTGCGTTCTTCTACACGCTACATGGTTGTTATAGTGTGCAACTCTCGCTGGCATTCAGCTGTTTATCCGTCTGCTTATCGTTTGAGACAGATGTCTCTGTTCCACTGTTGTTCCACTCAGGAAGGACAGATAGTGGAAGAGATGTTTGGCCTTGGTTCTGACTTATCAGAGGAAAGTCACAGCCTGAACCAAGAACACAACCAGGTCTCCAGTACTGAGGTAATCCCAAATGTCCCATTTCACATGTCCAAACTGGTGGTGTTGGACATTCCATCTGCTCTGCTGGAGTTGGACTGTGGCAATGCAGGTCTTGTGTGAGTCAGATGATACTCTGTGACAGCGTGATTGTTGTTGGAGCATATTGTTCCATAATCCTGCCCCACAAACAGGAGTCCAGTCTGGACTTTCCAGTTTGGCTGTTTGTGTTTGACGCCGGTGACGTCGCTCCGACCAGGTGTTTCCCTTTAATGGGACGCTCAAACTTCCTGCCTGTTCAGCTAACTGGGCTCGTGCACACTTAATCACGTGCCTGCAGCCATAAAGGGATAGCTCAGATCTTTTGATGTGTAAAGGTAATATTGAAGTATTATCTTACCATAAGGAACAGCTGACCCAAAATATTGTGGGTAAAGTACAAGCGTCGCTAATAAGGCATTTAACAGAGACTCATCGATCATTAAATTACATTCTGATCTGTTTTTAAGAACCGTTTTTAGATTTTTATAACAGGTAAGTCTAAATATGTCTGTCAGTCCTTAAAAAGATCTTCTTAAAAACCCCACTTGGTGTTTCATGACCCATGGTGGAGTCCTGATGCCAGTACCACTGACATGTTTATCTGGTAGTTTAGCAGCTTTAAAGCAATTACATTACTATCTAACAAACTCTAATAAGGTTAAGTAAAGTCCTCTGGACGGATTCTTGTCAACAAACAAGAATCTGCCCAGAGGACATGACTTAACCTCGTTAGATTTTTCTACCTGGATTATTGAGCATGCATCAGGAAATCTAACAAACTCTTCATAACCTGTGGTCCCAAGAAAAGTACCCGGTATGTTTCCTGTAAAAATGCAGCGCAGTTCCACTCTCTGAAAAGACTGAAACACATTGACTGCAATGATTCCAGCACACTGCCTTACTTTACATAAATAATAAAACAACAACAACTTGGAATCAATTACTGGTGTGAAAGAAGTATTCAGTTATTTCCTCCTTTGTAACCCAAGTCTTCATTGCCCAAATCTAAAATGTCTCTGGATGTTTGCTTCTTAGAGCATCGCGGCTAATCTAATTAGTTAACGTGATTAAACACGTCTCTTATTTCACCCCAGGATGCCGAGTCTTTAGACACCTGCATCCAGAAGACCTTGTCTGCCCTGTATCGCCCCTTCTGTGCCACTGCGTCCACCGTCCTCTGGCAGCTCTTCAGCGTGGTGGAGAGACAGTACCGTGGGGACGGCCTCCGCTGCTTCATTGACTTCTTGCTTCCTGCCAAAAGGATTCTGCAGATCATCCAAAAGGAGAGCTGCGTGAGTACCTAATTCAGTCATGGATTTTAGGCATAATGCAATCAGTTTCTAAATGGACATCCGGCGCCTTAAATGGTCCCAACCTGATTTAGAAGCCAACAACCAGAATCTTAAAACACGTGTTGTTATGGCAGATGCAAAAACATGAGTTAAGAAAATGTGGGTTCATTGCAACAGATAATATTGCAATCTTCGCAAACAATATTGCAATTGCATATTTTCCTAATCTTGTGCAGTCGTGGTGAAGACATAGGACGAAACCTGTCTAAGAGCTAAAAGGCCTACTAACTTATGCTGCTGAGTGTGAGTAATATTTCCTGACTGGGGAAAGATAACGCTGAGACAGAGTTGATTATTGTGCAGAAAATGAGCAGATTCCCCCCCCCCCCTCCCCCTCCCCTGTATGTGAAAACAGAGGGAAACTGTTTGAGAGGCTGCCATCCTTTTGGATACAAAGTGAAATTTAATATTCTCTCTTTGATTGCCACTGGGTTTGGGCTCTTAAGACCAAAGCACTGAAACTTTATTCCTCTGTATTCATCTCTCTGGTGATTACACTGTGACGATAGCCACAGAGCAATGGTTTCACCAAAGCCTAGCCCCTGAGAACAGCCGACTGTGCATGAGAGTCTTTGTATTGTACGCAACATGAGAGGCTTCAGAGGGAGCTCACATCCTCAGTCTTTCCTTTCCATCAGGTGAAAAGAAAAGCCAACCCTTGGGCGCTGAATGTGTGCTCTCAGGATCTGTTTTTTTTACACTGTCATTGCAAAGATTTGTCTTGCGGTTGCTGTGAAACCAGGCCTGATCAGACAGGTTTTCTTGTCATTAGCTGAATGATCTGTGAGCGTGATTCAGCAGGCGCGTCCCGTAAAAACAACTCGACTCTCCGTTACCACTCAACATGTGTTTGAGCACAGCTTTGCAGATGTAAGCTGAAATGACGCGAGCGGCACTACATGTGAACTGTCACGTTCAAATAACGTCTCTGTTTTTCTCTCAGGTGAAGTTCAGAGGTTTGCTGTTCTACCACGAGGGGTGGCCTCTCTGCATTCATGAGAAAGTCATCCTGCAGCTTTCCCCTCTGCACAAAGTTCGACTAAAGCAAGGAGACTTCTACCTACAGGTAGTTCCTTTGGGCCATAAAGCTGCCAAGCTGGTGATAAAATGCCTGTCGGCCAGTGGGCAGGCTGTTGCAGAGATCCCCATTTCAGAGAGCATGTATGGTAGTGTCTTCACAGCTGAGTTCTTGCAGAATGTAACGCGTGACCGAAACCTGCACCCACTACAGAACTGTCTGCTCACTACCGGCACGGCTGTTTACAGGACGCCGTGGAAGAACGTGGTCAACCCGCTCTTTGTCAACAGCACAGCGGACGCCATCATGCAGACTCGATGTAGCCGAAGTAGCTTTCGTGGCCACCTAAGCACTTGTAGCACCAGCGGATCTACCGGGACTCTGGACAGCCACCGCAGCTCTAGAGAGTCCCTGCACTCTCTAGGAGCTGACTCCATTTTCTCCGAGCCCACCTCCCCAAACGGGATTCACGTGGACTCCAGCAGTGAGAAACAGAACGCCAACAGGTCGGACCCCTCTGCATCCATTAAGATAGAAAGACCCGGAGAAGAGTGTGCTAAAGAACCGGGGGATGAGGCCAGTGGCGAAAGAGCTGCAGGGTCAAAAATGTTCTCTTTTAGCACCGACCTCAGTAATCCAGGCCCTTTGCGCCGTACACCCAGAGACACTGTTTCCTTTGAGAGCAGGAGACTTTTCAGGAAATCTTACATGGAGGCCCTGCAGAACCCCATGACCCTGGGATCCAGCTCTGAATCCATACTGGAGGAAAGCCCTGGACTCAGAGAAACATCTGTGACACCAGGGAGCAGCCCCGACACCCGCACCTCTCCCAGAGAACACTTATCCCGCAGGTTCGGTAGTCGAGGCTGGCTCAGTGGAGACGATTCCAGACCCAGCACACCGTTGTTTTACTTCCAGAGGGGGTTGCGGGTTTCTGAGAGGCGATCAGACAGACGCTCCAAGTCACTAGAGAGGACTAACAAGGCCGGCCAGGTTAAGGGCCACCGGGAGCGATCGTCGTCTGGAGGCTCAACGAACATCCCCAAAAAGCTGATGAACGGTTATGCTCTCCGTTTTGGGAAGCTGGATGTGGAGGCTGTGCTTCCTGGAAGTGAGAGAAGAAGCAGCAAAGACGAGTCAGGTATGTAGGTTTACACTTCAGTTTGTTCATTCATCGTGACTATTGATTCTATACAAGACTAGTGGATCAGACTGGACCACTTTAAACTTATCCAAGATCATTTGATACTTTTGTTTGTAAACCCAAACTCAGTCAAACCCCTCCACCCCCATCCCCAATACCTGTACAGCCAGACAGGACAGTTCAAGCTTTATAATTGGGATGATTTTTCCTTCTTTTTAAATGAACACCATCAGATACAGCTGAGTATACTGGACCAAATAAAAGTTTGACACATCCGTGTGCAGCACACTGATATTACCCGTGACACACCGTGGAGCCAGTGCACTTCCTGTGACAGTGGTGTCTTTCATGACGGGGCGCTTCTTTCAGCATAACACCACAGACATTACAGGAAATTGACCATAATGTTACTCTAACTTAACTATTACATAGAAATATGGATAACTTTACTTTTTTAAATTCCCCTCATTGTGTCTTCGGCAAACGTAATCGATCCACATGAAGCCCTAGAGTTAATTGCAGGCACTCATTATTGCTTTAAAAAGTGTAAATATGAACATTAAACTGGCTTATTTATGAGGCAAAAACTAGCACCTAAACGGGCCACTTGCTTCCTTTATAAAAAAAAGTATTCTGTATCGGCCACTAAAAAGCTGTAAAATTTCAATATATCTTTATGAATGTGGGTGAAATATTGCAGCTTTAACATAGAATAATAGATACAAAAGATATGATTAAAAACTCACGGGATGTGGAACAAACGTAGCCAGTTCCATGTGCAGACTGGATCCAAAAATACAACATGGCACCACCTGCAAACCTGATTCTGTTTTACTGTCAATTTGTACAAAAAGAAGTAGATTTAGAAAGTTGTTATTTATAGTCTTTGAGTTGAAACGACAAAAAAAATAAATAAAATAAAATAAAAATGCTATATTTTATACATTACTGTATAATATGAATACATAATTTTGTCTGATTGTGTATCGCTTTTTTTTTTCATTCAACCTTTATTTAAACAGGTAAATCCCATTGAGCCCCGAGGACTCATTTACAAGAGAGACCTGATTTTAACAAAGAATGATGACAACAATGGACAACAGCGACAACAATAAACAGTTATAAAAAGTCATACAATTTTTTTTTTTTTTTTTTAACAAATAGGATGGCTAAAAAAAGATAAGCAACAAAAAACAGCTAGATTCTAAGGCGAATGTAGAAAACTAAAAACAGGAACATGTCTGCATTGGTCCCTGCCAGGAGTCCAACAGATTCTTAAAGCCATTTAGAGAGGTCAAGGTCGAGAGCTTCAAATCTTTTTGTAAGATATTCCAGTTTGAAAACCTTTGTAAAATAATGTCTATTACATTTTATTTAAATGCATCAAAAGACTCAGTATACCGTATTTTTCACCCTATCAGTCTCGTTTTTTTTTTTTTTTTTTTCTTTTGTTGCATAATTTGCATGTCCTGCTACTTATACGCCAAAGCAACATATTTATAGATTTTTTCCCCCATATTTATAAACCAATTTTTGGCTGAGATATGACTGTTTTCATTCATTCTGACTGAAAATATTGAACACTACCCTTTTCAGTTGCTGGATGGCACTCGAGTGTATGGCATGCCGTTGTGTCATAGCTATTAATGACATAATCAGCTTGCCATAAACTGCCACCTTTGTCCAGCTCACATGGAGCAACCATAAATCAGCTTCATTTTGCTGCGCCTCCCCAGCGAAATGCAACTAATTTGACCATTAAAGTGCATTTATTACATAAAAGCTAGACTGAGACACACCTTTACTATAATAAGCAAACAAATAATTGTTTTAGGTGCTTATCTTGTTAAATTTCGAAGAAATGCGCAGCGTTCCTCCTTCCGGATTCCCTCTCTGTCTGTGCGCTCCCGTAGCCCGGAGGAGCGAATACTTTTGAAATCCAGCTGATTTGACCGTTAAAGTCCTTTTATTAAGTAAAAGTTCAAGTGAGAAACACCTTTACTATAAAGTTGAGCAAACAAATAATTGTTTTTAGGTGGTTATCTTGTTAAATTTCGAAGAAATACACAGCGAGTCCTCCTGTGCATGCTCTTACTTCTGCGAATCAGCTTTTGAAATACACCTGTTTTGACCGTCAATGTGCATTTATTAAGCAAAAGTTAGACTGAGACACACCTTTACTATAATTTTGAGCAAACAAGTAATTGTTTTTAAGTGTTAATCTTGTTAGATTCTTGTTAAAATTCTTCCCGCGCACGCTCCCGCGGCCGCCTTTTGGCAGCCAATCGATTTTTGGCACACCGACCCACTTTCCAGGTTGTCAGTGGTGAAGCGTAACAAACGCAATGCGTCAGCAGTGACACATAACAGATGTGACGTTTATTGCGAAGCAACGTATTTATGGATTTTTCCACTTTATTATGCTGTACATATTTGTACTGATGTGACTTATAGGGCGGTGAGACATGTACGGTGGAAAATACGGTATGTTTGTACTTTTACCAAAATACGTCTCTAGCACCTCACTTTTAATGAGGCATCAGTACACAACAATTTCCAGCTTTTATTAATGAGATAATTTAGTGTTTACCAATATTCACAAATCATATTAAACCACAATCTTAGCAGCTTTTATTGTATTTAGTTAACCTCACCTGCTCTAGACAGTAAATTTAACAGTTTTATCAATTATTCCTTGTTTAAAACTACAAGTCATTTCTCAAAACCTGTTACCATTTTTTTCTGTTATGAAATTGTATTTGAGACGTGAACAAAGCCTCTCTACTGACTTCTAAACTTCTGGATGTTTTGCTTTCTTAAACATCATGAAAATCTGACTCATCGCTCACCACAATAAATCAGCCTGAGGTTGTGCAAACCTCCTAATAGCTGGATGGTGTGCTTATATTACTTTTTATTTCTCGCAGCAGGACGTGCAGTAATGCCCTGCAGCAGGACTGGTTTCAACAGTTCATCAGATGGCTGGAGTCTGAGATACAGACAGCTCACGTCTCTGGAGCATCACTGCTTTCATTAATGGGTGATTGCTTTTCAGAGACCCACGCTTTGTGTTCTTTGGCACATTCAGGGGGCAGGTATAGCCCTACCCTGGAAAAAAAAAAGCACTTTAGCCCGAGTTCTGTGTTCTTTACAGCTGTCATTGTGTGTTTTGTTTTCTGGTAATCCATGCTGCCATGCTCAGGAAAGCAACGATGTGGGAGTACCACCTCGGAAATGGTGCTGTTTTTAAAAAGTGCTGCTCCTTCCGGGAATTGAAACATAGAAACATAAAATTGAAATTGAGTGATTTGTGGTAAATCTCTGAATTTGACCTTTGAATGCTACCTGAACATTGCTGAGGAATGTCTTTCTCGTGAATGTCAGTGATCTAATTTACAAAGCTACGGTTATCTCATCACTCTTGCATTTACAGCGCTACTTCAGAGAGGTTTTTTTTTTTTTTAGAGTGGCTTTTGCAAAGCAGGTTTTTCACAGCAGTGTTTCAAAGGCAGCTCCAAACCTCAGAGACCCCCAGGATCCCACAGTGAGACTGCACAGCAAAGCCATTCAGGCTGGGATAGGGATAGGTTCCCTTACTAACAAAAGTTACCTTTGTCGACCAATCCGTCAATGGGAATCCATAGAAAAAATAATCTTGTCCAGGAGCACACTAGATCATAATGTGTACCAGTATAGGCAAAGGAATAAATAAATAAAACACATCTAGACTTTGTAGTTGAGCAGAGCTACAAAGCAAACTGGGTAAAATTAGCATCCATCTCAAATGTGAGCATGCATTTGTCACTTCCTCTGAAAACAAAACAACTTAAGAAACATTCAGCCGACACAAGCTTGTTCGCACCGAGACACTAACAGGAAATGCACCTTTTGATGACAATAGAGGCCGAGCAGGAAGGGTTTAGTGTCCCAGAACAAAGCAGGGCCAAATAAAGTGTAAAACAAAAAGACAACACAGATAAATACCTACAGAAACCCACATGAATAGCTGAACACTATTTTTATGCTAAACTGTAGGCCTGGTAAGAATTTAATGATATACTTCAGCAAAAATGAATGGGTGTGCTGCGATGCAAGAGAAGACAGGGTTACATGACAAATCACAGAACCCAAAAAAAGTGTTAAAAGTTATTATTCATGTTGACGTAGATCTTGAATATATTGTGTAAAACATTTCAACACAAGGTCAACAATGCAGTGAAATGCTCAGGACGAGAAGAACCGTCTCGACTCGCAAAAAAACCAAAGCATGCAACAAAAATACAAAACCAAAGCACCAAGAGTGAAAAAGAAATACGTCTACAGCAGCATGGTCCTATTAGCAGTTCTGTTGGCAGTGAGGTTCTCTTAGCAACTGGTTCCGTTAGCAGCATGGTACTGTTAGCAGTGAGGTTCTTTTAGCAGCATGG
>NC_056502.1:20840205-20853809 GCF_014905685.2 Nematolebias whitei
TTAGCAGCATGGTACTGTTAGCAGTGAGGTTCTTTTAGCAGCATGGTATTGTTAGCAGCATGGTACTGTTAGCAGTGAGGTTCTTTTAACAGCATGGTACTGTTAGCAGTAAGGTTCTTTTAGCAGCATGGCACTGTTAGCAGTATGGTTCTGTTAGTGGCGTGGTCTAGTTAGCAGTGCGGTCCCGTTAGCAGCATAATGGCCGTGACAACGGACGATTGCACTCCAGAATTGGGTCTGGCAGACAGAGAACATCCAAGGTTTTCCCCACGGAAACAAACTGTTTCGTAGAGTTTGGTCTGTGCAGGCAGATGGAGGATCATGGAGACTGCCGCCACGACAGGCCGGAGCCTGAGCCCGAGGCTGGATGGGGCCGGGAACTGATCCATGAAGGCAGGATGGCAAGGCATTGACACACAAAACCCCAAAAGTGTGTTGCGGTCATACCCGTAGCGTGAGTGTGCAGTGTAAGCGCAAAAAAAGTTAAAACAAAAACAACAGGAACCAAGAAAGAGTGAGTCGAAGTGGAGCTCCGGTCAGTGTGGCCATACTGCAGCGCACGTGACGTAACCCACATGTTCACAGAGTTCAGATTTTAGGATGAGCATTTACAAGTTGATCATGTTGATCGCAAATAGTTGGTGCGTTTTTTCTTATTTCACATCCATTTTCATTTATACAGTGACATAAAGTAAGTAGTAAGTAGTGGGAGTGGTGGCGCAGAGGTTAGAGAGGTGGGCTTGTGATCCGAAGATTGCCGATTCACGCCCCGGCCCTGACAACATCAAAATTGTGGGTGGGGTAGGTGAAACACTCACACTTGCCCCCACCCTCATTCGCCCCACTCTGGGCCCATGAGCAAGGCCCTTAACCCCCACCATGTGCTCCCTAAAAAACAGGTCTCTCTTGAAAATGAGTTCTCGTGGCTCAATGAGACTAACCTGGATAAATAAAGGCTAAATGAAAAAAAAAAAAAGTAGTTACGTACCTTAAAACAATAAACTACTCATTTTATGTTATAGTCATTTCACTGAAAACACTTTTCTCACCTATTTACAGTTGCAAGTCTAAATATTGGTAATAATTTTTATTTCCCTTTTTGGAAAAAAACAACAACAACAAAAAAAAACATGTAATTTCCTATTTAACTGGACAAAACCCCAGTCCACATTAATCTGTGTTCGTTTAGACCGTTTCAGATTATTTGCTGCTTTTGGAACAGGATTAAAGCTGTAAACTGTGCTACCACTTGTGACTGTCAAACACATCATTCTTGCAAAACGAGCCTCCGGGCTTCGCTTTGCTGAAAAGGAGGAGGTGAAAAAATAGTAGTCCTAATAACACCAGAGGCAGCTGTGACTCAGAAGAACTGAACATCTGGACTCCTTGACGACTCAGCGTGAACCCGCTAATAAAAAACAACTATCTCACCACAAATTAACACTTGCTTTAGTCCCACTAGGTAAGAAAGTACCGACCGGTGAAAGCAAAGTTCCTATTTTTGTTGAGTGAACTTTGGTTTTGAACAGGGGTGAACATGATTAGTGTATCTGTCAGGCTCATGGGTTGTTTATCTCTACAGGACAGCGTGATGACTGTATCAGCGTTGAGAGCAGACGGCACAAAACGAGCAGCGAAGAGTCGCACAGTCCCAAAATTGTGAATGAAATGAGCCCAACTTCCAACCACAGCTTTTCCTGGGATTATAATTCGTCCTTCCCCAAAACGATTTCAGAAATCAACCAAGAGCTGCTCACATCAGGGGCTGTGGTCCTGCCAGGTAAGGACACCTGTTTCAGTCGGCTCTCTACTAATCAGCCAAATCTTTTTGATAATACACGATAACGCTGCTACGACCACGCTTCAGTGATTTTGGTTTTGTCGGCCTGAGGTATCATTTTCCCCCTTTCTACCTTCTCCCTAACAGGAAACAGAGATCGTGGTGGGAGGGCAGTGCTGCAGGTGTGCACACGAGCTCAGGTGTGGGCAGGTGAGGCGTGCACAGTCAACAACCTGACCTGTTTACTGGGCTACTACCACTCAACCCTGCGGTGAGGCTCACATGTTTAATCACTGTTATTCAACACAAGAGTAAAAAAGGCACAATTTAACTAATAATGGACAACTTTACACCTGTCATTACACTACTGTACTGAACTATATTAATAGAGTTGACAATTGGACCTTGTTAAACGTATCAATGTGTTTTTCTTGAAATTTTAAACTTGCAGATAAATAAAGAAATGAGCTATAACAAAACTTTTTTGGTTATATTCACAATACTGTGCAAATATTTTAAACCTGCGCTCAGTTTCTTATATTTTATTTCTATAAACCCAACATTTTTGTTTTCTTTGAAAGTGATCTTGATTAATAGATCTCCACTCTTTCATAAGGACTTTATTTATTTAATTTTTTGTAGCATTTTGGCTGCTTTTTCACTTACTTTATTGTTTTTATATTTTTGTCTAGCTGTCATTACAGCAGCATGTTATTTGTGGCGAAGTGTCCAAAAATAAAATAAATCCAGACCAGGAAAGACCCAGATTCATCAACTGATTGTCAAATTTTCATCAAATAACTCCCTGTGAATCATCTTGTGGGTGCAAATAATATTATGTATCAAACCAAGTTATCTTTGTTTTTTATTTTATTTAACAGTTTTTATTTATGTATTTATTAATTTTGCAGATTAAGCTACAAACAGTGTGACAGACTGCTAATTAAACATTACTAGCTAGCCAAGGTAGCTAAGCTAACTTAGTAGTTTTCAAATCATAACTAACAAACAAACTAAGGAAACAAATTTTGTCTTTGTGAAAGATATAAAGTAAAATAATAGTCACTAACAAATTACAAGTAGCTATCTAGTAACTTGATAATGGCAACTAGCTCACAAACAGGAACAATGTGTCTTTGTGACAGAATACTACCGTATTTTCCACCGTACACGTCCCACCGCCCTATAAGTCGCATCTGTCCAAATATGTCTAATAAAGTGGAAAAATCCATAAATTTGTCGCTTCGGGGTATAAGTTGCAGGGCATGCAAATTATGCAAAAAAACGCGACTTATACAGCAAAAAATATGGTAGTAACAAAGTTACTAGCTAACAAATTACAACCAAGGTAGCTGACTGACTTGCTAAATGACTTTACAGTGACTAATGGGCAGCACATGCTCAAATAGTTCCATAGCTTTTTCTGGTAATCATGTTCAGTGCTCACCTCCATTCGTTTGGTCCTTTATACTTTTTATTGTAACTTAAATACAAACGTGTCTATAAATTAGGTTTGTTATTTTATATTGTGAATGTTCTAAACATGCAATGCTGCCAGGCGTCAGAACTGCAGAGCAGCTGAAACAGATGAACGCTGTTCAAAGTGTGGATCCATGCCAACCACTGATAAAGGTGAACGCATCAAACTTTAATATTTGTTAATAATGTTTCATTGGTAAGGTGGCCATAGTCAGTGATAGTAACAAATATACACAAACGACAAATAAAATTTGATTAAATGTTAAAGAAATGGAAGTACCGTATGCATTAAGCTACGTAGGGTTATGCAATGTAATGCAAAATACTGATACTGCATGTGCATTAGTAACTGTAAACAGGTCAATGACTACTTGCTAATAAACAGAGGGAGAAAAAAAAACTTGTGTATTTGTGACAAATTTCTAGTAATAAAAATCTATCAACAGTAATAAAAACCTATTTTTTGCTAGGTTGTTAGCTATGTGTCAGCAAAAACACAAGTTCACCTCGTGAGTTTAGGAGCTTCTTGTGCCTGAATGATTCACGGTGAGAGTTAAGTGGTCTAACAAATAAACTTTAAAATAGGACTGAAAACATGGATATATGTGGCCAAAGTACAAAAAAATTTAAATACTTTGAAAAAATTTATAGCATGAAAAACTATTTTTCATGACCACTTCGATAGATTACATGAGAATCGGACTCCTTGGAAGTAAAATAAAAAGACATGAAGGTTGACACGACTTTTTACAACTCCAAACAAACAGCGTTCCTGTGAAAATAAATACCAAGTGTGGATGCCTTTGATGCAAATCAAGCATCTTTTACTTGCACACAAAATCCCTTTAAACCAGCTTAAAAAGTCACGAGACACTCGTATGTTTGGTGGTTTTCTTCCTAAGAATAGTCGTTTCTGTGGTTTCGCATGCAGCCAGGTGTTTTGACAAAAACAGGACAATAACTGTAACGCTCTGGTTTTAGGAAAGAAAGGCGTGATCAAGGCCTCGCTGTCGTAATAGACAGCAGAAAGCAGCAGCAGGCTGTCCCAGCTCTGTTGTCATCCCTGTTTGAATTTCAGGTGAGCCCACAGTGGAAAATATGTAATTACCCTCCAACACGCCCTAAAGCTTTTTCAACCTCGCTAAAGTCTCTGCTGTCCTCTAACGCTGTAATGCTACGTCTCTCACCCAGAGTCATGATATTATGTCATTCCTTTCATGTTTGCTATTGTTCTGCTCCTCAGACAGTGTGCGGTTGGTGTTTTTGTAGAGGCACACCTTAAACTTACAGTGCCTGCAGTGCCAAGACTTTTTTTTTTATGTCTGGCCTCAGGGCCCTCATTGACAAGCCTGTCTTTACTTGACTGTTTTTAACCACCAGCTGGGAGCTGGTTGGCTAGAATCAGATACACATCATCATAGTATGGTTGGGATCTTTTTTAAGGGTTCTGTAATGATGTCCCTAAATGGCCGTTTTTAGTTGTTGGTGTCAGAGAACTTTGCTGAGTTTAATTTATTGTTTTTGAATGAAGTGTAAAGTTGTTTGTGCTTGTTTTTTTTCTCAGACCTTATTACCCGATGCACTTTATTCAGTTCTGTTCCTGGTGGACAAAGATGGGTCGGCCAAACTTGACAGAGACCTTAACGTGCAGGTAAAATGTCTCTTAGCAAGATTTCAAATTAAATGAGCCGGTTAGTAAATTTTTGTTCATCTAGTCAGAGTCAGAGATTCTTTATTGCCATTTGCACCACATGTGGTACATGTGATGGAGCTAAATTATGTACACAGGGTCCCAGTTACATCCAACAATAAAATGTATAAGGAAAACAGTAATAAGATAGGAACTAAGAAAAACATACACTGAATACACACTAAGCACTAATAGCATAAAAACATTACGTCGAACATCAGCACAAACATGAACATGAGTCTGTGTGAGCAGATGAGCACGCATGAACACATCAACATGAAACAGATCAGCAGCAACATTGAAACAGATCAGCAGCAACATGATGTGATTTTTTTCACAATGATTATTCTGGTTAGAGATTCATGAGTCTAACAGCCTCAGGGTAGAAGCTGTTATTCAGTCTAGTGGTTCTACACTTAATGCTCCTTAACCTCCTTCCTGAGGGGAGCGGGGCAAAAAATGTGTGTGCTGGGTGAGTGGGGTCCTTCATGATGCAGGTGGCCCTCTTCCTGCATCTGGAGGTGTAGATGTCTGTGATGGTGGGGAGACTGACTCCAACAGTCTTCTGTGCAGCCTTCACCACTCTCTGCAAAGCTTTTCTTTCTGCAGCTGTGCAGCCTCCATGCCACACGTGTGTCTAAAGGTGGTGTCTAATGTTTTGTAACACAGTCTGATGGTCGAGGTTGGGTACAAGCAGGGCTTATCCTTTAAAGTTTCTGTTGAGATGAGACGAGCAGAACATTTTGATGGAATCTCGGTGTTTGCTTAATCTTTTCTTTTTCTTGGCACAGACTGAGACACTCTCATCCCTGAAAGCCCTGCTAAAGCACATCGACCAAACCCAGCTGACCCGAGACCTAGACGGCACCTTCCATTATGACCACGAGCACTGGATCGGCTTCAGACAGGTTTGATTAACAAAAATGTTGTCGTCGTTATCGCCTTTTGGCAGCGGACGAAAACTTAATTGCTTATTTATATATGCGCATGTGCATGTCTGATTGTTAGTAAAATATATCATAAACCATTAGCTGATCATGGGTTGGGTTTGGGATCTCTCTGTGTGGAGTTTACATGTTCCTCTTTTGTTTGTGTGGGCTTTCTCTGGGTACTCTGGTTTCCTCCCACAGTCCAAATTCTTAGGCTGCCTTCAGGCCCAGAAGGACCATGAAAAGTTATCTATGATCTCAATGGGATTTGCTTGGTTGAATAAAGGATAAGTAAGTTAAATAAAAAATAAATATCTCATAAAGTAATTGTTGAAGGACATCTACAACTCATTACCTTTTGAAGTCAACTTAATTTAAAAAAAGCCTCCATAAATAATCACCTTTAGAAAACACAGGCGCGGCTAAAACTCAATCAGTTTTATTAATGTTTAATTAAAATTTGACATGGTAGTAGCTGAGAGTCAACAACACTTGCTCTGACCGTTAACAGATTACATAAGTTTTTTATTTAAAAATTTATTTTGTCATGTGAGATCTGCTTCCTTTGTCCCTCCAAATCTTTCACAGAATGCTACATTCATGTTTAATACATTTGTTCAGTCGGCTTTACAAGGATGGAGACGGCATTCTGATAGTTTGTTCTTCTGGTCATTGGCATCAGAAGCATTTGTAATGTGTGGGGGGACATACTGGTGTGCGTGTGGGGGTGGATCTCGGGGTCCTCCCCCAGAAAATTTGGAATAAAGTAGATGCCATTTTCTGCATTCTGGTGTATTTTAACAGGTTGTTAAACTTCTATGTTTACTTACATATGTAAAGACTTGATTCAATAACTATTTTAGAGAGCACGGCACAAACCTGACCAACAGCTCTCCTTGTGTGAACAGAGCACGCTCCGCCTCTCTCAAACATCCTAGCCACCCCGCCCCGGCGTTGAAAATTGCCAGAACTAACATAGCGCTAAGCTAGCAGCACGCAATACAGATGCATTAGCTAAGATGCTACAGATGTAGCACTCTGCTTCTCTCACGCAAACTAACCTGCCATCTCGGTCAACAACTGCCAGCACTAACTGGCGCTAAGCTAGCGCGCAAAACAAAGGTGTCTCCACCTCCTCCCCCCATGAGCGCCCTGCCAAGGCAGATGACCTCGGGGAAACACTGCATGTAATGAGGAGTTGTTGTAGGTAACCAGGAAAACCCGGAGTGGACTTTTAGTGGTTTGAGTGTTCTCCTATTAATCAAGTGGAATGGATTCATTCACAAAGAAATAGGAACAGCGCTTGGTGTGTGTGTGTGTGTGTGTGTGTGGGGGGGGGGGGGGGGGTGGTGTTTTAATATTTTTTAGAGGTGTGGGTTGGGGGGGGGACATGTCCTTTACACAGATAATTGTTGCAACGCTTATGCTTCTGGTTAAATCGCAAGTTTTGTCAATGTGGGCAAAAAAATGACATAAAAAATAGAAATCCGTTGTAATTGCTGTTTTTCTAAAGCTGAATACAGTTACAGAAAAAAGGAATCCTTGAGCTTGTCGAAACAGGATCAGTTTCCCATGTGGCAATAGCTTTGTTTTGACTGCTGACGTTAATAATCCCTCTCTGTCTATATCGCTCCTTTTTATTTTCTTTGCAGAAAGTTGAATCATTTGCTAGCAGCTGCAGCGCTGCCATCAACTTCCTTCAGGAGTCCATCAGCATGCTGAGTGCCAGCAGCAGCCTCAAGACCTCAGAGGTAAGCCGACAGGTACGCCGCCCTGCTTTAACACCTGTCTCAATCTTCTTTTCTGCCTTCCACTTAGGTGATAATCCACTCTGGTATTTATTTTGTTGTGGCTTCCATGTCAATTGTGGAAACAAGATCAAGAAATACTGATAACATTGTGTTATAAAATAGATTACATCATGTAAAAATGATGCTTTAATCAACTTTCTGTGCCGATAAAGCACATGTAAATATTACAATGCTTATAAAATGATGTTGTTCATTTTACTGATCCTTATTTGCACTAAAATTCATTCATTCATTCAACCTTTATTTAAAAAGATAAATCACATTGAGCCTCAAAGACTCATTTACAAGTGAGACCTGTTTGGACAGACAAAAACAGTGGTAAACTGGACACATGTAGGAGTTGGAAAAAAAGCTTTTCTAACACAACCTATCTACACAATTATTGTATAAAACACACTCAAATTAACATCCTAAGATCCAGAATGGTACCTGATTTTGGAGATGACTACCGGTAGTTATCTCTTATTGTATGAAATCAAACATTAAACAAGGTTAACCTGAACTATATCAAATGGTGCAGTTTGAAAGAGTTTTTTTCTGGTAGTTTTCAGAATCTATTGATAAAAATTTTTGGAAATGTGGATTTGCACTCAGTGTAAACAAAGCACAATACTGAATCTGCCTCAAACCACATGGAAGACAAGTGACTGCCCTACTCAAGGCTGTCTGGTCTGTAGGTAAAAATATATGGTAAAACCAGTTGTCGAGTCTCGAAGATGTTTCTGATAATATGTAAAGAACAGAGGATAAACGAGTACAACAGTCAGTGGATCATCCAAAGACAGAGCTTTGCATACAAACATGCAGCTTTTTGCAAAACGTCTTTAAAAATTGTCGGTATCTTTACAACTTGCTGCTGTTGACCTGATTTCAGTCACTTCGGCTGTTTCTGTAGGTAAACAAACGCACATGGTCATTGGCATCCTTTTGCAAAATTTTCCTAAATTTATTTATTTTTATTCCATCCATCCATTTTCTTCTTTCCGGGTCATGGGGAGTTGATGCCTGTCACCAGCAGTCACTGTGTGAGAGGCGAGGGACACCCTGGACAGGTTGCAAGTCCATCACAGAGACAGAGACAAACGAGACAAACAACCACAATTACTAATGTGCACCACATGATCAAATACAGATATTTATGGTAATCATGTTTGGCGTTCAACTTGGTGTTATGGTCTTTTAAACATGATTTTGATTGAGCTTTTTAATATACATATATTTATAAATTAGTTTTTGTGGTATATGTACTGTATGATAGCAATATGTCTTCAATGTACAATGTTTAGATTTTAGACTTAAGCAGATCCACACCAACCGTTGATAAAAGTGAATGCAAAGATGAAACCTCAAACTTAAGAGTAATTTCTAGTAATTTGTCATCGGATATAGAGACCACAGTCAGTGATAGTAACAACTGTACGCAAACAGCAATTAAATATTGATTAAAGAACCTGTAGTAGACATGAATCTATTTAGACCACAATGCATTGCAAAATACTGACTTGAAGCATGTGCATTAGAAACTGTAAAAATATCTCTATAGATTTACCAGTTATCTTAACATGCAGGGTTTCATTTTATTTTTAAAAATTTTTTGCACGGGCTTTTTAAAAATGTGCAGCCTAAAACATATATTTGAAAAAGGTGCCAAGATGTCTTGCATCATTCTTCATAATTGGGATTACACATTAAAATACTTTAGAACAATGAAATATATAAATATCTTATGGTAATCTCTTTCAAAATAAAACTACTCTCCTGCAAATAAGCACAAAATTTGTCATATGTCTAACAGACTGTACGTCATATAAACAGGTCTTGCTTTGATCCAGAGTTCCTGTTTTGCAAAAACAGGAACAAACTCTCGGGGATATTCAGGATGTGCAGTAAAACTGCTGGCATAGCCCTACAGAACCTCACTGACCTACACTAGACGAGATCAGTGAACAAGGCCAGGCTGATTCTGGCAGATCCTGATCATCGACTCCATGATGAGTTCAGGTTGCTTCCTTCTGGATGCAAGTATCTGCAGCCCAGATGTAGAACGAACAGACTGAAAAACTCATTCATCCCTGTAGCGATCAGGTTTCTCAGCGAACAGTGACGATTGCTGTTATTTTAATGACCTAATGTCTAATATGGATGTTTAGTGTACTGACTGTGAAACAAATTGACCCTTGGGGATAATAAAGATTCTTGAACTTGAACAGTGACATTCATTTGCCACCATGTTTTAAATCAGGAGGTGTCTGAGGTGTTGGAACAGCAGAGGCATCTCATGAAGAGCGTTCTAGACGATACCTGCCTGAACAGACTGCGCCTCGAAGGAGGAACTGTTCTCGCCCGCATCAGGAAGGAAGAAGCGTGCGATAATGAAAGCTACAGGTACGTTTGGACAAACGGCACAGAGACATGTGAAGAAAAGTTGTTTATTTAATATTCAGACTGACACAAGATTGGATTATTTTCAGGGACGCTGTCGAGAAGCTGAGCACTTTGTACAACCAAGTCGACGAGGAGGTTCACAAACTTGTGATCTTATCCAACAAGTCCCAGAAGGAGCTGGAGAGTCAGCTGCAGGTGCAGAAGTTTGAGGAGCAAACGCAACAGGTGACTGCAAAACCCAACATGCACCCTGATCACATCACCTGTACTTCACATTCTCAATCTTAAAATGTGAGTCGTGCTGGCAAGATGATTGACAGTGAGGACTATTTCAGTCTTGAGTTATTCTTTTCAAATTCTCCGCATCTTAAAAGCTTCAAAATGATATAGTTTGTTGAAATCACTGGCCGGCTAACAAGCTAGCTCTGCTTACGACTGTGCCAGTTTGAAAACTTGAATGACGCCTTCAGGAATTTCAGCCCTATATTTAAAATGGGGAACGTCCAAGCTTCAGAATGATGCCAGACATTATACGAAGGGATTTCCCAGCAGAGAAAAATAGTCAGATTCAAAGAAAATCAAAAAGGTTAGAAGACAAAGGATTATCTGAAGACTTACTTGTTAGAAAGCTTTGATTTGGACATAGAATATTAGCTATAACTATATTTTCCTCTAATCTCAAATATATATACATATATATATATATAAAAAAAAATCAACATTTTCACTTATTTTTTCAGCCTTCTCTCATTCCGATTCATTTTGCCAGCGTGGATCACAAATATTGACTAAATAAACAACTTCTCTCTCTTTCTCTATAGATAAAACGCTGGTTTAGTGCAGCAGGAGAGAAGCAGCTCATTCCTCTAGAAACAATAAATCTGTCTTTGGGCAAAATTAAGGAGATGAAGGAGAATTTGAACCAGTTTCTGGAGGAGTCGGTGGTAAAAAATGCTTTAGTGTATTTTTATATTCGGTCGACCATTGATGTGCGACTTTAGGAAGAGACTGTTTGCTTTTTTTCCCCTGACAGCACCAGCAGAGGCTCGGACTGCAGCTTGTGAAAGAGTCCCCAGAGTCTGTTCCAGATTTGGTTCTGCTGGACTTTAAACAACATCTGGGCTCGATCTTGAGCAGAGTGGAGGAGAGGAAGGCTAAACTGGAGATCCTGACAAACCTGTTTGAGTTCTACGACTCGGTATGTGACAAATCATAAAACAATACTAGAATAATTTGCTTTCACTCAAATTAAGGAGAGAAATTATATATTTTGGAGTTAGAAAGGCTATAAACAATCAATATCTTACCTGATGTAGATGGTTCTATGAGCTACATCTAGCAAAACATAGTTTGCTCCTGAATGAACTGTTGCTGTTTGTCAGACTAGCAGTTAGCTTGTCAGAGTTTTTTTTTTTAACTAAATGAAGTTGTTCAAAGAACTATCTAGAGCAGGTAAGATGTTATTTGTTCATAATGTTTCCACAGAACCCAACTTGAACAAATCAGAACTAGCATTAAAAACATTTGTTATCCGTTTCTGTCTACATTTTCTTTCCTAACATATTAATGTCTTCCTGAAAACTAAATAAATAAGAAAAGTTTTAAATTGTTTTCACGTCTTTAGGCAAACCAGTGGACAGACCACTGTCAGGAATACTTCAGTCAGCTGACTCTGGACAGCTCAGATGAGAGAGTTTCACCCTCTGTGGTGCAAATCCTGCAAGATTACTGCGCCGAGGCGTCTAAGTTCTCCGTGGACAACTTCAGCACACTCAATGACATGGTTCTGTCCCTGGAGAGTCCTCGGCAGCTGCAGCAGTGGACCTCCGTGTGGCACAAATGTCAGCAGACCAAGCAGCAGCTGGAGGAGACTTTAGCTCGAGTCACGACATCACCCCAGAGTTTGGCCTCTGCTGATGCAGCAGATTCTTTGAAGAGCGTAGAGCGACATGCTGGTGCCCCAGAACATGGCGGAGCTAATGGATGTGTGCGTTTACCTGAGGTCATACCAGCGCTGACCTTTGAGGATGGAAAGAATCTCTCAGCTGGACCGTTCCCCAGGAGCCCGTCCAGCTCCGTGTCATCAGACTTCCCTTTCCCCCCCTACAGTGGAAGCAAACTGGGCCAGAGCTCGTCCACGTACGACGACACGGACAGCGACGGCACCGTGGACTCCATCTCCTGCCACTCAGAGCCCGTCTACTCCAAAACCACGCGGCTCCGCAAGCAGCCCATGAAGAAGATCATGAAGAAGACCGTGAGCTACGAGCTGACCCCGAGGGACGGCGGCCACTTGGACGTCAGCCACGTTCACGGCTACACGGGGGTCTACATCAAGGGTCTGGAGGTGGCCAATAACGTGTCCGCAGAGAAGAAGCTGCAGAGGCCTGACGTGACGAGTCCTGCGTTGGGCCGCAGCCGCAGCATGTCCACTCCCTCCAGGACGTACACCAGGTGCAGCGAGGGGGAGGGAAAGAAGCAGAGCAGGTGAGGACGCGAACCAGACCCACCAAACAGAAATATGGTGAAACGAGTTGCTCCACAATATAAACCTCATCAGGCTGACTCCACGTTCACGTGTTTCTGTTCAGCAGTAAAGTTCGGCACATCATGGATGAAATGATTTCCACAGAGAGGGAGTACGTCCGCTCCCTCAGCTACATCATCGAGCACTACTTCCCCGAGATGGAGCGCCTGGACCTGCCTCAGGACCTGCGCGGGAAGCGGAGCATCATCTTCGGCAACGTGGAGAAACTGTGGGACTTCCACAGCCAGTACTTCTTGAAGGAGCTGGAGGCGTGCGCCCACTCGCCGCTGTCCATCAGCAGCTGTTTCCTGCGACACGTAAGTCCCCGAAAACTTTCCTGACGAGAAACACAGAGTGCAAAAATAAATAAATAAATAAGTGAAACAAACAGAAATCCAACAGCGATTCCAGTGGGAATAAATCTGGACATTAAATGAACAAATAAATATGGAATTTAAACTAGTTTACAACTATTTAGAAATAAATTTTGTTTTATTATATGAAAAATGAAAAAAGTATAAATAAAAATAGAAAATAATAGTTTTGGAAACTTTTATAACTTAAAAACTTTTCTAAGTAAAGGTTAATGTTTAATAAATATTAACGCAGAACTTTTATATTTTTAATTTGATGTTTTTTTACCTTTTTATTATATATTTGGAATACTTGGCATTAATTATATTAAATAAAAAATTTATAAAATTAACTTTTGTAGAAATTAAAAGTTAAACTATTTAAAAATATATATTTTATTTCTTTAGTATTTTGAACACCATGTTTTTTTTTTATTCTTATGTGGCTCTTTTTTCTCATATTTTAGATATTTTAAGTCAAAATTTATTTTTTTATCATTTTTCTGTCAAGTTTTTAAAAAATGTTTGTATATTTTTGTTGTACTGATCTGAACCCCATTATTATAATATGTCATATTCACTTTTTGAACAACATATTTTTTTAAAAACACAAAGTTTGTTTTCTCAGTCATCCAGGTATATAACAACAA
>NC_056502.1:20853819-20858819 GCF_014905685.2 Nematolebias whitei
TAACAAAAAAAACGAAGTCCAGATGACATGATTCAACCTTTTTTGTTAACATATTTTTTTGTTTGTTCTGTCAATTTTAAACATTTTCTGTCCAGTGCCTGAAGAGCCGAGTCATTTATTGTTTCTCAAAGCGTACAGAAACGTCAGCTCTCTTGTTCCTGTAGTCAGGCTTTTAACTCTTTGTTGTTGCAGGAGGACCAGTTTGGGATGTACGCCCTGTACAGCAAGAACAAGCCTCAGTCCGACGCTCTGCTCAGCAGCCATGGCAACGAATTCTTTAAGGTGCGTTTGAAAATTGTCCAGGTTACATTCTTCACTCACTCACAGTGACCCAGGTCAAGTAATGGGCACTAAATCATACCACAAGGAAAGGCCAAGGAAAAGGTTTTGAACGCTTCCATAAACTCTCAGTAACATTACTGCCCTCTAGTGGTCATCAGGGCTAAAACAGACTTTGTTGAAATCCCTTATATCGTATTTTCCGCCATACATGTCGCACTGCCGTATAAGTCGCATCAGTCCAAATATGTCTAAGTGGAAAAATACATAAATACGTCACTTCGCCGTATAAGTCGCATCTATTATGCGTCACCGCTGATGCATCATGTTTGTTATGCATCACTGATGACAACCTGGAAACACGTGCCAAAAATCGATTGGCTGCCAAATGGCGGCCGCGGGAGCGTGCACGGGAGGACTTTAACAAGAATTTAACAAGATTAACACTTAAAAACAATTATTTGATTGCTCGACATTATAGTAAAGGTGTGTCTTAGTTAAACTTTTATTTAATAAATGCACTTTAATAGTCAAATTAGCTGCATTTCGCTGGGGCAGCGCAGCGAAATGAAACCGATTTGATGGTTACTCCAAGCGAGCTGAACTAAGGTTGAAGTCTGTGGCAAGCCGATTGTGTCATTAATAGCCACTTTTACCTGTTACATGACACAATGGCATGCCATAGTACTCGAGTGCCATCTAGTGACTGAAAATGGTAGTGTTCAATATTTTCAGTCAGAATGAATGAAAACGGTCATATCTCAGCCAAAAACTGGATTATGAATATGGGGGAAAAAAATCCATAAATACATGGCTTCAGTGTATAAGTCATGCAAATTTTACAAAAAAAACAATGTGATTTATAGGTTGAAAAATAAGGTAAATGCATTTTCTGATCTGCTCTTCATCTCTGTACTTTGGATTTTTAATCAGTCCATCTGGTGATGTTTTTACCTTGTAGGGCCTCTGTAAAACTCCCCGACCAGGAGATGCAACTTGCCTGGAAGAGTTGAAACAAATTATCATTTTGTTTTCAATTGTAAAAAAAAAATAATAATTTGTATGCATCATTTGTGATTGTCTATTGTTGTCATTGTTGTCCACTGTTGTCATCACTCTTTGTTAAAATCCAGGTCTGTCTTGTAAATGAGTCCTTGTGGCTCAATGGGACTAACCTGTTTAAATAAAGGTTGAATGAAAACAAGTTGCTCTCAAACCCATCTCTCATTTCATCCAACAAAATCGTTTTAGTTAGGATGTAAAAAGCAAAAAATAAAAAAAAGAACCACTTGCGTTGGTCACGAGTATATGGTTCAAAACAGAGGCTCCACTTGCATGCAGACCTGAAGAATCATCCAGGCTGGGCCAGAGTATGACTGACTGCTGTTGGCTTCACTGAAAACATGGCGTCGTGGACGGGTGGACGGACGCTGCAGCTCGCTGACCAACTGGTTCAGTAAAATTAAAAAATGAAACGCACACTGGCAGCAAGAGTGAAGAAGGAAAAGAAACTCCATGTCCAACCACAGACCAGCTCGTGCAATTTTGACCCCAAACATGAATTTTTCTAAAGTGCCATTAACAAAATATTTTGAAGATTTAAAAAAGTAAAAATTAATTGTAGAGTTTTTCAAACTAAAGGCCCTTAATGAGTTGGAAATTTTAAAAAAGTCATTAAAATCTGATATTTTTATCCCAAGTTGAGGAAATTTCCTAATGAAGTTCTTTTAATGCTACGTTACATGGAGGTGGGAGGGTGGGGCAACCTGCTTACTGCTCAAAGATACAATTTTTGAATTATTATATTGTGAAATAAATAAAGTCTTTAAGGAAAGGTCCTGGTCCGCATTGCTGGCAGTAAGTCGGGCTTGTTCCTGGTGAGAGTTGGACTCCGCCAAAGTTGCCCTTTGTCACCGATTCTGTTCATAACTTTTATGGACAGAATTTCTAGGCGCAGCCGAGGTGTTGAGGGGATCCGTTTTGGTGACCTTAGGATTGTGTCTCTGCTTTTTGCAGACGATGTGGTCCTATTGGCTTCATCAGATCGTGATCTACAGCTTTCGCTGGAGCGGTTCGCAACCGAGTGCGACATGGCCGGGATGAGGATCAGTTCCTCCAAATCCGAGGCCATGGTCTTGAGCCGGAAAAGGGTAGAGTGCCCTCTCCGGGTCGGGGAGGAGGTCCTGCCCCAAGTGGAGGAGTTCAAGTATCTTGGGGTCTTGTTCACGAATGAGAGAAAAATGGAACGTGAGATCGATAGGCGGATAGGTGCAGCGTCTGCAGTGAAGCAGGCGCTGTACAGGTCTGTCGTGGTGAAGAGAGAGCTGAGTCAAAAGGCGAAGCTCTCAATTTACCGATAGATCTACGTTCCTACCCTCATCTATGGTCACGAGCTTTGGGTTGTGACCGAAAGAATGAGATCTCGGATACAAGCGGCCGAAATGAGTTTTCTCCGCAGGGTGTCTGGGCTCTCCCTTAGAGACAGGGTGAGAAGCTCGATCATCCGGGAGGGACTCGGAGTAGAGCCGCTGCTTCTCCACGTCGAGAGGAGCCAGTTGAGGTGGCTCGGGCATCTTTAGAATGCCTTCTGGACGCCTCCCTGGTGAGGTGTTCCGGACACGTCCCACCGGGAGGAGGCCCAGAGGAAGACCCAGGACACGCTGGAGGGACTATGTTTCTCGGCTGGCCTGGGAATGCCTCGGGATTCCCCCAGAGGAGCTGGACCAAGTGGCTGGGGAGAGGGAAGTCTGGGCCTCCCTACTTAGGCTGCTACCCCCGCGACCCGACCCTGGATAAGAGGAAGAAAATGGATGGATGGATTTAAGGAAAGGAATGCATTATTTTACTAAATGAAAATTATGGGATCAAAGAATGCAAGAAACACTAGAGGGCAGTAATGTTGCTGTGAAGTAACAGGAGCTTTTAAAACATTTCTGACAAAATAAAAAAAAGTTGGAAGGTTTTTAGGCTTTGTCAGAAAAAAAAAAAGTTTATTGAGAGCACCAAAAAGAAAAGACATAAATGTGTGGCTGATTTTTCCTCTTGAGACCTTCTGTGTTAAAAAAAAAAATCTTTGCTGTTTTTCTTCAGAATAAACAAATGGAGCTCGGGGACAAGATGGATCTGGCCTCCTACTTACTGAAGCCCATTCAGAGGATGAGTAAATACGCGCTGCTGCTCAAAGATCTGATAAAGGAGTGCAGTCAGTCCCAGGAGCAGGAGCTGAGTGACCTCCGCACCGCAGAGGAGATGGTCAAGTTTCAGCTTCGCCACGGCAACGACCTGCTGGCCATGGACGCCATCCGAGGCTGCGACGTGAGTTCAAAAGATCCGCGGGTCACTCCTCGGTGCGGCTCTCACGACACACCGAGGTCACGGACTTTATGTGTTGTAGCGAGTGTCCCACGAGGAGATGCATTGTTCTCTCTGACGCGTTTCCTCCGCAGGTGAACCTGAAGGAGCAGGGTCAGCTGCGCTGCCAGGACGAGTTTATCGTTTGGTGCGGACGCAGGAAATACCTCCGCCACATCTTCCTGTTCGAAGACCTCATCCTCTTCAGCAAGACCAAGAAGATAGAAGGAGGATATGACTTCTATATCTACAAACAGTCCTTCAAGGTAAGGCTTTCTTGATTTTGTCCATGTTTGTGGTGCTACGTGAAGTCAACCCTTTTTTTCTGCGCAGACAGCAGAGATCGGCATGACGGAAAATGTTGGCGACAGCGGCCTTCGTTTTGAGATCTGGTTCCGTCGGAGGAAGTCTCAGGACACGTTTATACTCCAAGCCAGCTCTGCTGAGGTCAAGGCCGTGTGGACGGCTATTATCGGCAAGATCCTCTGGAGGCAGGCCCTGAGGAACAGAGGTGAGCGTCAGAGAACAGGCACACTGAGCTGTGCTTCGACACATCCTGAATAACGAAATGACGTCCGACAGGTTAAACTTTGGTCCTGTTTATATTACGAGACAAAGCCAAAGGAGTGAACTTCCTGTCACTGGAGCTGAAGTTTGGGATTTAAAGTGGAAGTTTAAAGACTGAAGTGACTTTGATTAGATCCACATCCTCAGCTGCAGCGCCCGTCACGTGCAGTCACGGCTAATTATTACACGTTTCAAACAAATGTTGATCCGTGTTGTCTTCTCCAAAAGTAAAACAATAAAAATACGTAAGAATCAAAATAATGTCATAATGTTATGGCTGGAGTTTGTTCTCTTCAATACAGATTCTTGTTTAAAGCTCCTCCTAAATTATCATTTTTATCCCCATCTTGCACAATTTTACACCAGAATCTGATATTTTGTTTTTATTATTACTTTATTTTAACAGGAACAAATCTATTTAGATCATCAGTCTCTTTGACAAGGATATGATATGGCCACGATAAAGTATTATTTGTTTGTTTTGGTGTTGAAGAGGTCCCTCGTGTTTACGTGACTGTTCATAAAACTAACCAGTTTTGGATTTTGGCTTGAACTTGGTTGACATTTCTTTATTTTTATTCATTCCTTGTTTGTTTTAATGCGGTAATAATAATATTTCAGGCTTATAGCTTACCCCTCCCCCGCACACTAAAACAGCACAGCAGTATGCAGAAGACTGTAAATTGAAAACATGTACAGAAAATAACTAAACAGTAGAGGGAATGCTGAATTGATCCAAACCTCATGACCATGGGTGAGGGTTGGAATGTAGTGAGACCAGTAAATTAAGAGCTTTGCCTTTT
>NC_056502.1:20861319-20864253 GCF_014905685.2 Nematolebias whitei
TTAAAAAGAAAATTTTAATTTTACATAAATAGTCCACACTTGTCTATAAGCCACGGGTGTTCATGTTGTAACATGAGATATTCATACTTATTTTTTTTTTTGGTTTTACTTAAATACTTACCAGTAACACGCACAAACACAGTAAATGTTTTTTGTTTTTTTTTCTGAACAGTGCCTGTAACACGGCTGATTAAAAAAATAATACAGTAGTCTACCAGGAAGTCACTGATCAAGAGAGACGTGTATTGGGCAGCTATACGAGCACCTGGGTGTGACGAAGCTAAATGTTTTGGAGGCATGAAGCTCGTTAGCCCATCAAAAAAAAATCCATAAATTAGCCGCAGCATTGTATAAGCTGCAGTGTTCAAAGCATGTGAACAAAGAAGCGGCTTACAGTCCGGAAATTACGGTAGCTAAAAACTAAAAGCAATAAAAGAAAATAAAAGCTACCAAATACTATCTAAATATATCTAAAGTCGCAGTTTAATACAATATTATATTACATTATTATTGCTTAATAGTCATTATATTATTATTATTATTATTATTATTGTTGTTTAGTGTATATCTTAGATACTTATATACTGTTTATTTTTATACTTTATATTTTTACTAGTTTTGGATGTAACTGGGACCTTGAGTACAAAGTTTCGTTCCACCTCCTGTACCACATGTGATGCGAGTGACAATAAAGAATTTTGAGCCTTGATCTAAAGCCCAGCTAAAAGCTAAACTAAGGTAGCAATGAACTAAAAGTGGCAAAAGGCTAGCTAAAAGTATCTAAAGTCTAATAGTGTGAAGAGGCTAGCTTGAAGGTACTATTTAGTAAAAGTCTGGATACAATATAAAAGTAGTAAAAGGCATTAGAAGCTTAAATGTAGTGACATAGTAGCTAAAAGCTAAATGAAAGCAATGTTTTTAGGCAACTGAAGAGATCTCAATGGATTTTTTATCAGAAAAATAAGTGTAAATAAAGTTAAATGTTTTGAAAAGTGTAAAAGTTATAAATAAAAAAAAACAGAAGTCAAAGCACCAAATGAACTGAACATTTTAATATACAAGCTAAAACAGCAACAAGTATGCAGAATTAAATTGTAAAAACAAAATAAAAACAGGAAAATGGGACAGAGTTCTGGGTTCCCTCAGCAGCTGCAGGTGCCTCAGCAGCTGGAGGTGCCTCAGCAGCAGCTGGTGCCTCAGCAGCTGCAGGTGCCTCAACAGCTGCAGGTGCCTCAACAGCTGCTGGTGCCTCAGCAGCTGCTGGTGCCTCAACAGCAGCTGGTGCCTCAACAGCAGCTGGTGCCTCAACAGCAGCTGGTGCCTCAGCAGCTGGAGGTGCCTCAACAGCTGCTGGTGCCTCAGCAGCCGTCTCTCTCTGTGTTTCAGCTCAAACATCAGGCGTCGCTGAAAGCTCTGAACAACTCGACAAATGAAAGCTGAACTTCAGCCTCGGTTCATTTTCTCCTCTCTGTGTGTTTTGACCTCAGTCATGGAGAGCTCAGAGACCTCCTCCCAGTTCAACTCCAGCGAGAGCGTGATGGGCCTGAGCACCCTCACCGGACCCGACCACCCCGCCGCTATCATCATGGACTCCTTCAACAGCGAGTCTTCTTTCCTCTGCTCCTCCACGCCTCCTCCCTGCGCCTCCTCTCCCTCCTTATTCCACAAAGATGAAGACCTGCAGCCGCAGGGCACCAAGTTCATCACAGCAGTAAGAGCTTGATTTGCTTTGTGCTCGTTCTTCTGTCAGTTTGGCTTCCAGGAGTGGGTTTAGACTTTTTTTTTCTTCGGCTTTTTGTCCTCTTCAGGATTCTTGGTGCCGTTTGAGAGTCAGCTGTTTATGTTTGTCCTTCTAAAATGAGTGAAAGTGTTTTCATTTGGGTTGCCATGTGCAGCAGGTGGAGTCGTTAGGTGTGGCTAAACACGACACCTCTTTGTGAATCTTCAGGGTCTAACACCTCCTCCCATCATCGGATCAGTCCGAGACGCTTGTTTCAGCTACAACCGTCTCCAAAACTGCTTGAGAAATACTTTTAACTGAATCTCACTGAGTTAGCACTGTGTGCGCATTCTCCTGCACTTCTGTTCTCCTAAAAACACAGATGTTCATTTTGGGTCGTCATGAAAGCAACATACACGTTAGTTTCTTTAAGATGCTGAGTTGGCAGAAAAGATGAGTTAAGCTCATGCCATCAGATCGTTCTGTGATGTTTCTGCTCTTTTCTCTTCTGGAGGACTGTTTTTAGCATTTCAATTTATAAACATATATCAACAAGAGTCAATCTTTTAGCTCTTTAAAATTATTTTAGGTTCTCTAAAAAAGCCTTCAAAGCCCTGGATGTTCGTGCCAGGTTCTGAGCTGAATTGGATTAGTATAACTGCGGTAAAGAAGCAGAAATATTTTCTGTGAACAGACTAACAAGTGCAGAGGTTCTCAAATTTTTGGGGTTCAGGGACCCCCTCATAACCCTCATTATTAAATTATTTTGTTCAGTTTGTCTCTTTAATGCAATGGAAACATTTATGTACCATAAATCCTTAAGACCTGCTCTTTAAGTGTTAGTACAATTTTTATACTTTGAAACATGGAGTATTTTTCATTCAAGACGCACTTAATTAACAAAATGCTTAATTTCAACTTCCAAAAATTACAGTTTTGAGAAGATTAGCAGTATCAAAAACCACTTTACCACTGAACATAATCCACGTCTTCTAATTATTACAGAAAACTCTTTTTACATAAAACTGAACAGAATCATAACAGCAGTAGTCAGACCAAGTAACAGGACTTCATTTGTAAACTGAATGATGCTGGAATGCAAATAGTGGGCAGGCCGGTGAGTGGGGGGGGGAGTCTGGGGTCCTCCTCCAGAAAATTTTGAATAAAGTAGATGTGATTTCCTGCATTTTGGTTTATTTTAACAGGTTGTTAAA
>NC_056502.1:20864653-20876601 GCF_014905685.2 Nematolebias whitei
CTAGAGGTCATCGTCTGTTTGAGGAGCTTCTTTCGTTCATTCGTTTAACACAGAATAATTGTGTGAAGTTCTAAAAATCAGCTCGGATCATTTCAGACGGACTCAGGTCCTCTCACCACTTTATTTATTTATTTATTTATATCGTTGCTGTTTTCATTTTGAACCCGAGCGGCTCGTTTAACAGTCGGCCTCTCCGCGGTGGTCGAGCTCCGAGTGCAGTTGCCGCGGCCACAGCAGAGGACATCTTTGTTCTTCACACTCACTAACCTGAGAAAAAACAAAAAGCGTGATGGTGGGGGGGTGGGGGTTCTGCATGGTGCCGCGGGTGTCTTGTCTCGTCTTCCTCCTGGTTTCTTCGTTGTTTGGACGTGCACACTGGGTTACGAGCATGAAACGTTTGTTTTAATCTGCCTGTTGTGGAAACATTTAACTAAATCAGGTGAAAAGAGCATATTCATATATTTATATATAGTATGGTATAAAGTTTATTCATTTTTAAAAAAGTACAAAACAATTCCATAACAATATAAAAAAAAAAAAAAAAAAGATACAACAGATTAAAAATGAAAGTCAGCAGAAGAAGAATAAATCTTATAAAATCTGCCCCTTTATGTATATATATGAATATGCTCTGTTTAAAGCATTGAAGGCATTAACGGTAAAAACAAATTTAAATAAAGTTTGTCACAGATCATAAATCATTTAATGTGTTTTTTTGTATATTACAATAAGAAAATATTTTTATATACCAATAATTTGTGGATTGTTAAACAATAATTAGCTTAAAATGTGTATTTTCAGAAATGTAAACATAAAACCATGTTTTAAATGGGTTATCAGTTGTTTCTGTATTTAAAAAAATTAAACTTTTATTGGAACTGTTTGCACATTTCAGCTCTCAAACATCTAGAATTTAAACTTCTCTTTTTGTCTCCGACGATTTGATGTTAAATAATTTGGTGTGAAACGTTTTGTACTTCATAAAAAGTTTGTTTCTTTATTTGGCACGCTTACAGCCACTCGCTGCTTTTCTTGTAAAGTGTGCAGAAGTATTTATTTTAAAGCATCTTTGTCTAAAAAAAAATGTTTCTGTTTATTTTCTTGCAGCTGTGAAGTTCCTGCCGAGGTTGAAACAAAGACGAGTCAAGATTTTGGGCACCGAGACTTTATTGGCCCGTCAGAACGCACGTCGTGATAGTAATGTGTAATAAAAGCTGGCGCAGGATATATTTACGGTCGTGATGGTACGTCAGAGGTCTGTACATTTGTTTTATATTGTAGATGTATTTCACAGAGAAACAAACGATGTGCCTCTCTGACACCTGTCCCGAATTCGTTTGTACAGATAAATAAAAAGATTTAAACTCGTCCGAGGGTTTCAGCCTCTTCGTTTGAGAAACTCACACAAAGCGTAAAAGCTGCAGATATTTCTACTGATAAAGTGTGAATGTAAAACCACACACACACACACACACACACACTGACACAACCATTTGTAAAAAGAGACCCGATGTTGCCATATTGCACAAAGAGACGTGGCGTTTGGGGAGCATGAAATGTGGTTTTACTGAAAGGAACTGACATATGGTTACCGCAGCTCGTGCGTTTAGCAGTCCATGTGAAGCAGACCACAGCAGCCCGGGCTGTACAGCTGGGGGGGGGGGGTTGTGCTCTAATGCAGGTAGCAGAAAGGCAGAAAGCCACACGTGAAAGCAAACGCTATGTTCACTCTATTTCTCCAGATCTCACAGTTCTCTGGTGTTTTATATGCAAAAGCCCCCCACCCTACAAACTGCTCGCCGCAGTTTGCTCATGGAGTTTTAGCCGGTTTCTCTTTGAAGAACCAGAAGCAGAGGACGGCGGAGAGCACGACCTCGAGCACCAACACGCAGAGCTGCAACACCTCCAACTGTTGGGGAAAAAACACAACAAAAGTACATTTTTACATCATCTGAGTTTTTTAGAGATACCACTTTACAATAAGGCTCCCCACAAAGATGGATAATAAATAGTTTATGGATACGTTATTAATTCCTCTATAAACACTTTATAAATCATTAATAACTGCTTATTATGCATTAATTGAGGGTGACAGAGACAAAACTGACCAGTTTCTTGGGAATAGTGAGCCAAATCTGTTCACCTATATATTTCGTCTAGAGTTCAGACTAAGTTACTACCTTGTAAGCACAATAAGCATTTGTAAACCTATTTCTTAGCATATAAAATTGTACTTTATCACTGCATTGTAAGTATCTACAACTAATACTGTATTATAATAGTCCCTCGTTTATAGCGGGAGATCCATACCCTGAATCCCCGCAACAAGTGAAAAACCGCGAATAGGAATAGTAATACCAGTAGTGAGTAGTAGTTTATTTAAACCCTTCCCACACTTGCAATATTTTAAACAATGTTTCTAAACTCTAAACGCTCTCAAAGAGCACAGAATGTCATGATTTTTGCTCTCTGCCATCTGCTAGTGCTCTTGGCCACGCCCACTTCTCCGCTCTGCAGGAGATCAGCTGATCAGCTGCAGGAGGGAGCTTCTCCCACAGCTGTGGGCTGCACACAGGTGCTAAATCATTTTAAAATAATTTATTTTAAATAAAAAATCCATGCCGATCGTGTGGCTCATCCATCAATCAGCCAATTGTGTGTCATGTCCAATCTTACTTTGAAAAACCACGATGGAATGAGTCTGCGAAAAACGAACCGCAAAGTAACGAGGGACTATTGCATATTCTAAAAAATTAGGTTTTTTAAATGCTTATTTTGTTTACAAGGTAGTAACGTAGTCTGAAATATTTAATATAACAACTCTAGATGAAATATATAGGTGAACAGATTTGGCAAAAAACTGGTCAGTTTTGTCTCTGTCACCCTTAATTAATGCATAATAAACAATTATTAATGATTTATAAAGTGTTTATAGAGGAATGAATAAAGTATCTAGCCACTTGTCCTGAACCTGGTTCTGCTAAAAGTTTCTTCCTCATGAGGGAGTTTTTCCTTCCCACTGTCGCCTTCATGCTCGCTCAAGATGTCTGCGATGAAGTTAAACTCAAAGCTGTCTGCTCCTCAGATAATTAATGTTATTAACTTGGTTTTTATGTTTATGAATGTTTTTGTTCAGTGGCCTGAGATGACTTCTGTTGTGACTTGGTGCTATATAAATCTGACTCTGACTGATCTATAAGGGGAGCCTTGGTGTGAAGTGGTACCGATGGCGCGCGAGCACCTGCTTTAAATCTTTAAATCAAAACGGCTTACTTTTAAAGGCTCCTTGTTTTGTTGGGTCCAGTGAGCCAGGTCAACACCTATCAGAGCCGCTCCGATGACAGACACAACGATGCAGCCACAGTTAACGGCGAAAGACACCTGAGACACAAAGCGTCTGGTTATTTGTCCCGTGATTATCTTTACATAAGCCAGCTAATATTTAGTCCAGCTCACCGTCAGCAACACCGGATATTTGAACAACAAGTTGGAAAGAAGTCCAGCGATGATGAACTGCAGGAGTTTCAATGAAAGAAGCAGATTAGACAGACTTTTGTGGCATGTGGACTTTTGTTCTATGGACTCCGGTTTGAGGGGAAACTTACGAGTCCTCCGGTAAGATGTGAAACTCTGAACATGGTGAAGAGGGACTCCTGCATGTTCTGCGTCACGGCGAACAGAAGGCCCACTCCGACACTGAGGAGTCCACTCACCACCTGCAGAGACTGGCAAGAGGACAAACATCTGTCCTCCCGACCTTCAAACATTTGGCCCAAACATTAAAGAACATCTCACATTAAATTAGACGAGACTGAAGCAGAAAATAAACAAGAAAATATGTATTTTGTGTGAAATTACAGCATGAATGACGAGTTCTGAATTTTCTGAAGGTGCTTTGAGTTGTTAAAGCTAAAAGAAGCAAAATAGCTTAAAGTTAAAAATGAGCAAAAACTAACTAAAGGAACAAAGACTAATAGCTTAAGAGGTAAAAGAGACAAAAAAACTATCTAAAAGTAATAATAAATAATTAAAAAAAAAAAGTATCAAAAGGTTGTCAAGAAAATAAAAGGAACTAAAACAAAAGGTTTGATAAAAGTCAAATATAGAATAAAGGTTTAGGGCTAGCTAGAAACTAAAAGGCTAGCTGAAACATAAAAGAAGGAAGACGCTAGATTAGGGGTGTCGAACTCGGTTGCCAAAAGGAACCAACATTTTTAAACTTTGTCCGAGCCACGGGCCACTCTCAGCTCGAGTCAGATACCCGATATGTTTTCTTGGTTGCAGGTTCATGAACAAGTGTTTGATCTGTCTCTGTTCACATCGCTCTTCCCACATCAGAATCAATAATGACAGAATGATCCAACTGTCTTTCTGGCTTCAAAGTTAGCCAGCTGGCAAGAGAAGTCTACACTAAATGATGTATTTATCAGTTTTTTAAAAGGAAAAAATCAGAAGAAATTCAATGTTTTACATTTAAATTATTGTCTTGGGGGACCATTTGGCCTGCGGCTGGGTTTGATGGCTAAATAAAAGCCAAAAGTAACAAGAAGCAAGCCAAAAGGAGGAAAAAAAGCTAGCTAAAAGCTTAAGCAGTTAAGAGCTAAAAACAGCAAAAGGCTAGCTAAAAGTTATAAGTATCAAAATGCTAGCTAGAAATTAAAAAGAGATAAATCACATAAAGCTATTGGGTTAGTTAGAAACTAAAAGGCTAGCTAAAACAGAAAAGTATCAAAATGCTAGATCCATCCATCCATCCATTTTCTTTTCCCGCTTATTCCATTTCGGGTCACGGGGGTCACTGGTGCCCATGTCCAGCAATCACTGTGCGAGGGGCGGGGTACACCCTGGACGGGTCGCAAGTCCATCACAGGGCCACACAGAGACAAACGAGACAAACAACCATTCACTCTCTCACTCACACCTAGGGACAATTTAGAGTTACCAATCAGCCTAACATGCATGTTTTTGGACTGTGGGAGGAAACAGGAGCACCCGGAGAAAACCCACGCATGCACGGAGAGAACATGCAAACTCCACCCAGAAAGGCCCCTGGACCGGGGTTTGAACCAGGGACCTGCTCGCTGAGAGGCAGCAGCTCTACCAGTTGCACCACTGTGCTGCCCCCAAAATGCTAGATAAAAGTCATAAGTAACAAGAAGCAAGATAAAAGTAAAAAAGATAAAAGTTTGAGTTCATTCTTCCTCAAGACAACACGTCGATAAATGTTTGATGGTGAAATGTAAACAGAATAAGGTGTCGCTGTTTGTCTTGAAAAGATTTGAAACTTTTTTTTTAACCATTTTAAGTATTTATTTTTGATTTTAATGGTGAGATAAGTTTGAGGTTTTAGTTAATAATTACATAAGAACAGCACTAGAAGAATCCAAAGAGACAAGGAGGAGAAAAAAGCAACTTTCATGTGTCGTATTCATCACACAATTTTTCAACAATACCAAACCATCGTCTAGAAAAGGAGCTCACTATGAAAATGCCTATACATTTACTAACTTGAAATAGTAGAAATGTTTTAATAAAATAATTTCTCCTTGCGGTGGTAGGGCAAGAAGTTCAATGTATTCATGTATATATAAAGAACTTCCTGAAGACAACAAGTTGGCTCCTTTTTTAATTAAAACATGTGAACAACGAGGAAATCAACAACCAGGAACAGAAAAACAACCCAGGAGAAAAAGGCTCGTGACAGTATATAAGTATAAACCTAGCAAAAATTAGAATCTTGTAATTTTCCACTGTGTTGGTTTTTGACTGAAACCTTTCAGAGCGCGTTGGTTCGACGACGGTTCAGGTTTTAACTGGGCTACTTGGCCTTCAAATGGTTTCACAAAAAGAAAAGAGTGACGGAATCACAGTGCGCAGATATACCTGAGCAGACTTCACAGGTAAACTAAATCTAACGAGACTAAAGTACAGATTAGTTTTAGACGTACTCCTTTCAGTGAACTTAAACTCATCCACGTCAGCTTTCTTCTTGCTGAACCCTCAGAAGGTCTTGAAGAGGAAAAATAAGCCTCATATATTTTTATTTGTGTTTTTATGTGTTTAGTATATATATATATATATATATATATATATATATATATATATATATATATATATATATATATATATATTTGGTAATACTGAACCTGACTTAGAATTTTCTAAATGCTTCCATATACTCTGTCACTTTTCTAACCTCTAGCGTGCCTGCAGGGATAAATCAACCCATTATTAATGCATTATTGCATCCAGGATTTATTGCATCCTAACATAATTCCATTAGTTACATTTCTTTTCCTCCATACATCCACTTTTTATGTTGTTATTGTTATAAAACTGAATTGTGGAAGTTTGTAAAACTAACGGTCCCTAAAGAGATAAAACAAATTTTCATTCAACCTTTATTTAGACGGGTTAATTCCACTGAGCATCGAGGACTCATTTACAAGAAAGACCTGATTTCACCAAAGAATGATGACAACAATAGACAATCATAAAAGAGGCATACGGATTTTTTTTTTTTTTTTTTACAAATTAAAATAAGATGGCAAAAATTATAAGGTGAATGTAGAAAACTAAAAACAGGAACCTGTCTGCATGTCTGCAAATAAATGTGTGTAAAACGTCATTTAAATTTGATATTTTTATTTAAGGTTGAGATAGCTTCAACAGATTGACTAGTTTATGGCAGACAAAAATGATTACCGGTAATAAATGCAATTTTTTTAACAGTTATGGAGGGCGGTCGTTTCACCAAGTAACACTAATTGTCTTAAAATTAAAAGTCCATTAGAGAGATAATGACAGTAAAATCATCAAGCACTTTGGGTGACAGTAACAAAACTTGAGATAGTTTAGGTTTATTTCAGATACAAAAAAGAATAAATAATAGATTCTTAAACTGAACCTGCTCTGTTTGTGGAGTCTTGTTCAAGATGACATCATCTGCAAGCATTTGGCCCTAAATCACAAAAAGGTTTAAATCGTCATCTGGACAAGTTTCTTTTTGGGAGAAAAGTTTCATCTGAAAGACTTCATCAGTCTGAGGCCTGCCAACCCAGATCTGTCTTATAAATAGCACCTCCTTGATGTGTTTGAAGCCAGCCCATGGATGAAGCTTTACACATGCAAAAAGAGGACCATCCGTACAAAATAATCAATCATCATGTACAACAATCAAATGTTTTAGGCCAAATGGTCAATTTGCTACTCACAGAAACAGCCTGAGGACACCTGATCAAAATGGTTCAGAAAAAAGTTTGAAAACTCAATCATCCAGGTAAACAAATCACAGAAAGGGTTAAATCATGTCACCTGGACAGTTTCCTTGTGGGAGAAACATCCTGACAGTGTAGTTCATTGCTATACTTTTATTTCCTTTCAGCTGCTTACTTCTTCTGAGCTTGCTATGGCCTTCTTGATGCGCACACGGACCACTGAGCTACCACAGCCCACATGTGTGGAGCAGACAGACGGCTGCCATCTAGGGGTGCTTGGGGGAGCAGTTGGGGGGGTTGGGGGTTAGTCCAAGTGGCGACCTTTCGATTAAAGGTTTGCCTTCTCTAAACACTGCACCAACCCCCTTAGTTCATTCTTAAACAAGCAACAAAAAAGGTCCTAACATGGAGCCTTGGGGAACACCGGTTTTACAGTATGAAAAAGCTGCTTTCACCAGTTTAACTTTGACACAAACTTCTTTCTTTAGACATGAACAGAACCATTGAAGAGCTCGTTGTGACAAATTTACTTTTTTTAGTTTATGTAGACGTATCTGATTCATTGTTTCTCCAAATCAAAAGCCCTAAAAATGCTACTTTAAGTACACCATTGTCATGTCGCAGCACCATTTTAAACATTTGCCATTAAAAGCACAGACAGACAATTCTGTTGAATATCAAATCTCCAAATTGATTTGGAAGACAAAAGCATATTTTTATCCAGAAAACCTGCTCAGTTACTAATGTTTTATTAGCTTAGGTCATTGCAGGGATTTAGTTCCAAGTAAAGTTGTAAAAACCAAGATGTTCTAGTTGAAATTTTACATACACAACCTTCTTCTTACACTGGAACCAAAAAGTTTAATATGTAGAAATATTTTGTTCGTGTTCATTTTTACCGTTTAAAGTATAAAGAAATGCATGCATGCATGCAAAAAACATGAATAAAATTTTTTAAAAATCCACGTTTGCAATAAAAATCAACACCCAAATCGTTTTTAGCAGAAGCCTTAGAGTGAAACATCATGGCAGTATTTAAAGGCGAGTGAAACTTAAACTTTTACACTTCATGAAGGCGACGCAACACCTAAACATTGCACTTCCTGTTGCTGCTTTACAGAAGAGCTTTGTGCGTATTTTACTGGTCTTATTTCTAATCTCTCTGGGACATCTTACATGAACTAGTTTGTGAAGGCATAAGGGTTGGCACAATAAAATCCCACTCGCAGTAAAAACAAAAGCCTGATTACAAACGGCTTATGTTCTAAAATCTAACCTGACCCAGTGCACTTTCCTTAGATAGACAACTTTAATATTTGGCTTTTCTATGTATGTGAATGTTCCTGTAAAGTGCCCTGAGACAACTTTGTTGTGATTTGGCGCTATATAAATAAACTGAATTGAATAAATGGTTTGAATGAAACGAGTCAACCTTGAGAAATGCACGTCGCCCGCCACCCCAAGTAATCAGTTGAGACAACTTTCAGCTACCGCCACGTCCAATTTATTCAATTCAATTTTTTCCGTTCAATTTATTTATATATATCGCCAAGTCATAACAGTTCTGTCTTGTTCAACCTCAGTCTTGTCTGAGTTTAAAAGCAGAAAATGAAAGGTCATCCAGGTTTTTATGCCTTTTAAGACATGCTTGTAGTCTAAGTAGCTGATTGGATTCATTGGGTTTCATGGACAAATATAACTGAGTATCATCAGCATAACAATGAAAATTTATCCCATACTGTTTAATAACTTTACTTAATAGAAGCATGTCCAAGGTAAAGAGTACTGGTCCAAACACTGAACCTTGAGGAACTCCATGACTAACGTTGGTGTATGAAGAAGTTTCATTATTTACATTTACAAACTGGAATCTATCAGATAAATGTGATTTAAAACCAATTTAGAGTCGTTCATGTAATTCCAGTATCATATTGAAGCCTCTGTAGTCAAATGTATGCTCATTATCAGTGAAGCTGGCAGAGATGGAGCCACTTTGGTGTTTGCTGAAGCTGTTACGGCCATCTTGAACCAACTTTCTATCACATGATCAATTAAGTTACCTTCCTCTGCGAGAGTCTAATCATATCTACCTGCTGGCTCATGAGATATTTTGCTAACACGTAGACAGACAAATATACATACAGTACAGGTAATTACTGTACAAAATTGCCTGGTTGATTTTAATGAAAACTTTTAGTTATAATAACTCCAGTGCAAGAAGCCAGATCTGATTCTTATCCTACAAAAAGAAGAGGACCAAGAGTCCAGCCTGCAGCTGAACAGGAAACAAACAAAAACGAACAATGAGGAAGTTGGGAAGAGTTTGTCTCGGCTAACCTGTGGATCATTTAAGACTCGTGGTCGATCTAAAACCAGCTTGGCGTGTCCCACCGGTGTTTGCTCGACCCGTTAAAGTGACTGAAGCTCACAGACGAACGCCGTGTGAACCCTCTTACCCCTAACACAGCCGGCTGTTTCTGCAGCAGCTCGTGCAGCTGGCCTTTTTCTGGTGGCAGCATCTCTGTGGCCTGGTAGTACCGAACCTGACTTGGAGGAGGTAGTTCTCTTTGTCCGGGTCTCAGGGGCTCATCTGCCTCGTGGATCCCCATGTCAACATCAGCCGAAGCCATGGTGCTTCTGTAACCTGAAGGAAGAATCCCACTACTGTTTCAGTTCAGCTAATTTGCACAATATCTTCCCTCCAGCAGCCTCAGCATGACAGAAACCTTCAAACGCTTCAAAAGCCGACGTTCCTGCACATTTGAAGCAACAACAATCGCACAGAGAGATTTATTAAAATGTTCTTGGAGCTGTGAGGATAACTGCAAAACATTTAACAAAGCAGAAGTTGCATGGTTATTTAATTTAATTTATTTGTTGCCCTCTATGGTTGAGATGCTTGAGATCAGCTTTGAAGAATAGGTTTTATATGAAGTAAAAATGACCGTGCACTGTAAAAAATGATCTCGACTGTAACTGTGGCTGTTTTTGTAAAGTCCAGGACGAAGACGCTCGTCTATAAAAGTCCAGTGCATCCCCTTTCGAACTTAGTTTTATTTGTTGGAGTTTAAATTACTCCGTTCCTCCTCGTGCAACATCAAACGCAAAACGGTGGAAAGAAAACAGCTCAGTTGGAATATTTTACACACAGCATGCGCACAAGCTACACACAAAAAAAAAGACCTTTAAATAACTGGATTTATTAAATCTTACCCCGTTTGGCTGGAGCTGGGTGTTTTCTCACCATCTAAAACCAGAGCGCCGCTCTTTAGACGATTTCCACCTCCCTAAAGACTGATGAGGTCACCGCACTTTGACTTCCTCACAAATGTCTCCACAGCTTCGTTTCACTCGGCCACTTTTATTTTAAATATATTTTCTGGGACTGCACTTCAGATGTACAGGAATGACTTTCTGCAGCTTTGTTGTTTTGTTTTTAAATTGGATCAATTAAAAAATGTACAGCAGTCAGTCCAGTGCAGTGTGCACGGTGTTTGCTGTTGTGGGTTTGAGCGGTGGTGGGCGTGAGGGCCGGGTGGGGTGGAGGGAAGCCAAAAGAGGTCATTTCCTCATAGAACTAATCAGACAAAACGGCAAACTTCACGTCTGAGGCGAGCAGAGACGAGAACCCCCAACACAAAAACAATAAAAAGGTAAAACTGCTCTTTTTCAAAACCTCAAAGGTGGATCCATCAAGTCGTCTCATCTCGTGTTTTTCTCACAGGAAAGATGAGGAAGACGTTCAGCTGTGACGAATCGATCATCATCACCATCCCCATTAGAAGCCTGAAGAATATCCGTGAGGGTCAGCTGATGCCGGAGAACTTCCACTGTGTGTTTCGAGACAACTTCAAGGTGTTTGTGGTCCGAGGAAAGCCCAAACCTCTGGGAGTGAGTTCAGCTCGTCTCCACTCTGGACGACAAATTCAGATTTAGAGTCCAGTTTAGTTTTTAGCTCGAGGCTGCGCACGGTTTCTGCTTCATCGTTTGTGACTCTCGTCTCCTCTTCATCAGGCGGCCCAAGCCATCGCTGGAGTCTTCCTCCTTGTTCTGGGTCTGGTGTGTGCGAACCCCACCATCATCTCCATCCCCAACGTGGTGGTATGAAGAGTACATTTTGTTAATTACAGATCCAGTTAAAAACTGTGAGTCTGTGTTAGTAAAATAACTGGTTTGTCGTCAGTTTGTGATCTCAGGCATGCTGTCCTTCACTGCAGGAGGACCTCCCAACATCCACGTGGTGAGTCGGTTGTTTCCGGGCAGAATATTTGTGACTCGGGTCAGAAGGCCGTGAGCTGGTTCTGTTTTTTAACGTTCAGAAAAAAGAAGCTGGTTTGAGCTGACTCCACTGCACCACACAGCTGCTGCACATCTGTGGGCATTTTAATGATTACGAAGCATTCACACTATTGTGATCCTGTTTATATTTCTTAAAGTTACTATACTTCTGCCATATTTTTTCAGCATCTTTCTCGTTCCATATTTTTTGTTCTATTTCAGCAAATCATATATAAACGTTCAGCTCTTTCAGGAGAAGGGTGCTATGATGTTTGGTGTGGGCGGAACTTTAGCTTTTTGAAATATTTAGCCTTTTCTGACACTTTTTCCTCATAGAAAATGAATTGAGCTCATTTTACATATTTCTGATCTTTAGCTCTGTTTACAAACTTTTACTGCTCCTTTCGCATTTTGCTCTGGTTCAGCTTCTTTCAGTTTCCTTGTGCAAAAAAA
>NC_056502.1:20876701-20881904 GCF_014905685.2 Nematolebias whitei
AAAACACCTACTGATTTCAGCTGTTTTGTGCTCCTTTTAACTTTATTCTGTTAACTATAACATGTTTGTGCTTCTTCTAACTTCTTTCTGCTAATTTCAGCTTGTTATGCTCCTTTCAGCTTATTTCTGCAAGTTTCAGCTATTTCAATTATTTTGGCTACTATTTAGCTGTTTTATGCCAATTTGAGCTTTTTCAGCTAATTTCACATTTTTTTGCACAAATTTCAACTTTTTTCAGCCAAGTTCAGCAAAAATGTGCTCTCTCCACTGGCATCTGGCAATTTAAGCTTCTTTCTGCTTTTTAGCTACTATTCAGCTATTTTTTTGTGTGTGTGCAAATTTCTGCTTTTTTTCCAGATAAGTTCCAGTTTTTTGTGTTAATTTCTGCTTCTTTCAGCCTAATTGGGCACAATTGTGCTTTCTCCACTTCCTTCAGGTAATTTAAGCTTCTTTCTGCTTTTGTTTAAGCTATTTTCAGCTGTTTTTTTTAATATAATTTCAGATTCTTAGCTAATTTCCTAATTTTTGTTCTAATTTCTTCTTATTTAAACATAAATGTGTTCATGCGTGCACATCTGCTCACAGACTCATGTTCATGCTTGTGGTGATGTTCAATGTTTTATGTTATGAGTGCTTAGTGTATATTTAGTTGATGTTTTTCTTAGTTCATATCTTAGATGTTATTACTGTTTTCTTATACATTTTATTGTTGGATGTAACTGGGACCCTGTGTACATAATTTCGCTCCACCACATGTACCACATGAGGTGCGAATGACAATAAAGAAACTCTGACTCTGACTCTGATAAATCAGCAAATATGTGTTCTTTCTACTTTCTTCTGCTAATTTAGGCTTGCAAATCGATTTCAGCTACATTTCAGCATGTTTTTAACTCATTTCAGCTGTTTTTCAGCAAGTTCTTCAGCAATAAGCATTCACACTGCATTTTTGCAGGAAATATAATTTGTTTATTTTAATTTCCCGCCCCACTTTTCAGACGAAGCTGTCGTTCTCTCTCAACATCATCTGCTTCTTCTGGTCGCTCGTGGCGTTTTCCATCTGCGTGACGCAGTTTAGTTTTCACAGCAATAACCCAGGCAATAATAGCAAGGTACCGTCCGAACATCTGGACGAGCTAAACATCTGTAAAAGACAAAGCAGCTGTTTTTGTGCCTGAGCTTGTTTGTTTTTCAGTTCATGATTGGAATCAAAGGACTGATCCTGAGTCTGGAGGTGGTGGAGAGCGTCCTCGCTCTGTTCCTCATCTACTGGTCCAGTAAGGCCGTCTGCAGAGACCACTTCAACTCGCTGGTACGTCGTTACAGACGGTGTGTGATGTTAGCTGCATCTTAATGATAAGTCACTAACTGACAGCTCTCCTGTTTGTTTTGCAGCCCATCATCATGCTGAAACAGGAAGACTGACTTTTAGAAAACTGGAAATCGGTGGTGTTTCTGTCAAACATGGTGGGAGAACAAGCAAGCATCCGCTTCTGTTTGTAATAAATTCCTGTTTTTGTTGGTGTGTTTGTTTGCTTTTGTACAGTTTCTAATATTTCAAAGCAGCGTTGACCTAAAACTTGGAAAAAAAACATACTTCCTCCAAGTCTCGCGTTTTAGTTCGTCTTTAAAACGTTCAGCTTTTGTTCTGAAACGCACACAGACGCTTCAACCAGTGATGGATTTTTAATTTAATTCATTTTTTTAACAAACCAAAGAATCCAGGATGAGACTTGCACCAGGACTGCTGTAATCAAACTAGTGTCATCTGCAAAACATTAAAATAAATATGTAAAAATGGAGATTTGAGCTAAATTATATAATTTGTTGTAACAATTTGAACCAAATATTTGTTTGTGTGTGCGTGTGAATCATTCAGTAAAGAAAAAAAATATATACATGGTTGTTTTATATTGTGTGCTCATGTTAAAATAAAAAAATAGCTCATTTTTTTACATTTAAGAAGCTTTCAACAAATGTGCTGAATTTGTTTCTGTTTTAGTGAACACATATTTCACGTTCTGAACATTCATCCATCAAACAATCTGTTTATTCATGTTGATTTTTTATTCTTGTATAAAGTCGTGGTGGACTGACCTTGAATAACGTGTCAATAAAAAGTCTGGTCACCTTATTTAGAGAGATAAACAATGAGAAACGTTAAGGGATGAGCAACAAAATGGGTCAAATTACAGCATTATTCATATTTAAATGGATTCAGAACAACAACTGAGGCTAACAATGTTAGAAAACACAGGAATTATGGGGGAATTGAAAGAAAGCGTACGAATGAACACCAGTTAATTATAAGTTTCTTTAATAAAACAAAGCTTTTGGACTGAGAACATAAACTGTATGTTACAAAAAGTAAACCAAATGTCTGAAAGTGTTGGTTTAGTAACATAATTATGGATCATATCGTTCCATCACCAGATGTTAGCACCAAAAATTAACCATCATGCTTCATATAACACAACTGTTTGATTTTATTTGAGGATATCTGATGTTTCACGCCTAATCTGACTGCTTTTGTTTGTATTTTACTAAACGTGTGCTTTTCTTGAGGCAACGAGATTTTTTTCACACTAATAAATGAACAACCGTCACAAATTTTAAATCATAAATCAATAAAAGTAATAAATTTAACACCAAATTTCAATTTTTTTTTTAAAGTATGTGGCTGCATTATAAAATGTAGATTGAAGCAATCTCTTGAGAGCGTCAACAAGACGGGCACATTGCTTTTTGTTAACCAAAGGCTCAGGCATGCATGACAAATATAGAAAATTGAACTTTCATGAAAGATTTTAGTCACATTTTGATATATCTATTTGCAATAAAGTTGCACGGAAGGCCACGTTAAACAATTTAAATCTCTCTACTGCATTTTAAAAATAAATAAGTATATTTTATTGTTTGAAAGCCAGTTTATTTCCCCCTAAATGGTGTCACATTTGTGAGGACATTGTATTTGTGGATTGAGCCGCCATGAAAAATTGCCCAATCTTCTCTGCCAAATGGCACCAGTGAGCAACCAGTGGTGATCCCACATCTCCACAGTATGGGACCAAACTCTGTCCTCTAAGATGACAGATCTTGCCCCCACAGAGCGGGATTTGTCAAAGTACTTCCAGAATTTTGGGGTAAAGAGGATGAACTAACCGGCCTGCAGTCCTGAACTCAACCCCATTGAAACACATTATCTGACTTAAAACAAATACTGATTGAAGAATGAGATGCTGCTCCACAATTATTATGTATTAAATGAGCAGCACGAGGGGAGTGACAGGCTGTTGTAGCTGTGTATGGCTCTTCCACATGCTACTCAGGCTTCTGATTGTTAAATAAATTGTTTATTTACCAATGTCTTTTTTTTCTTCTTCAAACTCAAATGCTACAATCTAATAATCATCACCAAACAAGAGTGAATTGAAGATTTTTATTTTAGCAATGACAGAAAAGATTTGGCTAGTTTTTCATACTCTCATCCTTGCCTCTGCTACTGAACCCACAAATGTATTTTTCTAATAAATGTGGCACCATTTAAAAGGGAAAATCATGTTTTTTTGTAACTGTATAAGATTTAATGCCAATAATTTTGTTACAACAACAAACAAACAAAAAATCGATTACCGTAACTGAGGTGGACAGCGATTCGGTTACCATCAGTGGCCACAAGAGGGAGACAAACTCAACAAATCAAGTGAATCTGTTAAATTCCAAGAAATAGTTTTATACTCAGGAAATAAGTTCATGAGGAAGCTTCATAATATGTGAAGTTTGTTCAATTCATACTGGGCAAATGTTAAAGAAACGCTTAGAACAATGTAAAAAAAAAAATAGTCGATTTTGTTATTTTTTCATATTAAAGCCTAGTTTCGTATCGTTTTTCTTGCTTGTTTAACTTTGTGGTGTTTTGAATGCACCTTTTGAAGCAGGTTGGTACGGTGGCCCTGAGGTTAGAAAAACTCATGACGGCTGAACTCTTCCGCCTTCTGACCCTCCCAAAGAAACAAACCAATCAAAAATAAATCATCCATTTCCCTGTGTTCTTCCCTTCCCTCAGCCCGTCGCTTTGTGCCTGCACGCTGCTAGCTCACCATGTAACTTTAAATATTTAATACTTTGTTTTTTTTTATGGTTGAGGCGCATTTCCTCTCGCTGTCAGTGGAGGGGACTGCTACAGCCATGGCCTCCTTCTCCTCCGCTTATAGCGGATCGCACACCTTGAGCAAGGATGATGTGAACTACAGGATGCATTTCCGAATGATCAACGAGCAGCAGGTTGAAGACATCACCATCGAGTTCTTCTACAAGCCCCACACCATCACGCTGCTGACGGGCACCGTGCTCAGTTTGATGTACTTCGCCTTCACGAGGTGAGGCGTTCACGGACCGCTAAAGGCTAGCGAGGCTAGGCTAACGGCAGCGGTGATGCTCGGACCGGACCCGTTTATAACTTAGTATTTATGGGGGTTTATCGGTCGTATTAACAGTCCTAACTCTCACTGTCATTAAATCTCGGCTTAAGAGGACACATTTAATGGTAAAGTGTTTTCTGTCAGGACTTTAGCCACAACATGACCTTTAATTTAAAGTTATTAGCCTCTGAGCTAACTCTTTGCTCCCTTTCTTTCCACCCTAAACAAGGGGAGCACGTCTGTTTACTGTGAGCACGTTTTAGTGATAAATAAATAAATTAATTCAATGTGTTTCTTGCTTGCAGAGATGATGGGGATCCTGACAGTAATGTCTGGGTGGGGCTCATTCTGGTCATCTCCTTCTTCCTCGTCATCAGTGTTTTGGCATTTCCAAATGGTGAGCCCCCCCCCCAAAAATAGGAATAAAAACCATACCTGCCTTTAGATGAGTTACACGACAGGTGAGGTTACACTGGCAGCAGGTGGACAATATGTCACCAAAGCATCTAAGGTGGAAAAAATAAGCAAGTTAAAAGATTTAGGTCACTTTGACAAAAAATGAAAAGGCATTTTTTTTGTCTTTTCCAGCAAAGTGGTTTGAGACACTTTTGTTTTTTTTACTGGCATCCAACATCTGTTTGTTCATATGTGGGCGGAAAGGCTGGCCAATATCCATCATGTAGGAGAGAGTGAATGGTTGTTTGTCTCTGTGACCCTGGGATGGACTGGAGACCTGTCCAGTAACAGCTGGAAATGGGCACCAGTGTCTCTCTTCCCCCCCC
>NC_056502.1:20882004-20894704 GCF_014905685.2 Nematolebias whitei
CCCCCCCGTGACCATAAAAGTTAGAAGCGGGTAAAAGATAATGGATGGATGAAGAGGGTGTTAGTCATGTCACCACATTTCCACATTTCGGTCCTCGACGTGTCGTTGGACCGGTCTTGTCCTGAGGAGCTGCTCTCGTGTGTTGAGCCGTCTGTGCGGAGCTCGTTCACGCTCTCCAGTCTGAAACGTCCTCGCTGCTCTGAGCTGAAAACAGTCGGGGCCAAAAACTTAAGAGAGTGCCGCAAGTTTTGGTTTTCACAAGGTTTCCTTCTTCAGGTGTTTAGAACCTTTCATCAGATGTTCACATGGTGTAGTGAAGTACAGTTATAAGCATTCTGTGCATGATTTAAAGGTTTTATTGACAAACGCATGCAGTTTAAGCATTTGCAGTGTTCTGTAAACACTTTTGACCTTCTGGGCAAAATCTTAAGTGATGGGAACCCATTGCCTAATTCATGCTTGGAGTTGATCAGAGCTTCTGGGTTTTTATTTGTCCACCCTCGTTTTGGAGGATTGACCTCAGGTTCTCAACGGGGTTGAGATCTGGTGAGTTTCCTGAGACCAGTTTTATTCACCGAGCCACTTGTGCCTCGGGACATGGTCCATCATGCTGGAATAAACACTGTTTATTCTTTATTCATGGCGGTGTTCTTAGGAGCGAACCCTCTCCCTGGATGAGAAGCAGCCTCACACACGAACGGTCTCAGGATGCTTCACAGGACTCATGATCACCTGTTCTTCTCGGGACAATCATTTTCCAGCTGTTTCAAACATTCTGAAGTCGACACGCTCCAAAACACGACCCAAGAAGCATTTGTGAAAAAGAAGGGCTGAACAATTAACTCCTATTGATTGAGACTTCATCAGCTTCCATATCACGAAGTCCAGAGTCCATATGACGTCCTAGAAGCTGGACATGGAGCATGTTTTGCTGAAACACATGGACATTTGTGAGGGCAGGTTCCTCTGGTAGATGATTAATAGAAGACGAGAGCCGTTGTTTGAGTGGGGTGTGATCACGGTCATCCAGAAGGTGTTTTACAAATCGTTTCAGCTTAATGAGTAACGAGGGCGGCTCACTCGGAGCTGAGAGTGGCCGTAAAGGTAGCTCAACACGGGAGGAACGGAAAGGAGCGAAGATAGTTGACGCTCCTTCTGAACCCAGGCGTGAAACGGCGTCCGTCTGCACGTTGTCAACAATCGGTCTGTGTCGCTAATCTGAGCTGATTTTACCCATAAATGAGCTCCGCTTGGAGAGTTTCAGCTTTGAATCCATGCAGAGCAAAAACAACCATTTAACCTGAGCTGACATCTGAACTGGTCTGATTTCAGGTCCATTCACCAGACCACACCCAGCCATATGGAGAATAGTGTTCGGTGAGTATTTAACGTCGTTAGGAGCACAAAAAGAGTTTTTGTGTTCATCGTTTTACTCCCCGAGGTTTGGTTTTTTGTTGTTGTCTTCTAAGGTTTGAGCGTGCTCTACTTCCTGTTCCTGGTTTTCATCATCTTCCTCAACTGGCAGCAGGTGAAGCAGCTCATGTTCTGGTTGGACCCAAACTTGCGTTACGCCAAGCGCGAGGCGGATATAATGGTCAGTGACGATAAGCGAGCGCCCGATGGGGTCGGCGATCCGTCTTAACGTTGCTAACGAGCCTCTCGGTGCTCCCGCCTGCAGGAATATGCTGTGAACTGCCACGACATCACCTGGGAGAGAATCCTGAGCCACTTTGACATTTTTGCCTTCAGCCATTTTTGGGGTTGGGGTATGAAGGCCCTCCTCATCCGGAGCTACGGCCTCTGCTGGACCATCAGTATTACCTGGGAGCTCACTGAGGTAGACCGACTCTGATCCATCTCTGGTTACTGAATCTATCAAAGCTGCCGATGTAACTCGTTCGTAGAAGGACGTCGACTCATCTCACTGTGTTCCTCTGTAGCTGTTCTTCATGCACCTGCTGCCGAACTTCGCAGAGTGCTGGTGGGACCAAGTCATTCTGGATATTCTGCTGTGCAACGGAGGCGGCATCTGGCTCGGCATGACCGTCTGCCGCTTTTTGGAGATGAGGACGTACCACTGGGCCAGCATAAAGTACGACCTTGTAGTCAGGAAACTGATTTCAGGCGTGTTTCATGTGGAGGCGTTCGCTGCTCACGGCACGTTTCTCTCTGCAAACTTTTCTTTGTTCTTCTCCTAACTAGAGACATCCACACCACCACGGGGAAGATCAAGCGAGCCGTGCTGCAGTTCACCCCCGCCAGCTGGATGTACGTGCGCTGGCTCGACCCGAAGTCGTCCGTGCAGCGAGTGATGGGCGTCTATCTGTTCATGATCATCTGGCAGGTGGGTCAATCCTCTCTTTCGCCGTCTTAACGGCGACTTAAGTACCGATGAGCCAGAGATCATCCAGTGCTAAGTGTCGGCTAATCTGATTAGCTTCAGAGCCTCGTGGGTCTGTTTAATTCACAGTGGTTCTGTTGTCTGCTTGTGGACTGGTGGTCCGTTAGGAGCCGCCCAGACTGGCATCACCAACTGTATGAAAGGGTGAGGCTACGTTCAGTGCCAGGTCTGCTTCTGTAGCGTCACTGCTAACAGAGCAATTCCCTGAAAGACGAGATGTCGCTCCTGAGCGCGTCCACATCAGCATGTTTTCTGTGAGGGAGACCTTATGAGAAGTGCATGATGGGAAAATAGTTACTTTGTGTTTTACAAAAAAAAGTGCAGCGAATTATCCAAAATGTAGAATTGGTCCGATCAACAGCAGTAAATATACTACACCTATATCATGTAGTTTTAGAGTACAGTGGTCCCTCGTTTATCGTGGATGTTCCGTACCCCCCCCCCCCCCCCCCAGCGTTAAGTGAAAAATCACGAAGTATGGAGACAGTAGTTCAAGTTCAGTTCTAGTTCAGTAAACTTTGTCATGACATGTGCCTGGCTGTAATCACACTCTTCACCTGATACTCCCCCCCCACTTAAATTAACAATTTAAATTTAAATACTGTAATATTTTAAATAAATAATCCATGCAGCATGGATTGTTTATTGGGGACTGCCATGCAAATTCATGGCAGGCACGTATTATTCTACACCTCAGAAGTGAGTCTACATTTCTATCTCCATTAATGTGGCCCAAACCACAATGTCTACCCCCACAAAAGTTATATCAAAACGACCGGCCCGGCTCCGGGAAGTGTGCACTTACTTTAATTGGCATTCGCAGTTACCATGGCAACATATTTTGCTAACCAAAATGCCAAATTTCCCATAGGAAATGAATAGGAGAAAACTCTTCATAGAAACTGAGTAACATATGGAGCCATTTTGGTTCAACATGCAAGGAAGGCACCTATTATTACCTATTATTATTATTATTAATTGGTAATATTAATAATAAATATTAATTATAGATTATTAATGTTAATAATGATCAATTTTTATATAAATAATTATTCATATTAATAAGTAATATTTAATATTAATACTAATTATTGGTGTGAATATTATTAATATTGATTAGTAATTATTAACATTTTAATAATTAATAATATATAAATAAGTTATAAATATATTAATAATATTAAAAATTAGTATTTGTGATTAATATTAATGATCATTAATATTTATTAATAATAATAATTTTATAATAAATAGGCAGTCCCCGTCAAAGTTTCTCCTGGAACTTTCTAGTTTGAAATATTAGAGTATTTAAATTGTCGAGAAGAGAAGCTGAGCAGGACATCAAAGGGATGTCACACAGCTGATGCAGCACGGAGCAGAGATGTTCTTCTTGATCAGTTACTCTTAAACAACTGAACATAGAAGTTCTAAAATAATAATAAATAAAAAAACTTTTACCACTTTTATATTTTGTGATTGACGATTTTATGATGTGACATACTTTGAATTTTAAGTTGGAAGACAAAAGTCGATCGGTGCGTCTGGACAGCAAAGGGTTAACCCTTCACAAAGCTGCAGCAGGAGAAATGTGTGTGTGTGGCAGAGAGTGGAGATCATGACAGGCTGCAGGAGGGAGCTTCCCCCTGCACTTGTGGGCTGCACACATGGTGCAAAATCATTTAAAATAATTAATTTTAAATGAACAACCCATGACTCATCCATCAGTCTTGTGTGTCGAGTCTAATGTTACTTTGAAAATCCGCGATATAGCAAGTCTGTGAAAAGCGAACCACAAAGTAGCAAGCGACTACTGTATATGCATTTAAAACCATATTTATCTAAATGATTCAGTTACTGGGAGTGAAGTTTTTTGCTTTTGGAGTATTTTAAATCACGACAGCCACACATTACATAAACAAGGATTGTTGATTCAGTCAAATCTTCAACAATCCCTGATAACAAGAAATCTTTTTACAAAACCAAAGTGAAAATCTTTCTGATGAATCCATATTTTTCGTGATTAATACTGTTTGTCTTGTGCTCTCTACCCGCCGCAGCATCAGCGTAAAGTCTTGCTCTAGTTTTGTTTATAATGCAGAGCTCCGCTGATATACAGTCTGTATATTCCACTCAACTCCAGTAGTAGTATTTCCTCTACATTTCTTCTTTTTGACCCACAGCTGACAGAACTGAACACGTTTTTCCTCAAACACATCTTCGTGTTTCCGGCGAGCCACGCCCTCAGCTGGTGTCGCATCCTGTTCATCGGCATCATCACCGCTCCGACAGTCAGGTGCGTGGTTCCACGCCGTCTCTCGTTCTGACGATCTCATGGTTTTCTCTGCCTGGAGTCGAAAACTGTAGGAAAGTCCTGAAGACGTGTATCTGTTTGTACTTTAGGCAGTATTACGCATACCTGACAGACACACAGTGTAAGAGGGTCGGGATGCAGTGCTGGGTGTTTGGGTGAGTAAAAATACCAGTTTATGTCCCTAAACTCAAACGTTTAACTTCCTCATGTAAAACCCAAGATGTCAGATCTGCATATGAAACGTTAAATGTGTTTAATTTTCTGATTTCTGCCGCTCAGGTAAAACCCACTGAGTTTATTCCCACACTTTTCCTCTCATTTTACAAACGAGAGTGCACCATAGGTTCCTGTTGAACCCTATTTCTTTTAATTTTATTATCATTTTGTCGTCCTCAGGGCGATAGCCTTTCTGGAGGCGCTGGCTTGTATAAAGTTTGGACAGGATTTGTTCTCAAAAACACAGATCCTCTACGTGATCCTCTGGCTTTTGTGTTTGGTAAGCTCCGACCCACGATTTAGTTTCTGTGTAACGATAAACAACTGATAACTAACACGCTTGGACATATGTGAGGCTAATAAATTAAAATATTTGTGTCTGATGTGTTTTCAGGCCTTCATCACCTTCCTGTGTCTGTATGGAATGGTGTGGTGTGCAGAAACGTACGGTCCGAGACAAAAGGTGTGTGTTTTAGTGTTTTCAGTAGAGATGAGCAAATAATACAGAGGCTTTGCAGCGTGTGTCCTGAAGCGGAGTGGTTCAAACCACTGTGTCGGAGCGTTTACCAGAACACTGCTGGTGTCACCGTCACTGCTTCACTACGCTGGTTCAAATTGTTCTGAATCATTTTATTGGCTTTAAACGAAGCTTTCTATATGAACCTGAACCAGCGTTTCACCCTTTGTGTACTTTGACACATATTTTGGGGCTGCAGTAGCAGGGAGCCGCCCAAAGCAAAATCTGTAAATTAGATTTAACCCTTGGTTTAATCTGTAAAGGTTTTGAGAGTATGGGTGTCTGCAGATTAGTATTCAGTTGTCCACCAGATGTCCCTGTTCACTGTCAGACTCTTAAAGTTTTATAAAACTGCCCAACTTTACTTTTGTGACGTGGAGAAGCTTGGATGAGTCAGAAACAGGCAGCTGCTCAGCCGACAAAAGTGATTTGGTGCACAACTCGGGTATTGCATTTGGGGGGGGGGGGGGGGGTTAGTATATCAGTATAAGAATGAAGTGTATTTATTATAATTTAGCTCTTATGTAGTCGTCACTTAGAAAATGTTCACTGCACAGCGTACCCGGCGATGCTTTGTAGGATGAAACTTGTCTGAACCGATACTGGTTTGTCTAATGGAAACCTAAAATAAAGTCAAATATATATTATTATTATTTTACACTGTGCAAATATTAATTCAGTTCACTTCAGTTTATTTACATAGCGCCAAGTCACAACAGAAGTCATCTCAGGGCAACATCCAGAGGCAATACCAGCTTGTACTGTTTAATAATTTGTACTAAGCTTTAGCACGATTCAGCCTGTACACTATATTCTACAGAAGCTACTATCCACTAGCTAATTCAATAATTAACAGTCGATATATCGGCTTTATTGGCTACTTTTAAACGGTTACATTATTTGCATCAATTCTGGTTGGATCACATTCAAACTGAGCTAAATAAAGATCAAATCTGTCACTTGTGAAAGAAGGCACTCTTTCTCTTCTGTAGCGCACACAGCTTTCTGGCATATTTTTAATATACAATTATTACTTAAGTATCAACTAATTCTAATATTATATAATTGTATTATTATTGCTAATTTGTCAATATCTACCAATACACCAATTGCCTTTTTTGGTAATGGCCGACGTTGCTGCAGTGCATCACAAGGTCACATGACCATGTACTGTAGTGTTTTCTATAACTCTGTGTTCAGACTGAAGATGTGGATGTTTGTCGGAAAACCTCAGCGCTTCATGAGGCTTCTTCTGTCCATCACTGGGTTTCTGGAATGTTTGACATGTTGGGTCTAGATTAGCAGTCTGTATTTAGTAAGACAACTCGAGGTCTTCAGTTTGGCAAACATAGTTCTTCCTGGGGTACACCACCATAGTAACTTTCTGCTGTTTGAGGCAAGTGTAAAAGTACTGCACACAGGCCAGTAGTAATTATTTTAAAAATTAGAGGTCAAATAAGCCGCTTTGCCATTGATAAGTGTGGCTCGACTCAGTTCTCGTCTTGTCGGTTCTTCTCAGGTGTACTTGCCACTGTGACTTGTTTCCCTGCTCTGTGGTTGATATCGTTAATGCAAATTGGGCGGTTTCTTGTAGCGCCGTCCAGCTCGCGCTGAATCCTTTGATCCACCACTGCAAACAGAAAGATCTGGACCTCATCGTCGGTACACAGCACTACTTTTGGAGCTTCCTAGAAAATAGACAAAACAAACTAACCCACATTCTACAATTCATTTTGTTTATATAGCGCCAAGTCACAACAGAAGTTGTCTCAGATACAGAAACATTCACATACATAGAAAAGCCAATTAGTAAACGGTGTCTATCTAAGGAAGCAGCAGATTGTGTTGAATCTTCACTTGGTCGCAGTCTCCCATCCTGAGCGAGCACAAAGACGACAGTGGAAAAGAAAAACTCCCTTTTAACAGGAAGATACCTCCAGCAGAACCAGGCTCAGGACAAGCGACCGGCTGGTTTGAGAGGAACAGGAAGGAGAAACAAACGAACACAGAATGTCCGGTCCAGGTGGAGAAAAGACAAAAAAAACATGTTAAGATATAAATAATTACAAACAGGTAGAGTAGAGGAAGTAAAGACATCAGCAGAGTGAGGAAATGTGGTCAGTTTGTCCTCCAGCAGTCTAAGCCTATAGCAGCAAAACTAAAGAATAGCTCAGGAAACCCAAGCTGACTAACTATAGGATTTATCAAAAAGGAAAGTCTTCAGCCCAGTCTTTAAACTGGACAATGTGTCAACCTCACGGACAGAAACTGGAAGTTGGTTCCACAAGAGAGGAGCCTGATAACTGAAAGATCTGCCTCCCATTCTGCTTTTGGAAACTTTAGGAACCACAAGTAAACCTGCAGTCTGAGAGCAAAGTGCTCTATTAGGAAAGTATGGAACAATAAGATGGAGCTAGGTTGTTGAGGGTTTTGTATGTTAGAAGTAAGATTTTGAATTCTATTCTGAATTTGACAGGGAGCCGATGTTCTTTAAAGCCATACAAAGACATTTTTAAATCTGATCTCCCTGTGGCTTCATGATAGAAGCATATAAAAAAAAAAAAAAAAAAAAGAAAAGTCAATTAATTTCCACACAAAGACCATCTTGTTGTTTTGAGCTTTCTTATTTTATTTAACCTGAACACTATGAATTCTCTTTTTTTTTTACCAGAACAATTCAATACTTTCTTCCACTGGATGTGTGCAGAACAAAAATAAGAGTCTTCTGAGGGCCGGGCAGCCAAGGCTTTTTAACTTTAGCTTTGTTTTTAATGTGACTAGCCGACCTGCTGTCAGCGAGGATTACCTTCCTGGGTTTTCCCCTCAAACGTTTCTTCTAAATGGGTGTTGAAGAAAAGCTTCTGGATCAAGTTGTGTTACAGGAGTGCATGTTATTTATCTTTCCTCTCACAGAGCCTCTCAGAATGCGAGGACAGTAATTACACGGAGTCTCCTGACAAAACGCCGGAGGAGTTTAAAGGTACGGCCACTCTGAATGAAGTCCATCAACCGCAAGACGAGGCCGTCGACCTCACCAGCCCTCAGCTGCTAGCCTGTCCGACCTCCAGTGTTCTTCATTCATGCGTGCTCTCATGAACTTATCTTTCAAATGTTCAATGTTTCAGACGACACGGACGTAAACGGCGACAGTCCCACAACCAGACAGAGAGTGAAAGTCTCGGGGACGAACAGTTCCATCAACGGTCGTGACGGCCAGTAGGAACGGCATCCAGAGGAGGCCGCCGGCGACTTCTGGACTCGCTCTAAAAGTGTTGTGGGGAGTGGTTAGAACTGCAAACGCTTCATGTTTGTAATTAAGAGCCACAGAAGCCAACAGGGTGGATGAACGGGTCCATGAGGTGTTGTTAGTGAAGCTCAAACTGCAGAAGGTGCTCGCTGAAGTGTTAAAAAGCTCCTAAAGCCACTAATCACAGGTTTGTCTGAGAGTGAAAGGTCGTGTGAGTGCGCGAGATTAAAGGCTGATTTTAAATGTGACTGCATGCTCATAATCGTTTCTAATGAACAGTATCATTTATGACTGAACTGCCCGAACTCCTGTACAGCACGAGGAGACACGTTGTACCGTCAAAAAGCCGTTGTGTTGATCACTTTTATCAAAACTTGTATCGCTGTAGAACGGTTAAATCTTTTGATACAAACATCACTTGGTGATCTTTGTGCATCACAAATGTTTTATGTCCTGTTTTTAAAACTTGAATGTTGGCAGAATTTCAATGCAAGACGGCTTTACTTTACCGGGATCTTCGGCGGAAGTCCGATTTGTCACGAAGCACACGGTGAAAGCACTTTGCAGGACGTTTTCCTCGAGGAATACTGTGCATTTTTGTGATGTTCAAGTATTAATGTGAATCATTGTGACTTTACTTCCTGTCCATCTGTGGCAAATATTGTTTTTTTTTAAATATTTTTTATTTGAATGTGCTGACAAGACGGGGGCATTATCCAAAATTTCTGCACGTTCTTGTTGCGTTTCTTGCTTCTGCACGGCTGCCCAGTCAACAGTTTGGATGAAGGAACGTGTTGCGGCACCGTTATTTAACCTGCACCTCAGACGTGAACACAAGTGTTTCTGTTCGTTGTAATATTTCAATTCACGCCTTGTGCCTGTTTGCATGGAACATTTCTCTGTCTGTATTACGGCTAAACTAGGTCTCACCTCGAGTGCTTTACTGCGGGTTTATCGTACCGACTTTTAGCTATCTCCTACGTAATCCTCGACAATCCAAACGCAGAACTCTAAAATCTGGATTAGACGTTATAAAAAGGTACACTGCCTCTGGATTTAGATGTCATTTGCCAAAACTCTTTCTTCTGAAAATGTGTTGTTCTTTTTTCTTTTTCCACTGTGGAAAAAATGGCAACGTATTAAAAAAAACTTTTACATTCCCTCTTGATTTGTGAGTAGTTTCTGCATTGAAATGGGCAGCTTTTTGTATTTATTTGTTTTGTTTTAATACAGTGTGCTGTTTGTAAGATTTTTTGTGATCTTGCTCGAGCCCTGAAGGGCGTCCTGTTGGAGGACAGGATTGTTGGATTGGCTGACTCAGTCTCTTCCCCTTTCGGGTCAGATTTCACTCCGTCTGCACAGCATGAAAGTCAGACTGAAATAGCTGCGTAACGCTGATCTGTAACAGGATGTATCTGAAAGCAGAGTTGCTCTTTTCGGGGGGAAAGGGTGGAGATAAAATTGAAACGGACAATAAAGCCAGGTGTGGATGGAAATCTTGGGCCTGATTAAAGTAAAAGCCTAATTTCATCAGTAAAATCAAGTGTGAGCATCCTGGTTTCAAAGCAAGATAAATGTATGCTTGTGTGTGTGTGTATATATATATATATATATATATATATATATTGTGCTTTTTCTGATTGTTTTGAGATACTTCTGAGTCCTGTTCGTTGTTCCAAAGGAGGGCAGCAGAGAGCCTTGAGCTGGAGTCAAAACATCACGTGATGATGGAGGCCTCACAGCCCTGGACATGTGAGCAGAGCTGCAGCTCAGCTCATCTTTCTCATCCTTATCACCTAAACGATTCAGATTTGAAGCCTTTTGGATTTCATGAAGCCTGCTTCAGGACATTTCAGTCGTCATGGACAAGAGTCCCGGTCTCTTGCGTCGTGGCTCTTTGAATCCAGAGGGGACCCTGAGAGAGATCCAGATCAACTTGCTGGAGTGTAAAGTCTGCTTCGAGACGTTCAGTTCTCAGCAGAGGGAGCGCAGGCCTCAGAACCTCTCCTGCGGTCATGTACTCTGCCTGGAATGTGTCACTGCTTTGTCCCACCCTCTGCTGAGGAAGCTGGAGTGCCCGTTCTGTCGACAGCTGTGCAGCGCTGACAGCACCTCCCACTGCCGGGTTCTCAGTGACCTGCAGGAGCTTCTGTTGTCCCAGAGGCCCTCATCCTCTGCTGCTGCTCCTCCTCTGTGCAGAACTAAAGAAGGATCTCTCTCAGCCACAGGTCTGCACCTTCGCACTGTGTTCGGAGGTTGGGGGACTCTTGTCAACCCCACTGGAATAGCTGCTTTGGGGTCTTCTGGTGCATTAGCTGTGGTGCACGATGGAGCCAAGAGGGTTGTGGTGTTCAACCAACAGGGAAGGAAGCTGAACAGTTTTGGGCGAAGAGGAGAAGCCACTGGGGACATCTGTTACCCAGTGGATGTTGCGGTGACTCCAACTGGTTGCGTTGTGGTGACAGATGCAGGGGCTAAAGCTGTGAAGGTTTTCACCTCCAGGGGGAATCACGTGGTCACGGTCAAGGGTTCATTCCAGATGCCCTGGGGGGTGGACACAAACGGTGATGGTCACATCCTGGTTTCAGATGTCCAGGCAGGCACGCTGTCCCTGGTGAAAGTGGACTACGGTCACGGTGTCATTCTGGAGTGCCGTACAGTGATTTCCAACCTTCAGCGTCCCAAAGCAGTGGCCTGTTGTCGAGTGGCTGGGAACACTGCAGTGATGGAGCATCCAACGGAGAGGCACCAGCACAGAAAGCTAAAAGTCTTTACCAAAGACTTCCACCTTCTGTACCAGATGGACAGCTTCAGCCTGAACCTGCAGTTTGGTTTGAGGCTGAACATGTCAGGATTGGCGTTTGACAGAGACGGAGAAGATGTGTTACTGACTGACTCTGATCAGGGATTGGTTTGTCGGTTAGGAAAGCTTCAAAATGACGCGGTGCTAGCTCCTCTGGTGGGGAGCCATCTTGTCCGACCGGTTGGGTTGGTGGCACTGAACAACGTGTTCATCATCCTGGATGGTGGTGACCATTCTGTGAAGATTTATTCTGTTTAAATTCGAATCTCGAACCACAAAATGTATCAAGAATCCCAAAGCAGGGAAAAGAGTGCAAAAAATAAAGAGAAGTAAAAGTGTGGTGTTTCAGTGTAATTTGTTGTGCTGATAGAAAAATCTGCACATTTTAAAACTAGTGGTAGATCTTTGTTGAAGTGTGGTTCTGTTGTGAATGATAAATAATCTACCTGCTGTGAAGCTAGCTCCTTAAAAAAAATACAGTTTTTAAAAAGTTGATTTCTAATTTCAGGACTAGTTTAAGTTGGAATAAGGACTCAGAAGAACTTACATCCCAAAAATGCCAAAGTGGTTCATTCAAATTATTAAAAAAAAAGTTTATACTGCCATCATTTATATGTTACACTCTATTTACATTTACACAAGTGGCAGCTGCAGCTAGCTGTAGTGGTTTCAATGAAGCTCTGGCATAAAAATGATTCTCCTGCATAAAACTTACATTTTTATTTAGGACTTAAAATCTTTAAATTATCATTTAGAATCTCAAAATGATGTCTTATAATCTTAAGGTTTATCTTTTTATAATGACATAGCATCTTATAATTATAGCTTAGCATCTTATAATTATAGCTCAAAATCTTAAAACTATAGCTTAGCATCTTAATTACAGCTTAGCATCATATAATTTTAGCATAGCATCTTATAATTAAAGCTTAGCATATTATAATTATAGCTTAGTATCATAATTATAGCCTAGTTTCATAATTATAGCTTAGTATCTTATAATTAAAGCTTAGCATCTTGAAATTATAACTTAGCATCTTAATTATAGCTTAGTGTCTTAATTATAGCTTAGCATCTTAATTATAACTTACCATCTTTTAATTATAGCTTAGTATCTTATAATTAAAGCTTAGTATCTTAAAATTATAACTTAGCATATTAATTATAGCTTAGCATCTTAATTATAACTTAGCATCTTAATTATA
>NC_056502.1:20894714-20896176 GCF_014905685.2 Nematolebias whitei
ATTATAACTTAGCATCTTAATTATAGCTTAGTATCTTATAATTAAAGAGAAGCATCTTATAATTAAAGAGAAGCATCTTATAATTAAAGAGAAGCATCTTATAATTAAAGAGTAGCATCTTTTAATAATGACTCAGCACCTCAAAACTGTTGGGGTGTCCCACATTGTCTCCTCTGTTGTTCCTCTTTACCTGGTCTCTCCTCTGATTTCTCCTCTGTTCTTCCTTCCTCCCATTTTTTTACTGCTCCTCTGGTTCCATCTCCTCTGGTATCTCCTCTCCTCGGTTCTCCTCCTCATCTGTTGTTACTCCCTCCCCGGTTTCTCCTCTTGTGAGTTCTCCTCCATTGTTTTTTTTTTACCCTGATTTCTCCTCCTCTGGGTGTCTCAACTGTGGTCTCATCCACTGGGTTCTCCTCCTCCGGGTGTCTCCTTCCCTGGTTTATCCTTCGGGTGTCTCCTCCCCCTGGGTTCTCCTCCTCCGGGTGTCTCCTCCCATGGTTTCTCCTCTTCCGGGTGTCTCCTCCCCTGGTGTCTCCTCCGGGTGTCTCCTCCTCCGGGTGCCTCCTCCTCCCCTGGTTTCTCCTCCCAGTAAGCGCCGCGGTGGTTAACCCTTCTCCCCCCAGTTTGGCGCGGGGCTCCGGGGGAAGATGGCGGTGGAGATGCTGCTGCTGTCCGGGGCTGGAGCAGCGGGCTCGGTGTGCACCAGGCTCCTACCCGGCTGGATTTAAACAGACTTCTGGTTTTATTCTGTTAATGAACTTCCTCCGACATCTTGTCTCCAGCTCTGGACTCCTCTGGGGCTGCTTCAACTCGACTTTCCTGCTTTTTGTTCGGGCTGAACTCCGCGCAGCTTGTCGGGAATATTTGAGACTTGCGGACAGACAGGGTGGGAGCAAACAGAAAATTAAAAGTGGACGAAAATGTCCGGCTCGAAGGTAAAAGTTGCAGTGAGAGTTCGGCCCATGAACCGCAGGGGTAAGTCGATAAACTTCTCATTTCATGGCACATTCTGAACGTTTCGCTCTCTTCTCGTCTCTTGATTCTGGTGGAGCTTTGAGCCTCCTGTCCTCACTGCGCTTCATGAAACTCTCTCCTGCTGCAGAGATTGAGCTGAACACTAAATGTGTGCTGGACATGGAGGACAACCAGACTGTCCTGCACCCTCCGCCCTCAAACACTAAAGGAGAGAGCAGGTAAAGACAGCTAAGGCTTTCTGATTTATATAAACCTGGACAGAAACGAGCTGTTAGAGTTTGGATGTAAATATACATTTGATCTGTTTCTAGCAGAAGAGAGAGCAGACATAAAACACAACAAGGTCCAACAAAGTTCAGTCAGGTCTTTTTGTGTCGAGACGTTTCGTCCTTCATCCAAAGGACTTAATCGGTCCCACAAGCAGCACTCGCATGGGTCAGCCAGTTTGCAGGTGATAAGATGGTTCCTGGACTCCTCTGAGGCAGCC
>NC_056502.1:20896576-20902217 GCF_014905685.2 Nematolebias whitei
CATCTATCCATCCATCCATTTATCCATCCATCCATCCTTCCATCCACTCATCCATCCATCCATCCATCCATCCATCCATCCATTTATCCATCCATCCATCCATTTATTCACCCATCCATTCATCCATCTATCCATCCATACATCCATACATCCATGCATCCATCCACCCACCCATCCATCCATCCATCCATGCATCCATCCATTATCTCCCTCTTGTTCTGAAGTTGGGTTGTGGGGGCAGCAGCTTGAGCAGGCCCAGACATCTCTTTCTGCAACAAACTCTTCCAGTTCTTCCAGTAGGTTTCTAAAGCGTTCCCAGGCCCAACAAGTTATGTAGCAGCATGTCCTGGGTCTTGCTCGAGGCCACCCTTCAGAGAAAACTCCTTTCAACCACCTGTATGTGCAGTCTTGTTCCACTACCCAAAGTTCATGACCAAAGGTGAGGGTAGGAACGTAGACCGACCGGTGAACACAGAGCTCCAAAATGTCCTTCAAAGCTGAAGTTTGTGCTCCCATTTGGAGAGTAGTGAGGACTTCATGCTGTGTTTAGGTTCGTGATGAGTGAATGATCTGTTAGCGGTGGTCATGTATGTTGTGTTCCTCCCATAACCAACACCGTCCAACAGTTTTGTCTTCGGTCAGTTTGCTGACCCTTTTTGGTTTCATATGTTAGATGAAACAAAAATTCTCCAAGCGTTTCTCACGGCCTACGTCTGCTCGTGTAAAACCAAATTGTTTTTTTTCCTGCTGATGGTCCATACTAGTTGGCATTAAACAGTAATTATTGTTCTGCCAGCAGCTTGCGTTCTCAGACCAGCTTCTCTTAAAAGCAATTATCAGAACAGAAACAGCTAAGCGGTGGCCGTATTCCAGGCAATAATTACAGAAACGACTCAGTGCCAACATATGCAGAACAGGATGCATTAAAAAACAAAAAAAAAGTGAAAACCAAGAGTTTAGAGTTGGTTCAGATGCTATGCTGAGAGGCAGAGGGTTTGAATGTTCCTCTTTATGTAATTATACTTGAATATGGCTTAACTTTTCCACTACCTGCTGCCTTCACTTTCACCTTTACAAGATTAATCTCTAATATTCTTGATTTTAAAATTGATAATGGCTGTAACTTTATTTTTACGCATGTGACCATGACATTGGGCAGCTGTAATGTTGTGTATGGTTTGGGTTTTTTTGTTTTTTGGAGGTTGAGGGGTCACGTTTCTACCCTACGGAGCACTTCAGACGTATAACTGTTAACGGTTCAGTCGTACTGCTGTGTGTTTTGGGTCTCTGTGTTTAGGCTTCCTTGGTTTTCTGAAACCATATAATTTTCCTTTGCGCTGTTTCTGGAGCCGCAGATGTGGGGGGGTAGCGGGATACCCAGATCACTGGGATTTGGACAAGTTTTTGAAGACACCTGTTCCTGCATGTTGGAATCGGGTCAGATTTTGTGGGTATTAACGTGCCAAATATGGCTGCAGGGCTAAGATTATGGGAAAAGTCCTCTCTCTTATGGGAATGCTGAGGCACAGTATCAGAAAGGAAACGGCTATAATGGATATTTTTTTTGTGTGCTGACACTTTTTTTAGAGGGAATCTGTGGCTGTTTATTTTGAAATATGGGGATTAACTGGAGAAAAAGACTCAATCTAAATCTCAGGGAAACGTTTATGTGCTAATAGTTTTGCTTAATAGATTATGGCCTCGTTTTATTACGATTTTCAGGCCTTTAGTTGTTTGAATGAGAAGCTGTGTCTGTGTTGTGCCATTATTTGGGTTATTTTCTTTGAAGATTATGTTGTGGAATCACACAGCACCTCTAAAGCATGTGATTCACCGTAGGAATTTGAAGTAATATAAGGGATTTGGTGGATAAGCTTCTGCGCCACACTTGTGACCCTCCATCACCACTCATGTTTTCTCAAAAGAAAAAACAAAAAGAACCGTAAGCTCACCAATGGACAAACGAAACACAGAATGTGACTTCAGGCCAAAAGGTTAAGTTTCCCCAGTATCACCTTTCATCTGCTTGTTGGGCAGGCACAAGTTGCTTATTTGAAACAGGAGTCTGGGAGCCTTTCATGCGCCCGTCCACTTTCCTTCAGTGTGTAGACATAATCATGTGGGGGGGGGGGGGGGGGGGTGAGGAGAAGCTCAGTCAAACCTGAGGCTGCTGTCTGCGTAGGGGGTTGAGTGATCAGATGGAGCGATAGGACGAGTAAATACCCTGCGTCTCTAACAACAAGTCATGTTACGTCCATCAAGCCATGACACGTTTGTCACCGTCCACTACACAATAAGAAACCACAAAGTATTGGACTTTTTTTTGTAAACCTCTTTTCTATGAGTTTCTGTTTCAAGTTGTGGCAACTGACAAAACAAACCACAACAAAGTTTTTTTTTTTTTGTGCGGAAAATATGACTTTTTTTTTTCCTTCATTCTATCCCGTGCGCTACTGCAGTCCCACATTTTGGGAGGATGTGTGGAAGCACGTCTTTATCTGATAAAGTCCGTATCCAAGCATGTAATTTCCACTTTAATCTCTTTTATCACTGGTGGTTTCAAGAGCTCAATTGGGCTTATCTTCACTCATTTATCTTCTACGTACCATTTATCTTCACTGGTTTTTGTAAAGAAAAAAGAACAAAAAAGAGCAGATGTTATCTGAAATATTTTTAATCAGCTAATTTTAGTTTTAGTGTTTTGTGTTTGTCGGTCTGTCTGTAAGCAAAAGTATATAAAAAAAAGACAAATTACCAGTACACAAAAATTTTATTAAATTGGGTTTAAAAGTTTAATTTATTTTACTAATTTTATTTGTTCAGTAGATTAAAATGGCCATTGAAACAAGCCGCTAGCTAGCTTGGCTAGATAGCTAATGTTAGCTAGCGGTTGCTAGCAGCGTGGATAAAATTTTGTTGAACTTTGACCTGATGGTTTTTGTGTACCGTAATTTTTCCTGACAGACAGGAAGCAATAAAATTAAAATAACTGTCAATTTAAATGTTTAAAAAATCATGTAAGGAATGCTTTGTCACAGTTTTTGATCTTGCAAAAGTATTGAGCATGCTAAACTTGTATTAGCATGGGAGCTAGCTTCCTTAGTTGGTTGGCTACCCACATCCAATAAATTGATTTTTACGTGGAATGCTATAAAACATTAGTTATACTTTTTAAAGAATAACATACAGTTTATTGTCAATCGTACATTTTTCTCATCTTTTCAGCTTCTTTTTTTCAGCTATTTAAATTTTGTTGTTCTTAAAAACAATAGTTCATTATCGGTTACTGTAGGCGTCGCATCAATTAAATGTGAAGGGGATGTGTCCCCCTCACATTTAAAAAATATTCATTTGGACCCCCTCACATTTACCATGAGATATTAGTTCATCCAGTGCTCTTTCTATTTCTTTGTGAACAACTCCATTCCACTTGATTAATAGGAGAATACCGGTACTCAAACCACTCCAGGTTTTCCTGGTTACCTACAACAACTCGCCACACCGCATGCAGTATTTCACCTCGGTCACTTGCCTTGGCAGGACTCTCATCTCCTCATGGTTTTTTGTCAACGGGGCAGGAGGAGGAGAGGGAGACACCTCTGTGTTGCGTGCTAGCTTAGCGCTACATTAGTGCTGTCAGTTGTTGACCGCGGTGGGGGTGGGGTGTTAGAATGTGTGAGAGAAGTGGAGCACTACATCTGTAGCATCTTAGCTAGCACATCTGTATTGCGTGCCACTAGCTTAGTGCTACGTTAGTGCCAGCAGTTGTCAACTGGGGTAGGGGTTTAGGATGCATGAGAAAAGTGGAGCATACTTTATTCACACAAGGAGAACTGTTGGTCAGGCTACTTCTTGTTTGCCATGCTCTCTAAAATAGTTACTGAAGCAAGTGCTTACACTTAGATGTTTAACTACTCATTAATATACACCAGAATGCAGGAAATGGCAAATACTTTATTCAAAATTTTGTAGGGGAGGACCCCAGACCCGCCCACCAGTGTGTCCCCCCACATAACAAATGCTTCTGGCACCAATGTCTTTTACTATGACGTTTGTAAAAATACAATTCGTTGTCCTTTGTTATGATGCAGAGGCATTACCATCACGTTTGTGTTAAAGTTGACTGTCAAAATGGTTTCTTAAGCCCACACTAAATTATATTCATTTATTTTTTTCTTTTTATTGACTGAACTCAGGATTGTTGTTTTTGTCTTTCTATTTAGCTTGCTACATGCCAATAATCAACCTTTCCATTTAGGATAATCTTGTTCTCAGAGCCCTTTAGTACAATACACCATTAGATGTAAAACATTATCATAGTAGTAGAAGAACAAACTTTTAGGCACAGCAAAGAAACAGTTGTGCTCATGTAAAGATAGTTCTGTTTGTGTAGAGGGTGGGACATTGTTTACATCCTGACCCTGGACTTGAGAAAAGATGGCGCCCTCCCCTCTTTGTTGAGCCTGCACCTCATTAAACTCAGATGTGGCCTCTCGTAGTGAGGGCAGCAGCAGCAGTATGTGTAAAAATCCATTTACAGACTCTTTCCCGTCACAGTTCTCAGGCATAATTCTTTCAGATGAGGCCTTGTTAAATGTTTTCATAATTATGTTTTATTTGGTGTGTGTGTGGCCTCACTTATAATATTTAGGAAAGAGATAAGACCATTCAACCTTACTTTTGTGCGGCATTTTATTACGTACTATAACATAGCTGAAACCTATATAGATTTACATCTATGACGAAGACATTTGTCTTGTGTCTTGCTCTTTAGCCAGCTCATACCAAATATACTTGGCAGACACATGCTGGGTCCACTCAGATAAATGGCATCCAACAGGCAGACGGTCACAGAAGCTTCATTCCATCAGTAAATATGCTGCTTCCTTTCTTTTTAAAAGAAGTCATACCCTGCTGAACATTTTGATAAACTCAGCGTCTCTCAGCCGTGTTTGTTGTTGCGTTTGAAATAGATCAGATATGAGCTTTTGAAGCACATGTGGACCGTGTCATTCCTCATGTTTGGGTACGCGCTCCTCTGGCCCACGGCCTGCACGCCGACCCAGCTTGTCGCTGCAGTGTCAGAAATGCAGGAGAGGATTAAATTAGAGCCCGTCTGCATCGTATGTCGTGTTGTGAAGGTTTGTTATGGAAACTTCGGAGCCCCATGCTGAAGCTGGTATGAGCACCATGTGTGCTGCTTGTGACAGTGCTCTTCATTAACTCTGGTTGTTCATGTTTCTTAAAAACAAAACACAGAGTTTGCTTTTCCTTTTGGAATTTTGACTCATGAGGCTGGTAGATTATGTCGTCTCTGTGTTTACCACAGTTGCTAAGCAGTGACAGTTGCAAGATCCTGACGAGCCTGGGGGTTTTGTTGATGAACTGAAGAGTGGTATCCCCCAGACACGTCAAATATTTGCATGAGAAACTAGTTTTAGATCTTAGAGCAATCCTTGTTTAAAACAAAAACTGGTGAATTAGTCAAGACCTGTGGTGGAAGTTCATTTCTTTAATAGCTATAAAGTTAAAGTACATAGATATTACAGGCTTTACTTTGTGTTTGCCTGTTGTTACATTATTTCCCTTTACACATCTATCTATCTATCTATCTATCTATCTATCTATCTATCTATCTATC
>NC_056502.1:20902227-20902647 GCF_014905685.2 Nematolebias whitei
TCTATCTATCTATCTATCTATCTATCTATCTATCTATCTATCTATCTGTCTATCTGTCTGTCTGTCTGTCTGTCTGTCTGTCTGTCTGTCTGTCTGTCTACGGCACAACTGGTAGAGCTGCTGCCTCTCATGCGTGGGTTTTCTCCAGGTACTCCAGTTTCCTCCCACAGACCAAAAACATGCATGTTAGGCTGACTGGTAACTCTAAATTGTCCCTAAGTGTGTGAGAGAGAGAGAGTGAATGGTTGTCTCATTTGTCTCTATGTGTCCCTGTGATGGACTTGCGACCCGTCCAGGGTGTACCCCGCCCCTCGCACAGTGATTGCTGGACATGGGCACCGGCAACCCCCATGACCCAAAATGGAAGAAGCGGGTAAAAGATAATGGATGGATGGATGGATGGATGGATATATATATATA
>NC_056502.1:20902747-20928413 GCF_014905685.2 Nematolebias whitei
TATATATATATATATATATATATATATATATATATATATGTATATATGTGTGTGTACATATAAAACTGTGCTTTGTTTTGAGCTTTTATGACTTATTCATATTCTACAAAATTGGACATTATATTAGTGTTTTATTGTTTTTATAGATTTATCTTTTAGTTTTTGAACTCCTCTAAACTTGTAATTTGATATTAATTTGAATTAGCTTAAAGGAATAATTTAGATTTTTTTTTGAATTAGGGGTAGGTTTTTGCAGTCAGTAACTTACCTGCAGCAGATACCCGTCAGAGCAGTTTCAGTTTGTAATCATGCTAAAGGCTAGTCAGATTAGGGCCAATTATAGAGCAGATTTCAGACATCTTACGCTGGTTTTCCATTGTCCAGTCTCACCGCGACTCGCTCGGACTCTGCTCGGACTCTGTTCGGGTCTGCATGCTCTTGGTGGTTTTCCATATAACTTGTGGGTGGGATTGCGATTGTCATAGCATGGCTGTCCGAAATGTCAATCCAAGGCCAAAACAACACTGCAATGGGCACATAAGTGAAATAAAGTCATTAAACACTCACCATCCACTGCTACGGTTTCTAAAAATGCAGTGGACGGGTCGATGCCACCTTCCCTCCCAGTCGGATCACGTAAATATTATCAATTTGATCTAGCACCATCTAATCTTTGTCATTAATACTAGAGGCCAAATTGACCTCATGTCCTTAAATTAATTGCTAAAATTAAATAGTTTTCATTTGATACTATTTCTGTCTTAACATGTGATTCTTGACCTGCCATTGTGTATCTGTTCCTTTCAAACCCAGCCGGTCGAAGTAGATGGCCACTTGTCCTGAGCCTGGTTCTGTTAAAGGTTTCTTCCTCATGAGGGAGTTTTTCCTTTCCACTGTCGCCTTCATGCTTGCTCAAGATGAGAGTCTGAGATGGAGTTAAATTCAAAGCAGTCTGCTCCTCAGATAAATAATGATAATAATCTCGTCCCCTGCATCAGATGGGTGTCTGCTGTTGTTTACTCTGGAAGTAGAATGTGTTTGAACAAAATTCTTGTTGCGATGCTTTTACATGTGAAACATATTGCTAAATGAAACGTATCCAGCGTGGCTGGTCAGAGTAACTATCTGATGCAAAAGCAATGCACTGTTTGCTGTTATATTGGTTTTACTACTCTGCTACTTTGAGTTTGCAGCACAGCGGCTCAGTGGTTAGCACTGTTGCCTCACAGCAAGAAGGTCTTGGGTTCAATCCCCAGTTGGACCTGGGGTCTTTCTGTGTGGAGTTTGCATGTTCTTCTCATGCTTGCGTGGGTTTTCTCTGCGTACACCGGTTTCCTCCCACAGACTAAAAACATGCATGTTAGGCTGCCTTCAGGCCCTCCCTTGCAAAAGAGATCTGTGACCTCAATGGGCTGTGCCTGGTTAAATAAAGGTTAATAGCAGAGTAGTAGCTACTCTGACAAGGTACAACTGACTAGGTCCTTTCTGCAGCTTGTGTTCCACAAGAAACATACTGCCAGAGACCACAGACGGTTCTGATAGTCTTCAGTGCAAATTAATATTAGATGCAAAGAAGGAAGTGTTTTGTTTGTTTTTTGTAATTGTGTCACCATAAACAGCTATAAAACCAAGGTTTGAGTTGCTTTAAAGGGCTGGTATCTACTGTGGAACATGAGTCCACCTGTCTGACTAGCTGTTAGCTTGAGAATTAGCTGTTAGCTTGAGAATTAGCTGTTAGCTTGAGAATTAGCTTTTAGCTTGAGAATTTCTCCCAGATTCTGCAAATTGACATCGCTCTGTCTGCTGTCTGCTGCAGGTAAGATATTGACTACTGAAATAAACTCCACAAAATTCTAAATGTTAAATATTTGATCATAAATCTGCTTACATATTATCACATCAATGCAGATTATCATAAAAAAAAACAATAAATATAACCAAACATTTTGCATTAATCCACTGAGATGTTCCTATGTTTATAAATCGAAAACGAGATAAGGATTTTAAGTGTTGGGCTTTGACTTACCCGTTGGTAATGTTTACAGCAGGCGTGCGACGTAACGAACCTTCAGGGCTCTTTGAAGGGGTCGCTGCTTCCTGTGTGAGAGACATGGAACAAGTTCCAGAAATTGTTTGTGTCCCAGGAATGAGCTCTCAGTCTGTTTTTGTCATCAACATCCTAACGTCCTTCAGAGCTGCATAGGAAAGAGTGCTGTGTTTATTCTGAACCAGGGAAAGTGAGAGCCGGGCTCGTTTTTGCTTCAGCTCATGTACTCGGTATTTATAAGTCATGTAAAGGATCGCCCTCCCCTTCTTTACTGTAACTCTGCTCGTTGTGCACGCAGCAGGATGACCCGAGCAGTAAAGTGAAGGATCTTCTTCTAAACACGCTAAAAGTGTTTTTTTTTCTTAGCGCTTCAACACCCGAATAGAAAATAAGACAAACGTTGGTGTGAGTAGAGGGTAAAGGAGCCGGGGAGGCGTTTATCTTCAAGAATAGATGGAGAGGAGAGGCCTGGATATTTGACAGGGAGTGTCAGTAAAATATGTTGCACGTGAATGTTGTTCATCTTCGCCAGCGGTGGAGTTCAACTGTTTCCATGTGAGCTTCCATTTAAAACAGGTGGAAAGATTTGTGCTTTTGGAAAATATGAAGCTCTTATATGAGCAAGTTTATTTTTAAAATTAATTGTAATATGAAATTTAATTGTCTGGCTGATGGATATGGGAGCCTCTGATTAATGCTGTTGTAAGTCGAGTGGTGCGTCAGGATGGCAGATTAACTCAAGTGAAACAGGAATATAACGTGTTTAACTCTGCCACGCGTTGTAATTTGTTTAAAGGGGCTGATGAATACCTCCGTAGATGGATCTTACAGTAGATTAATCTGGTTTGGTGCCTGCTGGGTTGGCATTGAGCAGTTTTCAGCAGCATAATAACCCAGTGGCCTTAATCCAGCTCAGGAACCTCAAGGGGGGGAATTCCACTGCTGCTGTTCCCCTCTCTATACCTTTTGTTTCGAGCACACGTGGAATCGAGAAGGATGCCAAAACCGTCTCTGACTCTTCACCAAGTTATTGTTGCTGTTAGGCAACTAGAAGAAACTTCAGTGGGAATAAAAAGTTATTGTTTTGTGGGAAAAATGTACTGTATACTTTAGTTTTTCAGTTGTTAAGGTCAGTAAGGTTGTGGCTGTCTTGGCATCAACTAGTTGGAGATGGTCGACCTCTTGATAACACACAGCCAGCCCCTGATGGGACTTATAGACTCAGGACCAGTTACAATTCTGTATTTTTAAGTAAAACTGGAGCAATTTTGTCACGTTTCAGCGCTTTGTGTACATGAGAACGGGGTTGCCAGATAAGAAATGACTAACTATGGCTCTGTCGCTTTAAAACTACCGTATTGTATAAAACTTCCAGTGGTTCTCACTCCAGTTGCAGTCAGGAGACGGTCTACGCTTTCCTGAATATTTTTACATTTAAATTTAATCTAACGTGTAGAACAGCCCAACGTCAAATGAGAGTTTGCATAATCATCATTTTTGAATGTTTCTGTTTATGATCGAGACAAAAAGGAGATTTATGGATGCAGTTAGAGATGACATGGAGGTAGTTGGAGTGAGACAGAGGAGGATGACTCGCTGTGGCGACCCCTGAAGAGGGAAAAGCCAAAAGAAAATGGAGAAGGAGAAGTTCTTGTTGTTGTTCTTCGTCTTCTTCTCGTTCTTCTTCTTCTCATTCTTCTTGTTCTTGTTCTTCTTCTTCCTCTTTTTCTTTTTTAGACTGGGAGAATGTGTATTGTTTTTAGAATAAACGTAGGAAAGTTAATCTAAAAAAGTCAAGTCTGGTCCTCTGGACGAGTTCAAAAAAAAAAAAAAATTTGTAGAAACGTTTCTTCTTTCATCTGAAAGACTTCTTCAGTCTGAGGAGCTGTATTCATCTCAGTCTTAATAGCACCCTCTCATAGTGGATCAACCAGTTTGTTGTTGATTTTAGTTTAATTCATTTCATTAGTTTCCAGAAAATCGTTTACGTGTCAACAAGGTCGAGTGCGTCTGTCTCTACCACTCAACTTCCGGGAGCAGAAACGGACTAACCCAGACAGGGTTTATTTTTCATTTAAATGTTCTTCATTTGACTCTCTAATACGACCACATCAAATTCTAGTTCAATGTCTGTAAACCTGGTGGAGTTGCAGACATTTTTGTGTCTTCTATGCTCTGCTGGCTGTAGCGGCCATCTTGTATTGGGTTGACTCCAAAAGATAACCAGTTGTTGTACATTCTGAAAGCTTCATTAAAATCCACTGAATTGTCCATGAGATGTTTTGCAAACAGACAAATGAACTCGCACACAGATACAGGCAAAACCAGATGAAGTTATCATTTCTAGATAAAATGCTGAACGTGCAGTAAAGTTGATTTTTCCTTAAATCACGCTGGAGTTAAAGTCTTAGCTGAAGTCATCTTAGAAAAACTGTTATTTTTACATTTTAAGAATTATTCAATCTATTTTTTTGTTCATGAAAATGATCTGTTGATCCAAATATAAGGAAATAAATCCCAGACTAAAAGGACTTACTGTACTTAAACTCTACAAAGTAAAAAGCTAAAGGGGGACGCAGATTTCTGGGGGGTCGAGGATTAGAGAGCTTATTTCCAAAGCAGAGTGGGAGAACTGGAGCCTAATGGACTTTAACTTAGTGAGGAGGAGGTTTTCATGTTGGGATGTCCACAGAAGGTTACGGTCAGTACATGAACACAAGTCACTGTTTATGGAGTAAAATGAGAAAATATGAAGGAATACCAGCATTCTAAAGAATCCTAAATCAAACCAGTTCCTCCTATTGTCATGTGCAGCATTCCTAACATTCCTGAACGGGATGCAGCAGCTGCACTTACAGTCGATCACACAATGAGTAAAGACCCCAGCAGCTCTGTGGCGGCTTGTTTTCTCCCAGCTCTGCTACTCCTTGGCTTTTTTTCCTGTTTAAAAGGTGTTCCAGTCTCATACGTTTTTTTTTTTTGGTGGTTTTTTTGCATCATTTTTTCAAGCACGTTTGTTCTCACTTTCAATTTCTTATATCTTTCATTTCATCTTTAACATCTCCATTGTCTACCCTTTATCTGTAGTCGAGTTGTAGAGGCAAGGAGTCCAGGAGAGAAACCCAGTCGTTCCTCTCTCTCGCAACACTTCCCAGCTCCTCCTGGGGGACCCTGAGGTGTTCCCAGGTCTGGGTCTGCCTCAGTGCCTAGTCCCATTGGGACATGTCCAGTTGTTATCCACTGCTGTCATCACTCTTTGTTAAAGAAATCAGGTCTCTCTTGTAAATGAGTCCCCGAGGCTCAATAGGATTAACCTGTCTAAGTAAAGGTTGAATGAATGAAAAAAAAAACCTCCAAAGGGAGGCATGCAGAAGGCATCCTAATCAGATGCATGAACCCCCCTCAATTAACTTCTTTCAATGGGAAGGAGTAACATCTCCACTCTGAGCTCCTTCTGGATGATGGAGCTCCTCACCCTCTACGAAGGAAGCTGAATAAAGGTAAAATGTTGGCTTGTATACCTGGATTGAGCATGGACTTTGTTGCTGAATAAAGGTAGTTTATGTGGCCAGGATTCAGCACGGCCAGGGATCCTCTTTCTCCTGCTGCCTGGCTTGAATCACTCCCAACCCTGACAACCCTCCTGGTGGGCCCAGATGGAGGTGGCATCATGTGTTTCTTTTGGGCTTGGCTTTGGTAGCCAGGGCTTGACCGGTGAGCTTACGCCCTTCTAGACCTGGCTTTATGGGGGTGCCTTAGTTTCCCTTTTCTGGGCGAGGTATCCTGATGCTTCTGTGAATCCATCAAGGTTTTTGAATTGCTTTTAGTCTGACCTCTCCCTTGAGGCCTGTTTGCCATTGGCGACCTCACCAGGGCCTGATGCCCCAGACAATGTAGTCCCCAGGGTCATGGAGGTACTCAAACCCCTCCATTCTGCGGTGTGTTTATCTTTAACCTTGATCATTGAACATTGATTTTATTGTAACATGGACATTTCGAAGGCTGATTAATTTTTCTGGTTTTCAGGTTTACAAAAGCCAGAAGAAACCGCTTTCAGCTGCCGTGAAAATGAACGATTGTCTCATTTTTCTGTGATGGACTAGTCTCGACCTGTCCAGGGTATAACCCACCTTTTGTATAGTGACCATTTGAGATAGGCACCAGCTCCCCACAACCCAGAAAGGAAAAGCGGGTAAAGATAATGTATGGATACTGGATAGACAGACGGGTCACGTTGTAAAAGCATAAAAGTTTAGAAAAGCACTCCTGAGCAGATCTGTACTGAATATTAAAACCAAACCATTTTGATCCCAGTGGAGGGATGCTACAGTAGAACAGCAGTAACACTGTATGGGCTCTGGTACCAGTCAGAAATCTATACCACAGTTTTATGAAGTAGCTGCAGAAGAGTCAACTGGGACTGAATGCAGACCGATAAGTCGACCGCTACAATGAGCTAACCTTCAACACATTGTTTAGTATTTTTAAGCACGCTAAACAAGCAACATCACAAAAAAGTGTAGAGGTTTAATATTAGCTCATGTAGCGTTCTTTTACACCAACGTGGCATTTCTTTTCAGAAAAAGTTGTTTAACATACCTAAAAAACAACTTAGCTCCTTGTTTAGTCTATCCTTTAAGAAGGCCTCTGCCCATTTCTCCAAACTCTGATGTCATGGCTCATAAGGCACTAACTATTGATAACTATGTGACAGAACACTGCTTCTAAAATGAAAAATGACCAAACTATTCCTTTGACAAAATTTTATCAGAGTCAGTCAGAGTCAGAGTCAGAGTTTCTTTATTGTCATTTGCACCTCATATGGTACATGTGGTGGAGTGAAATTATGTACACATATACCAAGTATTATACCAAGTATTTAGCATGTGCATGATGATGCTCCAAATCCGAGGCCATGGTCTTGAGCCGGCAAAGGGTAGAGTTCCCTCTCCGGGTCGGGGAGGAGGTCCTGCCCCAAGTGGAGGAGTTTATGTATCTTGGGGTCTTGTTCACGAATGAGGGAAAAATGGAGCGGGAAATCAATAGGCTGATAGGTACAGTGTCTGCAGTGAAGCAGGTGCTGTACCTGTCTGTCGTGGTGAAGAGAGCGCTGAGTCAAAAGGTGAAGCTCTCAATTTACCGATCGATCTACGTTCCTACCCTCATCTATGGTCATGAGCTTTGGGTTGTGACCGAAAGAACGAGATCACGGATACAAGCGGCCGAAATGAGTTTTCTCCGCTGGGTGTCTGGGCTCTCCCTTAGAGATAGGGTGAGAAGCTCGGTCATCCAGGAGGGACTCAGAGTAGAGCCGCTGCTTCTCCACCTTGAGAGGAGCCAGTTGAGGTGATTCGGGCATCTGGTTAGGATGCCTCCTGGACGCCTCCCTGGTGAGGTGTTCTGGACACGTCTCACTGGGAGGAGACCCAGAGGAAGACCCAGGACACGCTGGAGGGACTATGTTTCTCGGCTGACCTGGGAACACCTTGGGATTCCCCCGGAGGAGCTGGACCAAGTGGCTGGAGAGAGGGAAGTCTGGGCCTCCCTACTTAAGCTGCTACCCCCGTGACCCGACCCTGGAGAAGCTAAGCGGAAAAAAATGGATGGATGGATGGATGGATGGATGGATGGATGATGATTCGGAGTGAAACACCCTAAATATGATTATTTTGTAGTGTTGGTGGGACCATAAACAACCATCTTGTATTAGATTCAAAATATGAACTCTAATTTTTTTTGTCTTTACTCATTCTTGTTCCAACTGTCCTTCATTTGAATGATCCAGAGTACAGCTAACAGCCTGAGTACTACAGAAGAGGTCCTAATTTTTGTTTTTGTGGAGAGCACATTTCTTAGAAACAGCAGGTTTGAATAGGGAGCAGCTCTTTGGGGTGGGTGTGGGGTATTGTCGAGCTGCTTTTAGTGACTCAGCTCAGATTTGTGCGAGTGCTTCAGTCCTCCTGAAGCACTCTGCCCTGTATTAGTTAGCATGCCAATTTGATGCCGTCCTCTGTTTCTGTGCCAAGAGACGTCTGCAGGAGAGATCGGCTGACTGTTGAAGGACTGGACTGTGGCAGACGTAGAACCACCAGGGTGGAGGTGTATTTTTAAGTTTGACCACGGACAGAATAGGCTAATGTTGCAGAGTTAGTAGCCTTCCATCTTTAGTTAGGAGAACAATCTTATATTTCAGCGTAGAAGCTGACCATTTGTCCTTTTTCTGGCAGCTGGTAACGCTGGGTGCAGCTTCCCCATACTGGCCTCTGTGTTGAAGTCCACAGGAATAAGAGCTATTTATTCAGTAGAGTCAGCGGGACATTGAATTCTAAATCTCTTCCCTTCCTTGCGCTCCACTGGCCCAATTATGGACCCAATCAGAGCCGCACCTACCACCAGGAAATGTCATGCACTGTGAAGGAGTGAAATAACGAGTGAATAAAGGAACGAGGGAGTCTTTTTAAGAAAAGACGACTCTTGAAAAGTCTGATACTAAATTCTTTACTTTAGGGTTAGGATCAATGTATCTGTCCTTTGTTTGTGATTCTGTTCTTAATGAACTCTAACCATGTCTTTTCCTCTCTGTGTTGGTCTGGTTCTGTTCATGATGGGTCGGCCGTCTGCTTCAGCAGGAAACAACCTAAGGTATGTGTGCGTCTTCTGTTTCCCAACTAAATACCTGTTCTCAGACATGTATTACCACTTGTTCTGGTGTTCTCTGATGACGACTACGTTCGGTGGTGATGTACGAAGATAAATGAGTCTCAAAGGTAGTTGCACAAGCGTACAACAAAATCCACAATCTGTATAAATGCGTACTACAAGATTCACAAATGCATGGACAGTTTTTCAGAGGCAGGCGTACACATTTCAGTTTTCACAAATAGGAATATTCTGCACATTAGGGCTGGACGATATGGCCAAAACTTTTATCACAATGTATTTCTTAATTTCGGTCGTTAACGATATAATTCCGATATCGATATAAACAATATAAAAGCCTCAGAAAAACTGTTCAAATTGCACAGATAAATTAATGTTCACCTTTTATTTTTATTTAGCCTTCAAAGACATTTGAAATCACCATCAAATAAACATAAAACTCTCAACTTTGTCAGTATTACTAGTTTTAACTTTACACAACATAACGTAACAACCCATGCAGCAAACGTCTGTTTCTCTTTTGATACAGCTGGGGGTGTTTCAGGGACACGTTGACTCAAACTTTTACTGTGCTTTATCTTCTGACTCTCAGAATATTCTACTAAGTGGAACAAGTTAGATGAACACTGATATATATTTTACCTCTACGTTAAATTTATTGGTCTGGATAAAGTTTTACAAGGAAATAGCCTGATCTGTCATATAAAACGTTAGCTTGCTAACTTGAAAGGCACGTATATGACAAGTGGGTTGAAGATAATTTATTATTGTTGATGTTTCTTATTTTTACTGATCAGTTCAAATGAACTTACCCTGCTCTGTTCAGTAAAATACACTACACAGGATTGCTCACTGCTTCAGCTGTGCTGAAAGTGAAAGTGAACGGCCATGACTTAAAAGTATTTCCCATCCTCCCTCTGCTGGATACATTGTACAGACAGTTACGCCTTTTCCAAGTAAGGACACGAGTTGTTCCCAGTGTTGATATCGGCACATAATGGGTCAATTATCACCAATATCGATAGATCCCCAAATGTCTATATCGGCATGAAACATCGGCTCCTACAGATAACATCGGTCAGGCTCTTGTAGTTCAAATTCAAGTTCAAGAATCTTTATTATCCCCAAGGGGCAACTTGTTTCACAGTCAGTAGGCACGTAAAACAGCCAAACTAGACAAGACATTAAGATGTTCAAGTAACAGTACAGAAATCATCACTGTATTGTATGTAGTACTGTATGTACACAAATCTCATCGTACACATGTGTAAATACTTTTGAGACTGATGTATCATCACAGTGATGTACCCCACAAATGGCAGGTTGACCCGCTGCTGTGACACCGTTTCTACGGACGTGATTGAGTTTGGTTTGGTTAGCAGGAGCCGGATAGATGTCCGTGTGAATGTGTCAGCGCTCAGAGAGCTTGTGAGCAGCCACAAAGGCTCTACAATGGGAGAGGGATGAGCGCGGACATTGGGCTTGTGTGTGTGCGTGTGCATTCAAAGCAGCATTGTTGGAGTGCACCCCCACTTCCCCTCTTGACAACACACTGGTGACTAGCTCAGCGATGTTTCACACACCAGGGATGGGCTTTGTGCTCCGTGCACTCGGCTCTCTGACTGGACACGGAGGGGGTGGATAGGCGTTAGCCTGGGCGGTGAGCGTGCACGGTTTCTGGGACATGTGAACCTGAGCTGCCCTGTAGTAACCCTCAGCCAGACGAGCACGTGGCTGTCTGCTGAGTTACGCCACACGTGTGCATTCTTAAGTGCAACGGCATCCGACTAGTTGTCATCCTTGAAATGACAAAACGGGGCTTTCTGCTTGTCTGCTCCGTCACCATTTGCACTGCTGATTAATAGTAATTGTCCAATCAAGAGTGAGCTATTGTGCAACCACACCCTGAGACTGGACAGAGACCGAGCAGAGGGCGCCGATTATCAAACCGGCCCTAATTGAGAACGATGGCACTTTTGTTCCTTTGAATGGCATCCACTCACTTGTCTGAAGTCACAAGAGCATTCAGTGATCTTTGAGCTTCCTGTGCCAACTGTGCAGCCACAGCCTCCCTGGACACGAGGCCTTATTGTGATTTAAAGGGAGTTCAATTATTTTGTGGAATTTGAGTCAGAGAACGGAGCACAGTCACTGCAGTCTGAGAATGGCAACGCAGCAGCATCTTAGAAAGAAAGACAAACTTCCAGACGTCGATCAGCTGCAGAAAACGACAAGGAAGATGTGAATGTTTTGAAAATCAGAACATTCCTGAAACGCTTGTTTTAAAAACAGCACTTTAAAACGTTTAGAAAACTACCACAAGGTTAAGACAGGAATTGCTGAGCTAATTTATGCAGAATTTGTAACTTTTTATTTAGAGAGCCACTGATTGCAGTGTTCATAGCTGCATATAAATATTTGTGACCCATGCTGGCAAAACAAGACACCACAAGGAATTTTTTCAATCATGAGGTATTATTTTTTAATTCTCCATCTCAAAAGGTTCAAAGTGATACATAGTTTGTTGTGATTTGGCGATTTCTCTCCTGACCTGGCAACAGGCTAGTTTAGTTTAAGAGACTCTCAGTTTGAAAACTCAATTTTCATTGGTCTCTAGACTGATGTCAATGAGATGTCCTGCCTTATATTTAAAATGGGGAATCCCCAAGCTTCACAATGACCTAAGCTATATGAAGGGATTTCCCCACACTACAGCAGCATCAGTAGATGGTGTCTTTATGGGCTCATTTTTACACCAATCTTAGTAGCAACAAAAATCAGTATTTTCACTTATTTTACATTGCAGCCTGCGCTCATTCTGACTAAATATGCCAGCATGGGCCTCAATTCTCTTCTAATTTTTGATTTATTTAAAATTTTCACTATAAAAATGTCAAAAAAGTTTACATTTTCTCCCTAATGTCTTTTGGTTGTATTGGCCTCTTGCTTTCTTTCCCTGAAAATTATAAAACAAAGTGCTCCCTTCAGTGCCCTTCAGCACAAGTATTTGTACAAAAAAAAAAAGAACTTTATAGACTAAACTGCAGCTGTGTCCAAATAATATTTGGATACAAATTACTTATATTAACCAGATTGTAAAATTCTTTATATATTTTAATTTAGCTGTAGACAAGGTAAATTGTGTGTCAAATGTTATATAGATAGATGATAGACAGACGTTCACTGCTGACCACAGCTGATTTAGAAGAATGTAGCTAAAAGCTAAACGTTAAAGCGTGTTGTGAGCGTCGTCATGGCTGTAGAAAATGAGACGTGTAGTGAGAAAAATGTGGGGTCGTCGTGTTAATTGCACGTTTTCATTGTGCAGCCCTGCCAATGATGTGCTGGAGCTGGAGCTAATTAACCACTTTGCACGATCAGATGTTTTAATGCTAGTTTACCGTCAAGCTAAACCTCATCTGATCCCAGTCAACAGTCAGTCGGTGCAGCGCTCTGTTTATCTCTTCCTTTTGCTCAGAGGAGGTCTAAACAGGTTGAAATGCTTCAGTGTATGTGCAAAAATATAATTAAGTGTTGCAACAAACAAAGCTTCTTGTCCCTGCTTGACAGGAGTCTGACGGCGAGCGTTAGCTGAATGAACGTTTAGATTGGCAGGAGGTGTTCAGTCGGTCAGCAGGTGTGGTTCTTAAGAGTCATCTCTGTGCAGAGCTGCTCCTGCAGGTGTCTGCAGGATGCCGGGCCTTTCTGCCAAAGCTCAAGGCTTAGATCCAGCCTGCAGCTCCAGGAAATAGCCACGGCCCAGTTTCCTTGGAGATCGGTGTCACCGGGTGCTGGAATTTATTTTTCATTGGAAGCTTTGACTCTGATTTATGAATTCATTAGACTCCAGCTACTTCAACCAAAAACACTCGGCTGCTGTCTGTCTGTGAGTCGACCGCTGAGGTCCAGACTTCATGAACATCAAGCTCAAACAGACAAATGACTTTTTCTGGAAAAATTCAGTCTGAGCGCTGAACGTCTGCTAAAATTTCCTAAAAATAGTAAAGCTAAAACAAGCTGATTATGAGCTAAAAGTTAAGAGCAAAACTATTCACAAGTCAACAATAACAACAGTAGCAAAACAGCATCTAAAAGCTAAATGTTGCAAAAAGCTAGTTAAAGGTAGCAATAGACTTGCTAGAAACTGAAAATAGCAAGATGTTAGCTAAAAGCAGAAAATGCTAGCTAAAGGTATTGAAAGACTAACTACAATCTAAAAGTAGCAAAAGCTAACTTAAAGCTAAAAGTTGCAAAAAAACTGCATAAAAGCTAAAAATAGCAGAACAATTAATACATGCTAAATGTGGTGGAATGATAGATAAAAGTTTAAGATTACAAATGAAAAGCTAATATCTAAAAGTAGCAGAAGGCTAACTGAAAGCTAAAAGTTGCAAAAGACTACATAAAAGCTAAAATAGCAGAACAGTCAATAAAAACTAAATGTAGCAGAATGATAGCTAAAAGTTTAAAGTAGCAAAAGAATAACTAAACTCTAAAAGCAAAAGGTTCATTAAAAGCTAAAATTAGCTCAAATTAAATGCAGCAAAATTTTATCTTAAAGCTAAAAATAGCAGAAGAGGCACTAAAAGCTTATAGTAGCAGAATGATACATAAAATCTAAAAGTAGCGAAAGGCTAGCTAAATGCTAAATGTAGCAGAACAGCTGGTAAATATTAAAAATAGCAAACGGCTAGCTAAAAAGAACGTTAGCTAAAGATTAAAATCCACACAAAAATTAAAAATGGTGCAAGTAGCTAAAACAGATTTCAATGAAACAATCATTTAAAAATATTTCTGTGAGAAAATGATTTGTTCATCTCCTGACTGAGCTGAATGTTGTGATATATTGACTAAAAAAGCATGAAGTGCACAGAAGTATACAGTAAAATAAATAAACAAGAAAACAAGAGAGTGAGCGCTGAGTCGGCAGTGAACCAACAAACACTCAGCTTTTATCTTCTTGCTCAGGCAAGCTCGGACGGTTAACTCTCGGCTTTGTGGCAGGGAGTTGAACCGTCAGCTCGTCTCGGTACGCGGCGGTGGACGTGCTCGGACAGGTGTGAGGACGCTTGTTTACGCTCTTTGTCTCATCTCCTCTGCAGGTGTTCGCTTTTGACCACTGTTTCTGGTCCATGGACGAATCCAACGTTCCCAAGTATGCCGGTGAGTCACCGAGGCTTAAAATGATCCTCGGCTTATTCCAGGAGCTCAAACCATGCGCTGTGAAAAGACCCGACGGGCTTCACGTTCCCACCGTGCGGGCAGGGAAAGTCCCTCCCTGACAGGAACCATTTTCTTTTTACATGATCCTAAACACAGCAGGGCTGACAGGATCATTGTATTTGAAGTATAAAGACCAACAAAGTTATTGTTGCTGTATTATCTTAAAGTATTTAGTGTCCTAACAACTCCTCACCGCTCGTCTGCGGCTCCAAGCAGATTACCACCATCATTATGGATGTTTTGTTCATTATATCAGTTTCATTTGAGGATTGTAAATATAACCAACAAGGCCGTCTGTTCGGTGAAGGGCCCGAGCCAAAGCTTTATATAGCTCATTAAACAGCTGTCCCATTCAGCATCAAGCTGCACAGAAGATTTCTTCACACAGTTTGATGCTTTCCACGTGACCGGAGAGGAATCCGCCATCTTTCATGACTCTTAGAGCGCTCTTCTCTGAAGCAGTGTTTCATAAATAATATAAAAATACATGCTTCAATATAACTCTGTTTTTTTTTTTTTTTCCATCTGTTTGCCATCGTCTCCATGGTGACCGACTCCATCAGGTCAAGAGGTTGTGTTCAAGTGCCTTGGAGAGGGAATCCTCGAAAATGCATTCCAGGGATACAATGCCTGCATATTTGCCTACGGACAAACAGGTAACAAAGTGAAACCTGCGTCAAATCGCTCGTTTAAACGTTGGTTTGATGTTTGACCACACAACCTTTGGGATAAATAGTTAACCAGCGCCCAAGAGAGATATTCCAGCTGCCTCGGCGCCACAAATAGAAGCAATCCGTTGTAAACGCAGAGCGGAGACGTTACATTGTTGTTCTGTGCAGTTTCTCACAAGTTGAGGATTTCCTCGTGGAAGTGGGTGGAGGGCCGCAATTAACTTATCCACCCTAATGCTGTAACGCAGGCGGTCTGTGGCGGTGAAAGTGTCACAGAAAACGACTTTCAATTCAATTCAGTTTATTTATATAGCTCCAAGTCACAACAGAAGTCATCTCAGGGCACTGAACAGAAACATTCATATACATAACAAGAAGTTAACATTATTTATATTTATCTGAGGAGCAGACTGCTTTGAGTTTAACTCCATTGCAGAACTCTCATCTTGAGCAAGCACGAAGGCGACAGTGGAAAGGAAAAACTCCCTCATGAGGAAGAAACCTCCAGCAGAACCAGGCTCAGGACAAGCGGTCATCTGCTTCGACCAGCTGGGTTTGAAAGGAATAGATACACAATGGCAGGTCGAGAATTACACGTTAAGACAGAAATAGTATCAAATGAAAACTATTTAATTTTAACAATTTCAAGAAATGAAGTCAATTTGTCCTCCAGTAGTCTAAAGCCTATGGCAGCATAACAAGCCAACCCTAACTATAGGATTTATCAAAAAGGAAAGTCTTCAGTCTTAAAACTGGACAATGTGTCAGCCTCACGGACAGAAACAGGAAGTTGGTTCCACAAGAGAGGAGCCTGATAACTGGAAGAGCTTCCTCCCATTCTGCTTTTGGAAACTCTAGGAACCGCGAGTAAGCCTGCAGTCTGAGAGCGAAGTGCTCTGTTAAGAAAATATGGAACAACAAGATCTCGAATATAAAATGAGGGTTGAGGGTTTTGTAGGTTAGAAGTAAGATTTTAAATTCAATTCTGAATTTGACAGGGCGCCACTGTACTGAGAGTTTAATACTGTAGTGTTTATCAATCCTTGTTGGTTTATGTTAATGAAAGTAAAACTTTAGAATATGAGCTTTTTGTTTTTGAGTGTTCTTGTGTATTTAACTCGAACCATCACTGTTGCCTCACAGGTAATTTCTTCTTTTTTATTTTATTTTATATTTTTACATCCCACAATGTTTTTACCAGTATCTAATATGATTGGGCTCAGAAATGAACTCACATCCTGATTATGGGATGAAAAGAACTCCGAGCTCTAACTGTCTTTGTGAAGTTGTTTCACTCGTGTCGTGTGTGCCTCCAGGTTCAGGGAAGTCCTTTTCCATGATGGGGAACGGAGAGCAGCCGGGTCTAATCCCTCGACTGTGCTGCTCCCTGTTTGAGAGGGTCCACGCTGAGGAGAACGAGGCTCACACTTTCAAGGTGGAAGTCTCCTACATGGAGATCTATAACGAGAAGGTCCGGGACCTGCTGGATCCCAAAGGGTGAGTTCTGTCCAGTGTCAGCTCGCTCACTTTAATGAGAACAGAGCTGTTCCCTCTCGGCTGCTCTGTTGTGTCTAGCAGCCTGGGTGGTGAGGCGGTGACAGTGATGCGAGCAGGAAGCTGACCCTGTCATTTCCTGCCGAACAGCAGCTCACGTCGTCCTCTCACACGCCTGCATTCTTCCCCTCCACAGTCTAGAGACATCTGCCACTGAGGCTCGGAGCAGGAGAGCTGTCAGAGCTGCCTGTGAGCCAAAGCTCAGGGTTTATTCGCACAGTGACCCGCTCTGCTGATGCCTGGATGAGTAAACATTAGCTGTGGCAGAGTCGGGAGATAAAGGGTGCAAACAGTCTGTCAGTGATTTGGACCTTGAGTCGGATCAGTTTTGGACAGAATACAGACAAAGAACTATTTCATCCTCTTCGTTTACTAAATGTGTCCAGAACTGCTGGAGTCACTTCCTGTTTGAAGGGGTGACCCCTGCACTAGAAAATATCATTTAAAAACATTCATCAGTTTTTATACAAATACTGTGTAACAAACTATTATTTGTTTTGACTTTTTTAATCCGTCATAAATTTTAACATTTATTTAAAAAAATTTTTTTTTTACATTTTAGGGGAAAAAAAGAGATCATAATTATATAAAGAAAAGGAATTAAAAAATAAACATTTTTAGTTCATTCTCCTTTGATCAAATTAAAACCCTGGACTATGCAGAGCTTTTTTCATTTGGCAGGAAACTAAAGTATCTTTTCTCCAAATAATAAAACTTTTGGTTCAGATTCAGCCGGTTTGTTGCGTCACTTGCTGAATTTTTCAAAATAAAATCAGAACCCTTAATTTAATTATTCTTTCAAAATGATTTTATTGAACATAAGCTCTTTAAATTGTTATCATCAAATTGACTTGATGATGGGGAGTGGTGGTGCAGAGGTTACAGAAAGCGAGTCTGTGATCAGAAGGTTGCAGGTTTGAATCCCCAGACCTGGGAAAGGTGAAGCACTCACACCTGTCTCCACCCTCATTTGCCCCGCTCTGGGCCCTTGAGCAAGGCACTTAACCCCCACCATCTGCTCCCCCAGGCGCCTCTAGATAGCAGCTCTCTGCTCCACACCGAGGGCTGTGGTAGCTCTGTGGTCGGTGGATGCGTCAGGACGGGTGTTCAGCGTAAAAAGCATAGCCAAGTCTTTGTTTGCTCGCTGTAGCAACCCCTGGGGCAGGGAGCAGCCGAAATAAAAAATCTAATTGACTGGATATGTAAGCAGAACCCGTTATTTTAATGACCTTTAAGCTGTTGTATGTTTACAATACAACACTTTTTTTTTCTTTTTTTTTTTTTTTGAGCTAATACCAATAATCCTTTGTCGTTCCCTCTCCAACCTGATTTTGATCATTTAAAATTATTTACTTTAAAATACCCATCAGTTTGTTCAATCTTAGCAACTTCTGAAATCCTGTCTGTGTTTAATTATGATTTACACGGTAAACACGTTTAAAAAATGCTTTAACGTCCTGTAAGGCCTTAAGAAGTATTTCATACTTTCTTTCTTGGTGTGTTTTTGAAAGGAGCCGGCAGTCCTTGAAGGTCCGTGAACACAAAGTCCTGGGTCCGTATGTGGACGGTCTGTCTCAGCTGGCTGTAACAAACTTCGAGGTTGGTTTTCTGTCTGTTGTCATGTTGCACCCAGAGCTGCACCCTGTGCTGCACCCACACCACCACCACACAGTGAGGCGCCTCATACCTCACCTCCACATCTTCATGGTTTATTCCAACGATCCTTCATTACATTCAGGCCTCACTTTATCTAAAGTCTCAGAACACTGATTGAAGTCTGGACTCTGGAGCAGGAGCTGGATTGGTGGTGTGGCTGTAGTGATGTGGTGTTTAGTTTACATGGCAGGTCCTTCCTTAGTGATGTTCACACATCTCCACCCTGGTCCTCTGGGCTCGGCGCTGCCTGATGTTGGTCCGGTGGACCGGCTGCCTGGTTTGACCCGGCTACATGAACTGAATCACGTGTGAAAACCTCCTGCTGGCAGTCAAAACGATCGAAGCGTTGTAGAGCTGTTGTTGTCCATCTGTCCTTTCAGAGGACAGCAGTAACGAATACCTTTCTTCATCTTCTGCTCTGTTCAGGACATCGAGGTGCTGATGTCGGAGGGGAACAAATCTCGCACGGTTGCAGCCACCAACATGAACGAGGAGAGCAGTCGATCACACGCCGTCTTCAGCATCATCGTCACTCAAACGCTCTACGACCTGCAGTCTGGAGTCAGTCTCTTCCTTTTGCTCTCTTACTTTGTGGATGCTTTTTCAGCAGGACTTTTAATTTGTGTAACTTTAACACTTTTTAAAACATTTAGCTTTATTTACCAGTATTTGTCCTGCAGAAATACTTTGACCTTGACTCAGTTTCTTCAAAAACATTGCTCTCTTTGAGATCTGCTTCAGCAGACTGGCTCTATTTTTTTAACTTTTTCTGCTACTTTTAGCTACTTTTACCTAATTTTCTGCTGCATTTAGCTTTTAGTTAGCCTTTAGCTCTTTAAGATGCTGCTACTACTCTCCTACTATTAACTTATAATGTGTTTTATTACTCAGGTTTTATCTACCTTTTTGATACTTTTACCTAATTTTCAGCAGCATTTAGCTTTTAGCTAGTATTTTGCTTATTTTAGCTTTTAGTTAGTGTTTTGCTTGTTTTAATTTGGCTAGCCTTTTACTACTTTTAGCTTTTAGATAGTGTTTTGCTTGTTTTATCTTTTAGCTTGCCTTTTGCTAACTTTAGCTTCTAGCTAGCTTCTTACTACTTTTAGCTAGCCTATGTTACTTTTAGCTTTTAGTTAGTGTTTTGCTTGTTTTGCTTATAGCTAGCCTTTTGCTACTTTTAGCTTTTAGTTAGTGTTTTGCTTATAGCTAGCCTTTTGTTACCTTTAGCTTCTAGCAACCCTTTTACCTTTTTAGCTAGTTCTTTTTTTTTTTTTTACTTTTAGCTTTTAGGTAGTGTTCTACCTTTTTATATTGAACAGTTCAGTTGGAGCTTCTTCAGCTGTCATTCAGCTCTCAGCATTAATGCCCCTTTATGTGTAAAATATCGTTTTTCTCATAGTTCAGTGTCGTGAACACATTTTGTTTTGAAGCTGACTCTCTTGAGTGTTTCTGGGCATGTTGTTAGAATTCAGGGGAAAAAGTGAGCAAGATGAGCCTGGTGGACCTGGCAGGAAGTGAGCGTGTCTCCAAGACCGGAGCCGCTGGAGAGCGACTCAAAGAAGGCAGCAACATAAACAAGTGGGTCTTTGTTTTTTTTATCATCTCATGCAGTTTGAAGGTTGAATGGGTCAGTGTTGGACGTCCTCAGATTTGTTCCTCTGCTGTTTTAGGTCCCTGACCACGTTAGGATGTGTGATTTCTGCCCTGGCTGATCAGTCTGCAGGGAAGGGGAAGGCCAAGTTTGTGCCTTACAGAGACTCGGTCCTCACCTGGCTGCTGAAGGTCCGACCCACAACTCACACATTTACATTCAAACTGTCAGGACTTGTTTACTCCTGACATACAGCAAACACTGTTCCTGTGCTGTGTTATATTGGTAATACTTTAAAGGGCTGGAAAATTGGCAAAATAACAAAAGAATAGGCATATTTAGTACAAGTTATTGTTAGTCAACAGCGTTTTATAAATATTCTTTGAAATACTTACCCAGACATGTTTGTTCAATTTAAATAAAAACTAAATTTAATGGTGTCACTAACATTTCCTGCCATGCTGCAAAAGGTTTAGACTAAAGTGTAATCTGTACGTGCTCTGGGTACGTGTTGGGAATAAGACTCAGCAACTACCACTCCAGATTTGATCCCTGCAGCCGAAGAATCGACGGAGTCACAGCTATCTTTGTGTTCGCTAACGCTGATTAGCTGTGACAGCCATCTGGAAATCAGTTGTAGATGTACATCTGGTGATTAGTTTCTGAGCGTTTCATTAAAATCTGTTCAATGGTTCATGAGATATTTTACTAACACAGACAAATGAACAAAAGCACACACAGTTACATGACTGTTTGCCTCACATGGTGACAACTCTTTAATATTTATGGTAAAATGTTAAAGACGTCAAATCTGTCCTTAAATGGTGTGGGAATAAACCCGAGTTTAAAATAATCTGGATCTAGTCAAAGATAAACGTATTAATCCTGTGGAGACAAATCTGAGCAGCTCTGCTTCTTTGTGATGTTCTCCGGTGACTTCAGGACAACCTCGGCGGGAACAGTAAGACGGCCATGATAGCCACGGTGAGTCCAGCCGCAGATAACTACGAGGAAACTCTTTCCACGCTGCGCTACGCCGACAGGGCCAAGAGGATCGTCAACCACGCCGTGGTGAACGAAGACCCCAATGCTCGCATCATCCGAGAGCTCCGAGAGGAGGTGGAGAAGCTCAAGGTCCAGCTCTCTCAGGCCGAGGTGAGACCAGCGCAGATCGTCAGTCTGCTACCGCCGGCTCTGACGGCAACAAAATGACTGGATCTGTTTTCAGTCCATGAAAGCTCCGGAGCTGAAGGAGAAGCTGCAGGAGTCAGAGAAGCTCATTCAGGAGATGACCGTCACCTGGGAGGAGAAGCTGAGGAAGACAGAAGAGATTGCTGCTGTGAGCTCACGAGTCCCTTACACTCTTAAAAAAACGAGTCAGTCTGGGTCAGTTTTACACTTTTATCTGTTTACAGGAGCGACAGAAGCAGCTGGAGAGCATGGGCATCTCTTTGGAAACGTCCGGGATCAAAGTGGGTGAAGACAAGTGCTTCCTGGTCAATCTGAACGCTGATCCCGCCTTAAACGAGCTGCTAGTTTACTACCTGAAGGTGGGTGTGGTCAGGGAACCTCCAGAGGTTCTAGAGGTTCAGCTCTGCTGTGAACGCACCATAAACTGAAGTTGTTTTTAACTGGGCTGACACAGACGAAGGAACAACAATTCTAACAGCTGGAATCATTTATTTGGCAACGTTTCTATCCAGCTTCAGTCGGGGGGACCTCAAACCCTTTTGGAACTTGTAATCTCAAACCCGTCTCGAGCTCCTCTCAACTTAGTTTCTTTACCTACAGAGTGCTAGAGCTGTATTTACTTTTTTGCTATATCCAAACTCCTGGAGAATTTTAGCCCCCAGTCCCAGATCTTGACCAAGTTTGTACAAATTTATAATTCAGTGCGATTCCATGTAAAAAAAAAAAATACAAATAAAAGTTGCATTTTTGTTTCCAACAAAAATTTCCCCATCAGTGAAATTCTACCTGAAGAGTTCGGACTCTCCTTTTTTTAATCTTTGTTGAAAGTCTCTGCTGCCTCGCACCTTTGATGTACACAAAACTACTTTATTACAACGACAACAGCAAAAAGATAAAAATGTATATTTTGCAATAGTCAACTCATCATAAAATATAAGGCAACAGTGTTAAATGTTATAATCTTTTTACTTTATGTTGTGTTTTGCCTCTTTAATTATAAATGTATTAGTCAAATACACGTATTAAACATTTTAAGTCAGTACTGCAGTTCTTCTTGTTGCCGCTCATCTGCCTCTTTGTTTTTATTTAGCTGAAAAACACAAAACGTCTGCTCAGCGTCAGTGGTGTTTGGTTATGCTCAGGGGCTTCACCAACATGGTGGCCATTGGCGTCTGGGGGTCCTCCCCCAGAAAATTTTGAATAAAGTAGATGCCATTTTCTGCGTTCTGGTGTATTTTAACGGTTGTTAAACATCTACGTTTACCTACATTAGTAAACACTTGATTCAATAACTCTTTTAGAGTTAATGGCACAACAAGAAGTAGCCTGACCAACAGCTCTCCTTGTGTGAATAGAGCATGCTCCGCTTCTCTCAAAAGTCTCATCGTCATTCATTTGGGGAAGTTCCTGATTCGTTTAAAATGTCAAGCTAATGAACCTTGACTGGCTTCTTATTTTTATTAAAATATATAAAGTGGCTCGTGGTGCTTCATTAGCAAACGTGCATGAACACTTGAGGCAAACCCAGCTGTTCCTGGAGCGCAGAGATTGGGTTCACGAGTTCTTTAGAACCCGTCAGTATGTTCATTTCATGTGTAAATCGGCTGCTTTAAATCAGTTGTTGGAACATTTATGAGCAGTGGATAAAATCACTTACTTAATCATGCCAGGATAAATGTTGTATTTATTTCTTATAAGACATTTTGCATAGATAAACAGCAGAATTGATAAAATAACAGCAGCAGCGGCTTTTTGTGGGAACTGACTGACCAAGACATAAAACATCTCCTTATGGCTGAAGAACTTGTACAAAAGCAATAAATAGTTGTTACAAGTGAAAATACTTCACCCTGAATGTGTCTTTCCCTCACACTAACCCTTGACTGAGGTCTGCAAATATTTTCCGTTTAATCAAATGATCATGTGAGGATACTTAAGAAGAGTCCAGTAAAATCTGTTTTGGAACGGTCAGCCGGCTGGTTGGACCTGTAAAAGCAGAGTCATGTGAGGAACCAGCAAACAGAACAACACCTCTTCAGGTCAGCCTGGCGTATCAGTGAGGAATGACTGCAGTGACGTGAACTGGGTCAGAACCTCCTCTAGAAGCTGGGATGTTTGCTCAACAGCAACCAATGAGTTTTCACAGAGTTTTTTTTTACCTTAGTTGTGACTTTGCTTGTCTGCCAAAAAGTTGCTGTGTTGATGTTTGGGTGAGTAGTCTGGACTCAGCTGTGTTTAACTTGGTCCCTCTGTCTGTAGGAGCACACGCGTGTGGGGGCAGACACGTCTCAGGACGTCCAGCTCTTTGGGATCGGGATCCAGCCGAAACACTGCGTCCTGGAGCTCTGCCCGGACGGTGACGTCACCTTGATGCCACTGGGGAATGCCAGGTGATCTGTCTGCTTCATGGATGACTGGACGTCAGAGTTTCACATGACTTCACCGCACAGGAATCTCATTCTCCCTCACTTTGATATCAGATCCACGTCTCCCTCCAGCTTCAAAAAGAAGTGCTCTTTCCGAGTTAGACCTCGAGATTATCGCAAAAAAGGGTTAAATCATGTCATCTGAACCCTCTACTTGTAGCTAACTTTGTGCTGCTGTTTCTAAGCTTAGACTACTTTTAACAAGCCATTTGCTGTTTTAAGGTATTAGATAGTGTTTTCAAGTGTTTATAAAGGATTGAATCAAACTGGTCTAGATGACATGATTTAACCCTTTTTTGTAATTTATCTACCGACATGATTGAGCTGTCAAACCTTTTTTTTTTTTTAACCTGAAGATTACCTTTGTTTTCTGCAGAACCTGCGTGAACGGCACAGTGGTCGACACCTTGGTGCACTTGTGGCACGGAGACCGGATACTATGGGGGAACAATCACTTCTTCAGGTGTGAACATTTAGAAAAGTTACAAAGCAGGAAAGAAAAATATTTGATTCTGTTTTTTTGTTGTTGTTTTCTGCTAGGATAAACCTCCCTCAACGAAAGCGGCGGGACCGTTTGAAGGAGCTGGAGCGAGCCTCGCCCAGGGAGAGCTTTGTCGAGGCGGACGTGGAAACAGCCAGCGAGGCCTCCTCTGAGCCGGACTACAGCTATGAGTTTGCCCAGATGGAGGTCATCATGAAGACTCTGGGAAACAACGGTACGACATTCCGTCTGATAAAAACCTGTTCTCATAGCAGGCTCGAACGCTCAGGCTGTTCTCGTTCCCACGCCTGCAGACCCCATGCAGAATGTGGTCCAGGTCTTGGAGAAGCAATACCTGGAGGAAAAGCGGACGGCTCTGGAGGAGCAGAGGTTGATGTACGAGCGAGAGCTGGAGTCGCTACGGCAACAGCTATCGCCTGATAAAACGTCACCATTCCACCGAAGCAGCAGCGAGCGCCTTACGTACCCAACACACACGCCCCACAGCAAACTGCACCTGTGGACCGAGGAGCGGTTAGTGGAGCGCAACACATTAGTTATAGCCCGCCTGACCCGACAGTACCCAACCGGCCCAGCTAGTGGGTCAAGGGTCGACCCATTCATTGCTAACTCAAACAGTCCCCTGACTTCACTGCCGCCGTCGTAACTTCAGTGTGTGTTTGTGTGTGTGTGTGTGTGTGTGTTTACGCAGGGATGAGCTGTTTCGTCAGAGGCTGTCTCGGCTCAGGGAGCAGGTCGTCAGAGCCAACACTTTGGTGCGAGAGGCCAACTTTTTGGCCGAGGAGATGAACAAACTCACCGACTATCAGGTCACCCTTCAGATTCCTGCTGCCAACCTCAGTGCCAACCGCAAGGTCAGACTTCTGAAGCCTTTTTTCTCTAAAAGATAAAGTGTGTGTGTGTGTGTGTGTGGGGGGGGGGGGGGGGCTACAGTTTTAAAGACGTGATCTTGTTGCATTTTGAGCTAACCCATTAGCGCCGTGTCTTTGTAGCGTGGAGCCATAGTGAGCGAGCCAGCCATTCAGGTACGGAGGAGAAAGAAGGGGCCTCAGGTGTGGACCATTGAGAAGCTGGAGAACAAACTGGTGGACATGAGGGACCACTACAGAGACTGGAAAGAAGGCAGAGAAGAATCGGTGAGAAACCATCGAGAGGAAAAGACAAACAAACCCTCATTATGATCGTTAACTCTGCTCTCTTTCTCGTAGTGGAATAAAGCGAACCACAAACACTGCGATCCGTTCTATGAGGCGCACGAGAACCACAACCTGATCGGGGTGGCCAATATCTTTCTCGAGAGCCTTTTCCATGATGTGAAGCTGCAATATGCCGTGCCCATCATCAGCCAGCAGGGAGAGGTGAGGCTCGCTGTGAAAGAACTAAAACTTTTAAGAACTGGAGAAATGCCATTTCTGTGAACATGAAGTGACTCCTGAGAGCTGAAGGACTTGCTGAACAAGCTGAAACTGACCTTTTAAAGCAAAAAAGAACACTAGCTAAAAGCAGCAAATGGTTAGCTAAACTCTAAATAAAAAAAAACTAAAAACCATCCATCCAGCAAAAGACTAGTTAAACTCTAAAAGTAGCATAATACTAGCTCAAAGCTAAAATAAGAAAAAATGTGAAGCACTAATACCTTAAAATAGCAAATGCTTGTTAAAAGTAGCGTAAGCTTAAAAAAAGCGGCACAAATTTAGCTACAATGTAAAAGTGGCAAAAGACTAGCTAAAAAAAGCATAATGCTAGCTGAAAGCAAAAAGACACAAACATGTAGCATAACACTACCTCAAAGTTAAAAATAGCAAAAACGTTAGTTAAAAGTAGCAAGTGGCTAAAGGCAGCAAAAAGTTAGCTACAAGCTAAATGTAGCAAAACACTAGCCAGACATATATAAAGGCAAGCTAAAAGCTAAATGTAGCATCCATACATACATCCATCCTTCCACCCATCCATCCTTCCACCCATCCACGCATCCACCCATCCACCCATCCACGCATACATCCATCCATCCATCCACCCATCCACGCATACATCCATCCATCCATACATCCATTCATACATACATCCATCCATCCATACATACATACATACATACATACATACATACATACATCCATACATACATACATACATCCATACATACAT
>NC_056502.1:20928423-20928940 GCF_014905685.2 Nematolebias whitei
CATACATACATCCATACATACATACATCCATACATACATACATACATACATACATACATACATACATACATACATCCATACATACATACATCCATACATACATACATACATCCATACATACATACATACATCCATACATACATACATCCATACATACATACATACATACATACATACATACATACATACATACATATGTAGTGAACCTGATCTGACCCTGATCTGACCCTGATGACCTCAAATCTATCAGATGGACAGAGACCGTTATTTTCATTGATCTGAATACAGTCTGAGCCATCTGGTGACTTTCTTTCTTGAATTAATCAAGCAGAAAAGACAATTCTCTATAATCATTACTGTTTACAAATGTTTGATAATCAAATTGTGTTAGTTCCACTCAATGCTTACAGGTTGAAAAGAACTACTCATTTTTATTTTACATAAACAGTAAGTAATGATTTTTATTCCTCATTCAAAGAAGAAATCAGGTTAATATGCATTTCTTGATTTTCTGTCT
>NC_056502.1:20929340-20954538 GCF_014905685.2 Nematolebias whitei
ATTTGAGGTCATCAGGGTCAGATCAGGGCCAGATCAGGTTCACTACAGTCCCCCCCTTTGGAAATCATCACCTGTCCATGGGGATGAATTCCAACCGTGAACTTAGACCTTCAAGTGTCCTTGAGCTTGATGTAATCCAGCAAGGATGACCAAAGTCAGAAGTAATCCATCAAGGAAGACCAAAGTCAGAAGTAATCCAGCAAGGAAACAAAGTCAAGGTAATTCCACAATGTTCTTGGTATTCCATTGTGTTGATTATAATCCCATATCGTCTCGATAATTCCATTGTAGCAATGCTTTAACCCCTTGGAAACAGAGTCTGTAATCCATTGGAAAAGTCATATAATCCACAACGGTAAATCCACAGCGATTGGAAGTGTTGATTAATCAGCATACAGAGGGGTACCCTTGGATTGAACTGAAGAAGCGGCCACTGGATGAAGAGTTGAGACCAACGTCAGGATTGCAGGTCGCCTCCAGCGAAGGTTGTCTCCAGCGACGTCCAGCCTGTGCCGTTCTGGTTCAATGTGTCATGCAATTATGTGGTTTAAGGTGGGCTTATGAAGGGGATTTTACATAAGGCCTTAAACTATATGCACCTGGTGTGTAAGCTATTATGGTTGGGAACAGCTACAACTACCAGTTAAGGGGTGGAGAATGCTGAAAAGGGGTAACTACAGGGGTTTATGCCTATAGAAAAGTGTTCCAAACTATTTTTCCATTTCTAACTTGGTTTAAGTTAGCTTTACATGGTAAAATATAGTTTGGTGCAATTGTCTGTTGTCTTTTAGACGAACGACTTGAGATTGGGTGTTTGGTTTTCCATAAATGTTTTGGAAGTCTATGGCGAGACTTATCAAAAAGAATTAGCTATCCCCCCGAATAGAATTGTTCGAGTAGGTTCGGCTTAAGCGTTGTGAGATCAATGTAGATTATGGTACTCAAGGTAGCAATAATATACATTGACTCCGCAAAGATTGCAATTTAGTGAATGAACTGCATGTTGGCATGGTTAAAGGCCTCTTAGTCTCTAACTTAACTACACAACAGAATTCATTCTTCCTTCAGAAACAATACCAAAATCAACTAAACAACGTTTCAACACCGACAAGAGTAGTGACTAAGCATCTAGAAACATCGTTTCACAGCTTCTCCTCACCCTGGTTGCCAGATTCAGTCACGCTGTCCCGTTTATTTGTTTGTTTCTTTTTAGACCCGCGTGCGCGAGACATAATCACATTGAGGTGCACTGCATGGAGATCTTGTTGGACTCGGAGTGACCGGAGGCCTCGGAACAGGGATATGAGTATCCCGCATAACACGAGGAGTATCATCATTTGCAGGGCTACGATCAACGTGTCTGCACTTGACCACGCATAGGCAATCGGTTGGATTGGGTTATTGTTCTCGGACCTGAGAGACTTGAGAACTCCGTTTAATGGTTCCACGTCGACGACTTTAGTACCCTCGAACCGGATCTTTCCCAAGGTTCCGGGATCTATGTCTATAGTCATGTTTTTTAGGTACTCTGTGTCGTCCAGAGTTGTTTCCCATTGTCCCGGATCAAGGTGATAGAGCGTCAAATCATCAATGTGTATGGTTGTTCCCTGGGGAACACTGATCCACATTGTCTTGTCCGGTAAGGTCAGGGGTCTATTTGCTCCAGGCTGTTCGTAGGCCATGATCGCATCTCTTTGGGGGGCGTTCACTAGCCAACGTGATCCAACGATTTCGGCCTTTGCGGTCTTAGCCAGATGTCGCGGCGTTATGGTCGTTGAGCACTTAGAATTTTCCTGAATTCTCTTCAGAACTCTTCACCATTCCAACTCTCTCAGATTCCAACTCTCTCACAGAACCGAGAAGTTCTCACATTTTAAATGAGTTTACTTCCGGGTTTACTTTAGAGCTTTCTGATTCGTGGATGGACCAGAAAGAGGTGTGGTTTTTGACGTAAGGTATTATCAAAAGTCGAGGTCAGGGAATGAATTTGTTTTACAGACAGAAAAGATTATTGGAGAAACAGCAGACTTTTTGGAGCCTCACTCTGTTGTATCTTTCCAAATAGTAAAACATGACATCCCATTTTCAGTAAACATTTAGTTGACCGAAGCTTCAACTTTCACATACTTACGACAGCTTGCTCATTGAAGACAGAAAATCAAGAAATGCATATTAACCTGATTTCTTCTTTGAATGAGGAATAAAAATCATTACTTACTGTTTATGTAAAATAAAATGAGTAGTTCTTTTTCAACCTGTAAGCATTGAATGGAACTAACACAATTTGATTATCAAACATTTGTAAAACAGTAATGATTATAGAGGATTGTCTTTTCTGCTTGATTAATTCAAGAAAGAAAGTCATCAGATGAAATAACAGTCTCTGTCCATCTGATAGATTTGAGGTCATCAGGGTCAGATCAGGGCCAGATCAGGTTCACTACACATACGTCCTTCCACCCATCCACCCACCCACATCCATCCATCCATCCATCCACCCATCCATCCATCCATCCATCTAATTATCCTGTTTCCCCTTCCCGGGTCAGGGGCAGCTGGTGCCTATCTCCAGCACTCTCTGTGTGAGAGGTGGAGGACACCCTCCATCACAGAGCTAAAAGAATAAAATAATATATGGACAGCTAAAATAGCACAAAGTATGCAGAAGTAGTTTGGCTGCAAAAAAAAAATTAAAAAGAAAAAACAGGATACCAGCCTGTCAGTCAACATTTTCTGGATCTTGCAGTGATAACATTCTGCTCGTGTGTATAGGTGGCCGGCAGGTTGCATGTTGAGCTGCAGCGAGTCAGTGGAGCCGTTCCTGAGCGTCTTTCCTGGGCGGACGACTCGTCAGAGAATTCCAGTGAATGTAGCTGCTACGAGGTCATGGACACCAACGGAGAGATCGTCCACATGGACAAAAGGCTCAGCTGCAGGGTAAGAAAGCCCACACCTCTCGGCGGGTTATAACGAAGACTTTAGAAGTCTTTATTTCTGAGAGAATCATTGTTTGTCTCGTTGTTGTAGGTGAAGATCAAAGAGGCCACGGGGCTGCCGCTCAACCTGTCCAACTTTGTCTTCTGTCAGTACACCTTCTGGGAGCACAGCGAGCCCACCGTGGCTCCTCCTATGGTCAGCCCTGACAGGCCTTCCTCTCGAAGCTCAGACGCTCACTTCACTGTCCAGTTTGATCACTGCAAGGTACAGGAAGAGTCTCTGACGTCTCGATTCTTGTCAGTTTAATTTTCAAATCATCTTTACACTGACCCTTCTTGTTGTCTCCAGGACTTTGTTGTGCATGTGACAGATGAGTTTTTGGAGTTCATCTCAGATGGAGCTTTGGCCATAGAAGTGTGGGGTCATCGCTGTGCTGGCAACGGACACGAGCTCTGGGAGCTGGATGCCCTGGAGGCAAAGACCCAGACTCTCCGGGACAGGTCCGAGGCGTTCCTTGTCTCTTTGGGACTCCTGTTCTTTTGATCGCACACTGCTACTAACATTTCCCATTTTCTAATCCTCGCTGTTGCGTTTATTTTAAAGATGGAGCGAAGTGTCTCGCAGGATCGAGCTGTGGGTCTCCATCCAGGAGCTGAATGAGCAGGGAGAGTACACGTCTGTGGAGCTGCAGCCTGTAAAAGACATCAGCACCGGAGGCGTCTTCCAACTCCGACAGGTCAGAGGAAGAACAAGGAGAGAACTCACTGCTTCAAACGCTGAACTGATGGTCACGTTTGTGCTCGCAGGGTCATTCCAGAAGGCTGCAGGTGTGGGTGAAGCCGGTCCAGAACTCGGGAACGCTACCTCTGCTGGCGGAGGCCGTTCTCTCCGTGTCCATCGGCTGCGTGTCGGCTCGCTCCGCCAAACTGCAGAGGCCACTGGACAGCTACCAGGTCTGAGAAACACACACACAGTCACACGGATACACATGCTGGGAGATTTGCAGAGGACTGACAACAGATACTTGTCCTTGAACAGCGAGCTCACATTATGTCAGAAATATATAATGTTACGCTGATGATACTTGAATTTTTATTCACTGATCCATCCGTGCCGGTCTAAAGGAGTGAATCACTCTTACTATCCTGATTTTAAAAAGCAGGATTATTATTATTTTTAATTATTATTAGATGCTTTTTCTCTAGTTTTCCCCTTTAATACATAAAAATGGAGCATATATGTAATTATTTTAAAAGAAGGTTTTAATTAAAAGCTTTAGGTAGGTTTTTTTTTTCTTTTTTTAATCACTCATATTCATGGCAGAGCCTGCTCTGGTTTCTGACTGTGTTCTCTCACCCCCTTCGTCAGAAAGAGGCAGAAGATGACATGGATAGTTATCAGGTACCCTCCAAGTCCTCTCCTCCTGCTGCTGCCCCCCCCCCCCCCCCCCATAGTCCATTCTGCAGCATGAAGGAAACCAAACTCACTGTGTGTTTGTGATAAAGTGCTTTCCTCACCAGCAGCTGCTGCACATGCACATGATTTTAACGCAGTAATCATCGATTGCACCAGTCAATTTCTGACGGCTGTTGACGACAAACACAGTTCAACCCATCTGAGTGGCTGAGCTTGCACCCCAGTCTCTCTCTCATGCCCTCCACACTAATGTTTGCTTGTGACTGAAGAGCTGCAGACATATTAATAAGCCTCAGAGAGGGCGCTGCATGGCTGCATGGTGTACTGAACTCTGCATGATGAGAAGTGTGCTGATGATTGACTTGGAGGTCTGATGAGTGAAGGGGGTGCTGCAGACGAGAAGCTCTCTGTGGCTCTCTCTCAGGGCAGTGATCTGCCTCAGTCAGGTAGGACCTTTGGTTGGTGGTTGCTGTGCGTGAGTGGTGTCAGGAGCTCGAGGAAGGTTCAGATCTTTAGATGGGGGGGTTCGTAGAAAGGTTATATGAACAGCCAGATAGCGTTGAGCCTTACTTGAGAAGATCTGAACTTCTGCTTTAAAGTTTGATTTTTTAATCTTCTGAGCTTGGAAACAAACATCAGGATTACCGTATTTTCCGTCGTATAAGTCGCATCAGTTCAAATATGTCTAATAAAGTGAAAAAAAATCCATAAATACGTCGTTTCGGCGTATACATTGCATCTATTATGCATCACCACTGACGCGTCGTGTTTGTTACACGTCACCGCTGACAACCTGGAAATGTGGGCCGGTGTTGTGCCAAAAATCGCTTGGCTGCCAAATGGTGGCCACTGGGGCGTGCACGGGAGGACTTTAACAAGAATTTAACAAGATTAACACTTAAAAATAATTATTTGTTTGCTCGAAATTATAGCAGAGGTGTGTCTCAGTTGAACTATTCCTTAAAAAATTCACTTTAAGGGTCAAATCAGCTGAATTTCAAAAATAGTTTTGCTGCTGAGGTGCTGCAAAGCGTGGACGCACAGTGGGACCAGCTGCTGCATTTCTTTAAAATTTAACAAGATAACCTCCTAAAACAATTATTTGTTTGCTCGAAATTATAGCTAAGATGTGTGTCAGTCTAATGTTTACTTAATAAAAGGATTTTAACAGTCAAATCAGCTGTATTTCAAAAGTATTTGCTGCCTCGGTGTTCTGGGAGCAAGCAGGGGGAGGAAAAAAGGAAGGAGGAACGCTGCTTGTTTCTTCGAAATTTAACAAGAAAAGCACCTAAAACAATTACTTGTTTGCTTGAAATTATAGCAAAGGTGTGTCTCAGTGGAACTTTTACTTAATAAATGCACTTAAATGGTCAAATCAGCTGCATTTCGCCAGGGTGGTGCAACGAAATGAAGCTGATTTGACAGTTGCTCCAAGCAGCGAGCAGAGAAGGTGGCAGGTTATGGCAAACCGATTGTGTCATTAATAGCTGGTGAAGATTCTCAGTCATCCAGGACATGGTAAATTTAAAAGAGTTCAAGACAAAAATAATAAAGTATCAAGTAAAGTATAATAAATAAAGTCCAGTTGTTTTTGTCTTGAACTTTTTTGATTTTCTCATGATAGCCACTTTTATCTATTACATGATACAACGGCATGCCTTACTACTCTGCTGCCATCTAATGGCTGAAAATGTTACTGTTAAAATTTGTTCATTCAGAATGAATGAAAACGGTCATATCTCAGCCAAAAATTGGTTTATAAATATGGAAAAAAAATCCATAAATACGTCGCTTTGGCCTATAAGTCGCAGGGCATGTAAATTATGCAAAAGAACCACGACTTATATAACGAACAATACGGTAGCTTCTCAAGCAGTTGTTGCTCGCTGCAGGAGGCGAAAGGGCCATAATGTTTTGTCTGTATCTGTGTGTTTGTTTGTTTGTCCTGTTAGCAAAATAACATAAATAACTGGACAGATTTCAGTAAACCTCACTGGAAGCACATTAACTTTTAGAGTCATCCCAGATTAATGACATTAGCAAACACAAAGATGGCTCTGACTCAATTAGTTTTACATATGTTTAGTTCAAATTTTTGTGATTTTATGTGGAAAGATAACATTAATAATGTATTGCAATAAAGCTTTCATGCCGCTGAGATGAACAGTTGTTGAGATATACTGTATGCATGCGCAGGAACAGGAAGTGATGACAAAGGTCTTCATGTAAACAAAGCGTTCCTACAATGGCTGACACAGACAGTAGGGAATAATCGGATGTATCTATAGATTATTTTGAGTCACTATCAGAGACTTCAAAATTTAGTTTCATTCATAAGATCTTTTACTTACAGGAAGAGGATCTGAACTGCCTCAGGGAGCGCTGGTCGGACGCTCTGATCAAACGCCGGGAGTACCTCGACGAGCAAATCAAGAAAATCATCAACAAACACGGTGAGACTTCAGCCCCCGCGTAGCTGCAAGGAAGCTATCGGGGTTGTTGACGGAAACCTTGCCTTCCTCTGTGAGCAGAAAAGTCAGAGGAGGACATTGAGCGTGAAGCTCGGCTGGTGGAGCAGTGGGTCGGCCTGACCGAGGAGAGAAACGCGGTACTGGTGCCGGCGCCAAGCAGCGGCATCCCCGGAGCTCCTGCAGACTGGTGAGGAAGCAAAGAGGAAAACATCACAACCACGTCTAACATTCATCCCCGTTAACGTCACTGATCTGTTTGTAGGACTCCACCTGCAGGGATGGAAGCTCACATTCCCGTCCTCTTCTTGGACTTAAACGGTGCGCTGAAGCTTGTCTTCTCAAGTTCTTCTGTTTGGTTTTCAGGAATACTAACAGTCTGTTTTTGATGCTGCCAGCCGATAATCTGACGGTGAACGAGCAGCTGACCGGACCCCACACCGCAGGGATGAACTCCATCCTGCCCAAAGAGCACGGCAGTCAGTTCTTCTACCTGCCAATCATCAGACACAGCGAAGAGGAGGTGAGCTGTGACTGTACTGCCCTCCTGTGGCCATAAATAGAACTACAGAGTTAAGTCCTTTTAACATTAAAAACATTTATAAAAACGTGAACCTGTTGGGTTTACCAGAATTCCGTCCTTTGGTTTTTTTTACATTTATTTAAAAAAAAAACAGAGCAGTAGACTCACCAAGAAATAGTATCACTTACCTTTCTTAAAAAAAACCACCTAAAAAACACAACTTCCAAACCAAAACTGTTTGAGGCCGTTGTTTCAGTTTAGATTTTAAGGTTAAAAGCTGCATGCTGTAGAAGTTCTTGTCTCTATAAAAAAGATGTATTAAGATGTATAAAATGTGCAGGTTAGAAATGTTACAACCTCAATTCCTACAAAGTTAAGATGATGGCATAAAATGTCAGTAACGATGCTATGATGTGCAAATCCCATAAACCCATATTTTATTCACAGTGGAACATAGTAAACAAATCAAATGTTTCAGAAACTGCACAGTTTTTAAGAAAAATATGGTAATTTTGGAATACATCTCAAAAAGTTGTGACGGGGTTGTGTTTATGTTTGAGAAGCTTCTACTCTACAACAGTCTGTAAACATCTGAGACCTGAAGAGAGCAGCTGCTGGAGGTTTATGAGGAGAAAGTTGTCCCGTACTTGTCTGATGCAGGATCCTAGATGTTCATTTTTTATTTCATGATGCACCACATGTTTTAAGTCAGTCAGGAGAGCATGTTCAGCACCTGGACTCTTTTTCTACAAAGCAACACTTCTGCAATGAATGCAGTCAGAGTTAAGTGTTATCTTGCTGAAATATATCATCTGGATGGGAACACATGTTGCTCTAAAATTGGTATCTACTTTTCTGCATTAATGGTGCCTTTCCAGATGTGTAAGCTGCCCATGCAAGGACTGGATGGATGGATGGACGGACGGATGGACGGATGGATTTGGTGGATGGATGGATGGATGGATGCAGAGATGGCTGGATGGATGGATTGATGCAGAGATGGCTGGATGGATGGATGGAGAGATGGATGGATGGATGGATGGAGAAATGGATGGAGAGATGGATGGAGAGATGGATGGATGGAGAGATGGATGGATGGAGAGATCAGTCGGTCGGTCGGGGAGAAATTCGAGGCGTCCAGTAACGTGTTTTAATTGTACAGAAAAAACGTGAAATAATCAAAAAATAAGCAGAATACACAAATTTGGAAAAAGACAATGTACAGTGGTAGGGAGTACTTAATTCATGATTAACCTATATACAGTATATGTATACATATATACACATTTAAGCATACATATACATGTATATACTGTACGTATGCACTAATGCACCCCTATACCATGAGAGAGGCAGGATTTTAAACTGTGCTGAGAGCAGGCAGGATAATCCCTCTCCTCTTTAGCACAGAGGTAGTGGTGTCCGTGGATTACAGATGATTTGTGGACGTGTCCCTCAGCCCATGCAGTGATGCCCAAAACAGGATCAGACCTGTTTTTATGGCTGTGGCCCCTGAGGGCCTGAAGAGTACAGGCATCAAATATAAACTTTCAACCTCTTCCTTTGACCTCAAAGATTTCGCTAAGTTCTTGAATTGTTTAGACGAGCTGTATATTGTGGGATATCCAAAGTCTTCACGAGTTTTCATTCAGGAACATTACTCTGACATTGTTCCACCATCTTTAGACGCTGTTTGCTACAGACTGTTGAAGCCCCGCCCATCTTTACTTCTGACAGATTCAGCTTCTCTTTCTGTGCCCTGTCCTCCTACTCACCTGCTGCTACTTAATCTAGTTATTTATAAAATGTTCCTCCGGCTCTTGTTTATTAGTACCACTTATTCTTACAGCCTTTTCCTGCCCCTGTCCCAACTTATTTGAGATGTTTAAAATTGCCTTACATTTTTTCATAAAGTTGAACAATTACCTAATTGAAGCATTTATTATGTCGACTGTGTTCTACTGTAAATAAAATATGAGTTTAAGAGATTTGCAAATCATTGGATTCTGTTTTTATTTACATTTCACATCGATTTGTTGGAATCGGGGACGTAAGACAGACGGACTTTACCTTAACCCCCCAGGTGTTAGCCGTGTGCTCCTGGGACTCGTCCATTCACGATTCTGTGTATCTGAACCGGGTCACGTCGGCGAACGAACGGATCTACCTGATTATTAAAGCCACGGTGCAGCTCAGCCACCCTGCCTCCATGGAGCTGGTGCTCCGCAAGAGGATCGCCGTCAACATCTACAACAAACAGGTTAAAAATTAAAGGCGCGGGCTGACGGCAGCGGGTCGTGTTTTACTCATGGACGTGATTTTCTTTTCATTTTACTCAGAGTTTCACTCAGAGCCTCAAGAGGAGGATGTCCTTGAAGAACACGCTTTACTCCTGCGCAGTGATTTACGAGATCGTTTCCAACATACCAAAGGTTCAGCGTGACGTTCTACAAAGTTCCCTTGCGAACCGGAGTGTCCACGCGTCGGAGTTTGTCTTCATCCTCCCGCTCTTCTGTCCAGGCCTCCGAGGAGCCGGAGGAGAGGGAAACCTTGGCCCTCATGGCGGCTCGCGGGGACAGCGAGGAGACTCAGGATGGAGAGACCTACATAGAGAAGTACACCCGAGGAGTTCTGGAGGTGGAGAACATCCTGAGTCTGGAGAGGCTGCGACAGGTCAGACAGTACAAACTACATGACACGTTGCGTCGAAAAGGCAGAGCTCTGCCTTATCCACCTGTTTCTGAGATTTGAGCAAGACGTCAGTTTTCAGCCGTCCGCTACAGGTCACATGGTAATGACGTTACAAGAACGAAACTGCTAAATGATGATCCATGAACGCAGCTCGTTTCTTCGAAATTTCACAAGAAAAGCACCTAAACAATTATTTGTTTGCTCGAAATTATAGCAAAGGTTTGTGTCGGTCTAGCGTTTCTTAATAAATGCGCTTTAATGGTCAAGTCAGCTGCATTTTGCCGCGGCGGAGCAGCTGTTTTGACAGTTCCAAGCAGCGAGCAAAATGAAGGTGGGGAGTTTATGGCAGGCTGATTGAGTCATTAATAGCTGGTGAAGATTCTCAGTCATCCAGGACATGGTCAATTAAAAAAAAATTCAAGACAAAAACAAAAAAGTATAAAGTATAATAAATAAAATCCAGTTGTTTTTGTCTTGAACTTTTTTGAATTATTACTACTCTGCTGCCATCAAGTGGCTGAAAATGGTACTGCTCTTTTTTTTTTTGTCAGAATGAATGAAAATAATCATATCTCAGCCAAAAAATTGGTTTATAAATATGGGAAAAAATCCATAAATATGTTGCTTCGGCCTATAAGTCGCAGGGCGTGCAAATTATGCAAAAAACTGTGACTTATACACCAGAAAATGTGGTACTAAAGTCCCGGGGAGGTCGGGGGTGCGGTTCAGGATGTGTATGCGTGGCTCATTCCAGTGTGTGTCTGCTCTGAGCGCTTTGGGGCGAAGCGGGGTTCACAGCTGAGCCGCTGCTCGCTCTGTTGGGAATGCTGCTCCACACCTGAGCTCACCGCGCATGAGGTGGTGCGTCGGTGTTTGCCATGCGGGAGAATGGCAGCACGCCAGTCAAACTGGGCATATACAAAAGTGTACAAATTGAACGCTTCTGAAAGTTTAGAAAATTGTGAACCACCCCTAAATCAAATGTTGAAACTGCATCTACCTCCTAACTCTCAGCGTAAGGTCATGGATCGTTTGTTGGCCAGTTGAGTTTTTGCTGCTAGTTTTTCCTGAATTAATTTCGTCTCAGAAAAGCATAAAAAGTCAGAGGTTTGGTTGAGTCCTGACTTTTGGGTTCTTCTCATCCCCTGAAAGGCTGTGACCGTGAAGGAAGCTCTCGCTGCTAGGGGGAAACATTTGAGAAGGAGTGTCAGCACACCAAACGTCCAGCAGGTAATTCAAACACCTCTCACCTGTTTTTGTACAAATACTCATTAAATTGTAAAGTCTGAAAGCTATGTTTGTTTCTGTGTGCAGTCGTCGTGTAGCAGATCAGACCTGACGGAGGATGAAGAGAGCAGGACGCATCAGGTTTGGTTTGACTCCTGGTCACGTTTCTCTACAAGTTAGGTTAAAAAGATCACACAACATGTAGAATAAAGCAGAAAGGACACATATTTGCTGAATAAGGTTTAAATAAATAAAAAGGAACACAAAATTATTAAATTAGCCAAAAAAATGTGAACTTAGCTATAAAAATAGCTGAAAATTAGCTTGAAAGGCAGAAAGAAGCTTAAACTACCAGAAGGAAGTGAAATGAGCTCAAAATATGTGTACTTAGCTGAAAAAGCTAAATTTAGCCCTAAAACAGCTAAAAAGTAGCTGAAAAGCTGAAACTATCAGAAAAAAGCTGAAAGGAGCATAACAAGCTGAAATTAGCATGAAGAGTTAATTAATCTGAAAAATGTAGAAATGAGCACAAAAGTGGAAATTTTCTAAAAAAAAAAAAATAAAAAAAAATGAAATTAGCAGAAAGAAGTTGGAAAAAGCAAAAAAAGTGTTGTAGTTAGCAGAAATTATCTAAAAGGAGTGTAAAACAGCTGAAAGTAGCTGAAAAAAGTTATTAGTTATTATTTAAGTTATTATTTTTTTGTACATGTATTTAAACGTCGTGAACCTTACCGAGACTATATGCACTGTTCTTCAGGACCCCTGTGACCATGTGGACTTTACCTGCCCCTCCCAGGATGGCCCCCTGTGCACCACGCCCATCAAAAACAAGGAGCATCCAGGTAATCCATACACATCTGGACTAGCAGCTGCACCGCATTTAGACAGATTCTATGACTCTGCTTATCATCTAATGTTTCCATGCAGGCTCGGTTCCAGAGAGCCCAAACTTTTTCATCGCCAGTCCTTTCAAAGTCCTCTCCCCGCAGCCACCGAAATTCCTCAAGTCGTTGCTTCCTGTCAAAGAGGAGAACAAGGTGAAGAAAGTCCTGGAGGCCCGGCCGCTGCTGGGACAAGAGGTGAGGAGGGACGAGCTAAATGAGCTTTTCTCAAGCAGGAAGTGCCTGATTCTTTTCTTGTTTAGTTCTTTGTGTCGTTAAATTCACTGCACAGTTCCATGTGCTCATTTTTACCACATTAAGTTGCATTCAAATAAATTAATAAAATGGCATTCATTAAAAAATAGTCTAGATTTTATTTACCAGACTGTGCAGACCTGAAAACACGCCTCGGCTGAGAGATCTCCAGAACCATTCAAACCTGGTTTTCTTTGCAAGAATTTAAATTCCCAAATAACTTGTGGCTGTTCTGACCGTTTCAACTAACAATGTGATTTTTGTTTCTTGAACTGAGCCAAAAGTAACAACAAAAGAGCTAAAGGAAGCTGCAGCACCGTGCAGAAGTGTTCAGCCTCCCTCATTCCTGTGGTTTTGGCCCAGTCTTGTGTGTGCATCATGTCTGACCCTTACGAGCACCGTGTTTATGAGACTGCATGGCACTAACTGTGTAACCAGCCTGCCCCGCTCCGTGCATGCTGCGTGTGAACGCTGTTGTTCTGACCCATCTGCAGAGCATGCGCTCTTGTGTGGACAGCCCTGCACTGCTCCCCCCTCCCTGCTCCTGGCGCCGACCCAGGGCAGGCAGCGAGGGCCACTGCAAGCCTTCCACCCCCATCAGCAGGCAGCTCAGCCACACACTGCCACACACTGCTGTAAGTGCTGCACAAACACCAGTGTCACACACACACACACACACACACACACTGGCACGTTACTCATGACAGATTCACACTCACAGATTCAGACCCTCACCTGTTCTGTGTCGCATCACTTCTCAAGCATTACGTGTCGTTGAGTAGAAATCTGTATTTGTCCAGATTGTGGATGTTCAGTCTGTCAGCTGAGCTCAAGGCTGCGTTTGAGCCCATGTAGGAATTATCAGAACTTTTTATTCTGTGAATGTTTATGAAGCATTCACACTATTGGGATCCTTTTTTCTTCAATCCTTTTTTCGACATGACTCTCGTCCTGCAGTTTTCAAGCTATTCTAACAAATCGTAAATCAAAATGTTCAGCTCGTTCAGGACAATCCTGCTGTGACTTTTGGTATTGGAGCAACTTTAATTTAGCTTTTTGAAATATTTAGCCTTTTCTGCCATTTTTTTTCTCAAAGAAAATGAATGTATACAGCATGTATACATCCATAGATCATAAAGTTTTCAAAAACTGTCCACAAGGAAAAAGTTTGTTTCATCTTCACAGAAGCTCAAAGCCCAAAAACTATTGATAGTTTCAAAACACTAGGGCGACCCCTGCTGGCTGAATTCGAGTATTTCATAAAAGTGTTCAGTAAATCCTCCTACAGACACAATTAACAGTAAAAAAGAGCCTTGCCTATGCTTGGAGTGCCTGGACCTGCACTCATGAGTTCATGTTGTTTTTATGTTTCTTGGTTGAGTCCGTAGAGAAATTCTCAGATTAGTAGAACTTCTGGCAGAGACGAAACAAAGACAAATGTTCCACAAAGGTCCTACATTATGTTCACACCCCATCATCCCATCTGACCATTCCTCTCAGCTCTCTTTAAATTGTACAATAAATGTTTGTTTTCTTCAACACTACATATGTCAGAGCTCATGTTTGTCTTGCTGCTCTTGTTTTGCTCAGCGCGACTCTGAAGACGAGGAGACCGACGTTAACAAGACTCTGGACCCAAACAGGGGGCCTCAGGACCGAAGCAGCTTCCAGACTTACATCGCCGAGGACTTTGCGAACTTTGACATCTACAACGCCGCTCTGGAGAATCGGGACGAGTTTCGTTCGGACCTGAGGGGAAGCCGGTGCGGAGGCGGGAGCCGAGAAAGAGAGGTGTCCCGAAGCCCGACGGCCAGCAGCTGCACCAGCGGCTACTTTTCCCACAGTGCCTCAAACGCCACGCTGTCCGACATCCCTTTCAGCGCCAGTGAGAGCTCCGAGCACCTGAGCTGTACCTCCAGAGAGTCCAGCGACCCTCTCAGCAGTCCCGCTGGAAGGGGCTGCACCCAGACCAAAAACGATTGGACAGACGCACAGCAGCCACCTCCTTCAGCTCATAGCCACCTCCTCCACTCCTCACCTGTCAGTATTCCTCATTGCACAGAGGAGCAGCGCTCATCTCCTCACAGTTGTATTCTGAGCACCAGCCAGGAGTTTACTGACTTTAAAGGTGCTGATGACAGTATAGAAGAGGGCGATTTAGCACGTTTTTCTGAAGGATGGGGACAGGAAGAGCTGAAAGTCTCCACAAACCACCAGAAGGATCAGCAAAACGTAGACTCGTGTGACACAGACAGTCGGCGCTCTTCTAATGTTTCTAATAAGACGTGTCCTGATTATGAACATCCTGCTGGTGTATCTGTGTCCAACGCTAACACAACCCCACCTCGCACATCAATCAAAGCTCCACTCTCTGCACCTGACGCCTCCGCCCTCACAAGCCCCCCCGTCTCAGTCCTACCTGCAGCTTCACCCTCTCCGGTCAGACTTTTACCAACAGTTCCAGCTCAGAGAGCGGGAGGAGAACCTCCAATCCAGGAGCCGGCTCAGGGAGACCTGCCCCATGGGAGTCCCTGCCCAAGTCCCAACCCCAGCAGTGCCGAGCCCTCTGGGGACTCCAGTGGGGATGAAAGCACCCCTGTAGCTCAGCTTCCTGACTGGATGGCACCTGGGGAACAGGTGTGGGTGGGGAAGAGGAGAGGGACGGTGTACTACGTGGGAGGAGTGGAGTTTGCGAAGGGGATTTGGGTTGGTGTGAAGCTGGATATAGCAGTGGGTGAGTCCCATTTTTAATCCATAATTCAAATACTTTCACGTGGGTTTCTGTGGGAAAAGTCATGAGCAATCAACATCTTACCTGTTGTAGATGGCGCCATGAACAACTTTGGAGAAATCAAATGAACTCTGACCTGACTGATTAGTTAACAGCTGGTCAGAGATGGGCCAAAACCAAAATGGCAGTTGTCCTAAAACAACTCCAGTCTCAACAATTTTATAGCAGTTTATTAAAACTTTACAAAATTATTTAGGCAAAAATACCACTTTCTTTCCTGAAGTGCCTCAGGCTGCATCGGACATGATACAGCTAGCTGCTGGTGCCTCAGTTTGCACTTGCAAATCACCACAGAACTCTGTGTAAATAATACGTGTAAAGATTTATAAAATAATGTGGTTTTTTTTTTTTTTTTTTTTTTTTTTTTTTAGATTAACATTGTTTAAAGAGAAGAGTAATCCACTTTGGTCTTGGCTGTACTTGGACTAGACATTTGCTTGTCAATCTGGTCAAAATTAAACTCTTAATTCCAAACTAAGGACATTCAAAGAGTTATGTACAACATGTAAGACACTCGTTGTTCATAATCCTTCCACAGAACTCCACTTCAAAAGATCGGAACTATTACTTTAAACAGTTTTGTTTTTAGTAGACCAAAACTATAGACTTATAGTTAAATTGAAAATACAGGTTATTTGCAATTTATTTACTTTTTATACACGTTCCTGATATAATATTGACATATTTTAGAAGAGTTTTTGAAAACATAAGAAATTTTATTGTGTTTTTTTAATGTAACTGTGGACTTTTCAGAAACATTACTGAAGTTCTTTAGCCATGAGCTCATGCTGTAACTTACATGTTCTGGTTTTCAAGACGAAGTTTACTGCCGAGTGTAGACACTCGTAGAACCAAACCCACATGACTGGATTACCCAGCATGCACCTGACTGTCAGCCCAGTCATCAGAACTGCACTCAGCTTTACGTTTACAGTAGTCCCTCGATTATTGGGGTTACGTTCCACACACCCCCGCGATGGGAAAAACCTCTAAGTAGGAGCGCTACATTTATTTTAGTATTTATAAACGCTTCCCACACTCTGGCAATGTTCTAAATTCTTAAATCACCGTAATTTTAACAACATATGTATATGTCTTGCCTTCAAACTTGTCGCTTTTCAGCAAAATTTGACGATTTCAAACTAAATTATGTAATTTACGTGGATCATGTAGATCCAAAGAGTTTTGCAAAATTTACTGCATCATTTAATATGAGTACTCACCAGCCTTGGTCCGGTTCTGGTCTGGTTCTGATCGATTCTCTGCAGCTGTTGAGACTAGACACTTTTGGAGAGAGCCGGACCTTCGGAGGGCCAGCATAAAACCACACAATGGTTTCGATAGAGTCCAAATAATCCAGAGGAATCCAAATAATCCAGAGGAATCCAGATAATCCAGAGGAATCCAGATTTAAAAAAGGTCTGGGTGAGCTCCAGAGAAGACACTGGACACCTTCCTGCTCAAGAGGCTCCCTGGGCCAGCAAGCTGCGCTCTGATTGACCCATGAGGCTGGAAGTAGTTCTGGTCCGGTTCTGATTGGCTCTCTGCATCCACTGAACGCTGAAGTCACTATGAATAAAGACCAACCTTTTTAGTCGGGTTCGGCTCGGATCAAAACTTTCCCTCCATTCCAGCAGAAAACAGCGGCTGGATGCACTGTTGGCTTCTGGGTAGTGTAGTTTTTTTGTTTTTGTTTTTTTGACTGGCGTTATAGTGCAGGCTTATTGAAAGAAAATGGCAGCGCCTGTCCGAAGTTTTGTTTTCGTTAACTTTTTATCCCATACCATCCCAATCACGTGAGTAATATTAAAGTTGACAATCGTTGAAAAACGGCAAAAGAGCGAGTCTGCAAAAGTCGAACCACGAAGTAGCGAGGGACTAATGTGTAGTACTTTTTCAACACAAGAACTAACTTAAGATGCCAAGAGGTTGAGCAATAAAAGACAATTTAAAAAGAGATCAAATTCAGTATCTGTTTACGTTTTTTTTTTTATATCTACATATTCTAAATTAGACTAAATTATGGAATTATCTCATTAAATCAGTTTTGCCTGGTCCTCCTTTAGGTAAGCACAACGGGACCGTCCAGGGCAGAGTGTACTTCCGCTGCCCCCCAGGCCACGGTGTGTTTGTGAAGCCCTCCCGGCTCAGCAGAGGACCACCGTCGATGGACACAGAACTTCAGACTGTCATCAGATAGGGCCCAAAGAAGAACTGTTGTTTTTGTTTGTCCTGTGGAACAGCAGGAACCCAGAAGTGGTCCTCAGATTCTGACCACTCCAAACGCCTCTGATCCTGTTTGTTCTCTTGGTGTGGTTGCTTTTTGAAGGCACATCTTACCTGCGCATTTAAATGAAGTATTTTCTAGTTATTGATCACTGAAAGAAAAAAAAAATCACTATGCACATGAGTTTTCTATACAGCTGTATTTTATAGGCTTAACTTGTAACTGGGAATGGAGTATTATTCCCACATTTTCTTACATTGGTTTTAAAGATTATATATAATATTTTTGTATGACAGTGCATCCCCCTCTCTGAGGCTCATAATGAAGTGATCTGGGATTTGAAGAATAAGAATGTACTACTGTTATTAAACATTGATATTTACATCAATATGAGTCAGGGCTAACCAAAGAACTATGGTTCCATATCTGCTGTTATGACTGTTTTTTTTTTTTTATATATATCTGGAGGAATTTGCTAAACGCCGATGTTTCCTCTTGAAAACTTAGTGCCATATCTCTTGGAGGAATGCCACGTAACTTAAAAGCAGGATGAATTGTTTGGATGTGTTTGCAGGTGTATATTATCCTGTTCATGTACTGTAGCACTGTGGAGGAAGTGGTCCTCTTTCAGCATCGGACCGAGGGGGAAACGGTTGCACTGGAAAGGATTCTGGGAGAGGACGCTCGTCTGTATTGGACTGATGAAAATGTAACTGGAGAGCTGCGTGTCAGTGTTCAAACTGACCGAACAAAGCAGTTGGGCTTTGTCTGAAGCCTGGGACTGAATGCAGAAGCCTTATTGCCTTTTTTTTTTTTTTGGGACATAAAATAGGCACCTGGAGCCCAGACTGCTCAGTGACATAGTTAAAACTGTAGAGCTAACTGTTTGGTCCTAAAACCTGTGTATCATGAAGCTCAGAGGTACTCTGAGTCATCCTGCCTTGATGACTGATTGACTGATAATTTGAGTTTTTACATTAAAGTCAGACTTCAGATCTTTTGCAATGGGGTACTGGGAAAAGTTTATAAACAGTTAATATCTTACCTGTTGTAGGTAGCTCTTTAAATGACCTTTGTTTGCAGAAATACTCGTTACTGAAGTGATGAGCTAATGGCTAGTCTGACCAAAGTGGATTTCTGCTGTCTTAAAAAAAAAACGCTCCAACCTTGTAAATGTCACAGTGATTTGTGTTTTCACCAGTTTCAATATTCTTACATCAGTGTTACAAGACGCAGTTATTTTCACTGAATACTATGATTATTTGCAAATAAATGGTGTCAGAGACGACTAGCTAGCTGTAGCACTTTTCACGTAGCTTGAGGAACTTCTGGCAGAAAAATAAAAGTATCTTGTGTTGAAAAAAACAGCAATTCAGCATATAATACAACAGGTAAAATATCTATAGGGAATATTCTGTCAATTAGTTATCAAACATGTCTTATTAGCTGTGACATGAATCAGAGCGCACAGAGAAAAGGGCAGCAGTCTTCGTCCAGGCTAGGCTAATGGCTAGCTAATGAGGGCCCATTTTATGTTTTTTTTTTAGGCTTAAAAAATCAGCTCTCAAAAAGTATCATTGGTGTGAGAGAATACATTAGTATTTTACACCAATATATGTTTTATTTTAGAAATAGTGGTTTTGTAAGCCTGAAAACCAATTAAAAAATGGACCCTTGTTTAGCTAGCCATTAGCCTAGCTTTTAGCTTAGCCTAGCCTGAACAAAGACTTCAGCCATGTTTTCCTCCATACTTTGCACTCTATGACAACAAATGTCACTTTTCATAATAATAATACTTTATTTGTATAGCACTTTCTCACACAAATGTTACAAATGCTTCACATTAATCAATTTAAACATAAATGACACCAGAAACACAAAATATAAAGATTTTGAAAAGTACAAGGTACTATTGATACATATTTAACCGAACATCACTTCAACAATCACCTGAGTATCCCTTTAATTGTTTATAATGTTTTCACAGAACCCCGTTTCAAAGTATGTGAACTGTATGTGTAACATCATGATAAAAGGTACCCCATGCTGTTTTTCACATGTAGGAGTGGATGAAAGTCTGGTTTAGAAAAGGGTGATGCAAAACTAGTTAAGATAAGGATTCAAGGTTCGTTATTTGTCATGAGAGGACACTTAAAAAAGTCTTATGGAAATTATTTTAAGGAACTGCAAAACTGTCTAGAAATAATAAAGCAGTTAATTTCAAGCAAATAAAAGAAACCCAAGACTTTAAAAAGAAAACAAAGCTGCTCTCCCTTAAAAGGAGCTGTACATAGAAATGTATTTGAACATAGTATTTACGCTATTATAATGTACAGACATGTATTTATAATGTATATGTTCTAATCGAAGTGTTCAAGAATAGAACGTTTACAATTCGTTTGTGTTGACTCTTCTTTTGACCTATTTCACATCTCTGGTTTTTATATTGGATTTCTGACTTTCAGGACGCAAAGTACCCATTTGTTGTCTTGTTCTACAAGAAAATAATATTTTTAACGGACTAGTTCATGTTGATGTTTTTTGTATAGAAAAATGGGGATTCTGTAATTAGTTCTTTTATGCACAATATTCTGACATTAATATCAAACATCTGATGGAAACAACGGAAAACCTGCAACATCATTGGTGCGCTCATTTCTTAAAAAAAAAAAATGTATCGTATAAATCACTAGTTCAATTTACTTTATGGCTTCAAGAAAATTAACTAATCAGTTGTACGCAAGCTAACCATTTAGAGTTTTATTCGTAACATTCGATGCTATGCTTACACCAAGCCTTAGCACAACAGAGGTGTCTTTGAGGGGCAGCGGGGAGAAAACTAATTCATGCAGGGCGATAAAATCTGCACAGTCAGTGAGAGGAGACATCTTTGACCTGTGTGAAGCCATGAAGGTCCCTGCAGGTCGGGTAAAAAGGTTACCCAATCCATTCCTAAATATAAACCCAAGTGAAGGGAGACAAACACAACCCCTTGAGTGATAGAATAATCTTAATTTTCACGGCTCATATCCAACAAAACAGCCTCATTAGATTGGTGCACCTCCGACATGTCAGAGAATAAAAACTGAAGGCAGTAAATTTGTTACAGATTAAAATAAAAACACTTTAACAGAAATTCAGGTGCTCCAGAGTTCCTATGGCATCTTGTTTTTAGGTCCATTCGTCCTACTTTTAGTAGGATCTGCCTGAACAAAACTGGAGACCACATAATGTGTTGGGGTGCGGTGCCTAAACTGTCTCTTCTGGATCTGTTTCATTCTTGAATTATCCATCCATCCATTTTCTTTACCCGCTTATTCCATTTTGGGTCACGGGGGTCGCCGGTGCCCATGTCCAGCAATCACTGTGCGAGGGGCGGGGTACACCCTGGTCGGGTCGCAAGTCCATCACAGGGTCACATAGAGACAGACAAACATTCAGTCTCTCACTCACACCTAGGGACAATTTAGAGTTACCAATCAGCCTAACATGCATGTTTTTGGACTATGGGAGGAAACCGGAGTACCCGGAGAAAACCCATGCATGCACGGAGAGAACATGCAAACTCCACCCAGAAAGGCCCCTGGACCGGGGTTTGAACCAAGGACCTGCTCGCTGAGAGGCAGCAGCTCTACCGGTTGCGCCACCGTGCTGCCCTCTTGAAGTGCCATTAATTTTAAAACGTTTTGGGCAAAGTTCCTACCTGGACGCCATCTACTACATGGGTTTGTTTAGCCACAGAAACAGCCGAAGCAAATAATAAGTCAACAAGTCCCAATAGTTTTACAGAACTAGACTGGAAAACTTGTCGGTCTAGCAAAAGTTTTTTCAAAAAATAAAATGCTAACTCATGTTTGAATGCTGAGCTCTGTCTTTACGGCTCCACTGCCTAGCTCGATCCCTGAAATGTATTCTTGGCGGTTGTCTTATTTGTGTGTGTGTGTTGAGCAAAAGATTAATTCGCATATTCCCAACCAACTTTTGTTTACCTTCAGACTACAGGCCAGCCTAATGTAGGTCACTCACATGACTGAGTGATTTGTTTACGTTGAGTGTGTACCTGCATTAAAGAAGTGCATATCTACTGTATATCTGGAAAACAACACCATATGCTCAGGATAGCCTTTTTATGCTTAATTTTATGATTTGCAATGAATGCTGGTGGGGGGGGGGGGGGGGGGGGGGTCTTTACCTCTTTGCCTCAGAGGAGTAAGTGATGGTGGAGAGATTCAATTCAGTTTATTTATATAGCGCCATATCACAACAGAATTGTCTCAGGGCACTTTACAGGAACACATACATAGAAAAGCCAATTAGTAAAGTATCTAAGGAATGATGACTTGATGAGTAATGATGACGTTGCTTCGGTCCATCATGGTGAAGAAAAGGTTTAGTTTTAAAGCAAACCTTTCGATTTACTGGTCTTATAAGTTCCAGCCCTCATCTCTGGTCATGAGGTTTGGATCATGGCCGAAAGAATGAGATCCTGAATACAAGCGGCTGAGATGAGCTTCCTTCTTGGGGGGGTTAAACCTTTGAGACCAAGTGAGGAGCTCTGTCAACCGGGGGGAGCTCAGAGTAGAGCAGCTTCACATTGAAAGGAGTCAGTTGAGGAGGTTTAGGCATTTGATTAGGACGCCTCCTGGACAAGGTTTTTCTGAGCAGGCTCTGGGTCAAACCCATACTTACTGGGGGACGATTATATGTCCTCCCTCTAATCTGGAAACAGTTTGGGATCCCTCAGGAGGAGCTGGCCCAAGTGGCTGGGGAGAGGGAAGTATGGGCCTCCCTACTTAGGCTGCTACTCCCGTGACCCGACCCCGGATAAGCGGAAGAAAATGGATGGATGAATGAAAACTATTCAATTGTAACAATTCTTTCAAAGAAATCAGGTCAAATTGCCTCTAGTAGTCTAAGCGTATAGCAGCAAAACAAGCCAACCCTAACTATAGGATTTATCAAAAAGGAAAGCCTTAAGCCCAGTCTTAAAACTGGACAATGTGTCAGCCTCACAGACAGAAACTGGAAGTTGGTTCCACAAGAGAGGCGCCTGATAACTGAAAGATCTTTCATTCTGCTCTGGGAAACTCTAGGAACTGCGAGTAAGCCTGCAGTTTGAGAGCAAAGTGCTCTGTTTGGAACATATGGAACAACAAGATCTGTAATATAAGATGGAGCTAGGTTGTTGAGAGCTTTGTAGGTTAGAAGTACGATTTTGAATTCAGTTCTGGACTTGACAGGGAGCCAGTGGAGAGAAGCTAAAACTTGAGAGAGATGATCTCTCCCACTAACTCCAGTTAAGACTCTGGCAGCAGCATTTTGGATCAACTGAAGACTTTTAAAAGAAGTATTCATGTAAACATAGTTTCATATTAATAATATCTCTTTAAACACCCCCTCAGTGTTAATCCTGTCCATTGGGTGTCCCTGCAGCAGCTGAGAGGAGGTCTGGAGGATCTGGGTGGAGTCAAGTTTCTGTGTCAACTGGCAAACCTTCACAACAAACCAACAGGTGTCCTCCTCCTCTTCCTCCTCCTTTAGACCCACGCAGGCTTCCAGTCACTCACACGCACCGGGGAGGGGGACCGAGTCTTTGCTTGGCAAACTTCACGCTCTCCATTTTACTGTACAGGATTTATTTATTTATTTTAATTATTATTATTATTTGCCCCTTCAAACTTCCGTCCGAGTCACCTGAACGCACCTCCGCACATGATGCACTCTGCGCAGAAAGACACCACCTTCACCAAGATCTTCGTGGGAGGCCTCCCGTACCACACGACCGACTCCAGCCTCAGGAAGTACTTCGAGGTGTTCGGAGACATCGAGGAGGCTGTGGTTATCACCGACCGGCAGACTGGGAAGTCCAGAGGTTATGGCTTTGTGAGTAAAACCATCCGCACGCGAGCAAATCACCTGTGGGCTGATAACACTGAACTGATCAGCTGTTTTCTGTTGGACCCAGACGTCAGTGGAAGAAGATTCTTTATTTTTAAAGAGCCAATGATTAAATGTGACGAATTTGAAGATGTTGCCAAATGAATGTGTGTTTTCTGTCAGGTGACCATGGCAGACCGGGCCTCAGCTGACCGAGCCTGTAAGGACCCCAACCCCATCATAGATGGAAGGAAGGCCAATGTAAACCTGGCCTATCTGGGGGCCAAACCCCGGGTCATCCAACCAGGTGAGCCACTGGACCATCGGCTCCCAAACTGTTTAAGGTTCCATCCACAAAAAGACGAAGCTTATATCTGATAACTGCTTAAATGTGCAACAATCACAGACAACAGACTGTCCTAATGTGCACATTTAATTTTCCATTAATGTATGACGGCTGCTTGTCACAATAAGATTAAGAATGTCCTAAAGCGTTCCTTGTAAAATGGAAGATCCTCACTTGATGTTTCATGACCCACATTGGGGCAGGGGCGGAGCCAAAGGGGTGGCCAGGGTGCCATTTGTCACCCCTGGAACCTGATTGGCCACACCAGGTGATTGACATAGCCCTGAAAGATGAGCCGTTAGGACACGTAGATCTGTATGCTTATATTTTCTGATAGTAGTTCCACTTTGTGAGTCATAATATTAAAGATGGGTATCCATGCCTCGATGATGACTGTAGCATTATTGTGCGTGTGTGTGTGTGTGTGTGTGGTGTGTGTGTGTAGTGTGTGTAAGAGAGACTGAGATAGGGAAATGGATAAACAGAAACGTTAATTAAACTTGAACTGTTAAGAAAAAATTAAAGAGCTTTCTTTAGGTGCTAAGTTGAAGAAACACCATCCATTTTTACACTTCTTCCTTTTTGGGTTGTGACAAACGAGACAAACAACCATTCACTCTCTCACTCTCGCCTAGAGACAATTTAGTTACCATTCAGCCTGACATGCATGTTTTTAGTCTGTGGGAGGAAACTGGAAAAAAACACACATGCACAGAGATAACATGCAAACTTCATCCAGAAAGGTCCTGGGTCGGAATTAGAACCGACAACTTTCTACCTGAGAGGCAGCAGCTCTACCAATTGTACCACTGTGCCGCCCAAGAAACAGAATAGTTTTCTTTATTTGTATGGGCTTCAATGGAACCGCCCCCACCCCCACCCCCCACCTGCCACCTCTTTGGGGTCCTGACCACAACTTTGAGAAGCGCTGAAGTAGACCACAGACATGAACTAAAAAAAACTGAGTCTCCTTAAAAATAAAATAAAATAGCAGTGTTAACACTGAGCGATTAAAGACTCAGCTGAAGACTGCTGAAGAAGCTGAAGCTGAGTTGTTTTGGCTAAAAGTATGCTTGCATGCTGAATGCAGCAAAACTCTAGCTAAAAGTAGAAATGTGCTATCTAAAAGCTAAATTCAACAAAAAGCTAGCTAACAACTAAACATAGCAAAGAGCTTGCTAGAAGCAAAACTTTGCAAAAGTCTAGCTAATAGTAGCCAAATTCCCAGAACTTCCCAGACTGCCAGTCAGTGATAACAACAGATTCAACACAATCTGCAGACATCCTTAGAGAGAAAACTTTTACTGACTGGCTTTTTTTATGTATATGATTGTATCTGTTCAGTGCCCTGAGATGACTTCTGTTGGGAAATGGCTCTATATAAATAAATTGAATTGAATTTAAATTAATTTCTAGAAGCTAAAAGTAGCAAAAACTCACTAGAAGCTAAAAGTATTGAATGGCTAACTAGAAGCTAATAGTAGGAAAAGATTCACTAGAAGCTAAAAGTAGCAAAAGGCTCACTAAAAGCTAAAAGTAGCAAAAGACTCACTAGAAGC
>NC_056502.1:20954548-20986594 GCF_014905685.2 Nematolebias whitei
TCACTAGAAGCTAAAAGTATCAAAAGGCTCTCTAGAAGCTAAAAGTAGCAAAAGGCTCACTAGAAGCTAAAAGTAGCAGAACAATTGCTAAAAGATTTAAATTTAAATGTTTTTTTTCTGGGGAAAAGATGAGTAAATAAAGTTAAATACTTTAAAATGTATAAAGTTTATAACAAAAACATTTCATAGCACCCATTTCCTGAATGAGATGAACATTTTGATATAGGAGTGGCTAAACTAGCACAAAATGTTCAGCTCAGTCTAACCACCTCTGTATTAGAAGTAGGTAAACTGAAAAAAACCTGCTGAAAAATAAAAACCATGAAAACGAGTGTGAAGGCGGAAGACGAGTTGCCAGGCCTGCATCCACACACAGCCAAGTTATCCTGCCGCAGCAACTCTTAAGATTTAATTCAAAATTTAAATATTTAAAAGATGAAAACCTCATCGTTTCATTTAGCTTTTTTTCTCTCTTCATTTTTAACAATGTCTGTTCTTGTTCCAGGGTTTGCATTCGGCGTGCCTCAGATCCATCCAGCATTCATCCAAAGACCGTACGGGTACGTTTGAAAAACTCTCCTCTCTGTGATCAAATCTGTTTGAACAAAAATAGAAACAAGTCATTTAAACTCTGTTTTGTCCTAAACCTGCATTTTATTGTTGCCTCCACCATTTTGTCCACCCTGAATGAGGACATGTGAGTGTTACAGTGTGCTCTCTGATGCTTGACGGCTGACTGCGAGGACGTCCTGTCTCTCTGTCCGTCTGTCTGTCCCACCCACACTCCGAGCCACGGCAGGACTTGACCTCACGCTGTTCTGTGTATCTATCTCTCTCTGATCCGACAGGCTCGGTAACGGTTTAAATAGCTGATGAAGGGGCAGTTTGAGGAATAGCTGAGTCAGCATTGGGCAGAAAGTGTTACCTGTAAACTGTGACAAACGCAAACGAGCCGCAATGGTGACTAGATGCATGGAAGTCTTTGGTTGTTGCTGTTTTTAATGGTTTTCTTTAGTCCGTAGACTGGTGTGTGCCTTGATTTTCAGTATGATGTGGTGTTCAGCTTAACTGTGTGCCTATTTCTACTTGCAGTGGGGGGGCACTGAAGGGTTTTTTTGGGGGGCGGGAGGCAAGACTTGATCAGTTTTCAGGGAGTTATAACTCTGCAATGGAGTGTTGATTCTTTTCACTTTTAATCATTGTGCTTTAGCGTGTTTTATTTTTTAAATTTTATCCCCACTGAAGGTTTTGTTGTCCAAGGGGTGGGCTGATGATGACTCATGGTGCGTTCACTTCCATATCGATCCCTGGCAACAAAACAAACTCTGGCTTGCATGCGGGAGTTTTATATTTTTAATTTATTTTAAGGATGCACGATATTGGATTTTTGGCCGATATGCCGATATGTTAAAACTTATTTGGCTGATACCAACACCGATATTTTTTCCCCCTAGACCTATTTACAGAAACTATAATTCTCTGCTGTGGAATTAAACTACTACATTATTCTGTGTGGTCTTTGTCAGTTTCACCTGCTACTAAATACAGATGCCATAAAGGGGGCTGAAAATGATGCAACACTTCAACTTGGATTATGTTTCATATCAAATTCGTTCATGACATTTACTCTCTCTAACACAGTGACAACACTCGAACAGTGCAAATTTGTAAATTTTCACAAATCTAAACTCAACGACGCACATGATGTCATAACGTGCTGGTGCTGCAGGTGTCCTCGTCACTAGGTTGTCATACAAAAATATGACATACATACATATCTATATTATATTATATTATATTATATTATATTATATTATATTATATTATATTATATTATATTATATTATATTATATTATATTATATTATATATGCCAGAGCCAGAGAGATTTATTTGTCATTCTCATCTGGTACATGTGGTGGAATGAGATTATGTACACAGTATCCCAGTTACATCCAACAATAAAATGTAAAAACAAAAAAAACAGTAATAAGATCTAAGATATGAACTAAGGAAAAAAAAAAAATATATATATATATATATATATATATATATATATATATATATATAAGCAGCGCCTTTTATATCATTGAGTTATTTTAATGAAATGTCCGATATTTAACTTTATCGCTAATATATACCGATACCATGTTGATAATATCGTGCATCCCTAATGATTTATTTTTGTTGTTTCACCACGATGCTGTGTTGTTTTCTATATTAACCTGTTGCTTTCATTCCTACACAGGCCAATTTTTCATTTCCCTTCTCATGAAAGAATGGACACGTTTTTGTTTTCCCACCGGTTCAGAGGCGTCATTTAACACAACAATATGACTTGGGAATGAGACTTTTAGTTCTAAAGCAAACCGGTCATGTTGATAAATTTTAATGGTTTTAAATAACTTCAGATACATTCAGTTTGAGTTTAGGGACGGACTCAAACGCTCGCGGCTTCAGGCTGGAGACAGACCCCAGCCCAGCAGCTGCTGGCCACAGAGAAGCTTCTCAAATTCAGCTGGAAAAAAGGAGTCACTCTGCGGCGCTGTGAATAATGCATGGACCTGACAACAGGTGGGCCGAGCCATGCGCCCGTCAAGGCTTTTGGTTCTGTGCCGCGGATCACCCCTGTGCTCTGCCAGCTTATCTCCAAACTTTTCAGACGACAAAACTTTTGTCTGTCGCCAGAGTTGAGACGCCGCTGTAGAAGTTTCCACGTGCTGCACCGCAACTTTTACCTCGTCACGTTTAAGATTACAGACGTGGACGTCCAGAAACATGCAGCGTAACATTAGCGCGAGTGTGTCGACTCTTCGGAGGATCCTGCTTCTTTTGAAGCAGCTGGGACTCCTCCAGCCCCGTCATTAAAATTTCAGGAGCGGGAGTGAAACAGTAGTGCAGCAGGCAGTTGTCGTGCACTCTGCCACGTGCACTGGAGCAGGAGATCAGCGTGTCCTTTGGAGATGACAAGAGGGGCAAAAATAGCGTCCAGCCTCTCTTGTCAGTCAAGTTGACGAGGTGTGTGTGTGTGTGTGAGGGGGTCTGTAATGGGAAAGGGGCAACTTGTCTGTGGACAAATATAATTCACACCTGCTGCTCAGTATTTTTACTGGGGGGGGGGGGGGGGGGGGGGGGTGACTTCTGCACAAGTTTGAAATGGGGACAAGTTTCCCCAGATACAGAGGTCTGTACACCCTCTTCAGGTGGAACTCCTTCTTTTCTTATTAACTGGAAATAATTCAGTGAATATCTTTTTATGACTTGCTAAACACACTTGGTTTATGTAAATAAAATAAAAAAATCTCATCTAATCACACGTGATACTGAAATTAAATTGATTCATAACTCCCAATTCCCTAAAAAAAATTGGGACGTTGCATAAAATGTTAATAAAAACAATCCACTGATTTGCCAATCTCATAAACCCACATATGATTTATAGTGGAGCGTAGTTCCAATGCCTGATTTGTTTACTAAGAAAAGTTTCAATATCGTTTGATAAAAATAAGGTATTTTAGAACATGATGGCTGCAACACCTCGAATAAAATATGGGACAGGGGTCAACAAAGTGCAAGCGGTACAAATAAACAGCTGGAGGAGCGTATGGCTGCTAAACAGGATAATTAACTACAGGTCGGGAAGAGGCTGAATCCCTAAGAAGTAAAGATGGGCAGAGGTTCAGCAGTCTGCAAAACAATGTTGAAAAATAGTGAAACGATTTCAGAAGAAAGTTCCTCAACTGAAAATTGTCTTTGAATATTTCATCACCCACGGTTCATGATATCAAAATAACCTGCATGATATCAAAATAACCTGCAGAAATCTCAGAGCTCAGAGGACAAGACTGGAATAATTGAAGGCCTTCAGACAGTGTTGCATTCAAAGAACAGGTCCTGATTCTGTTCTGGACATCACTACATGGGCTCAGGAACACTTCACAAACCATTGTCTGTAAGCACAGCTCACCGTGTCTTCCAGAAATGCTGCCTCATGCGAGGAGGAAGCCCTTTGTGAACCCCACCCAGAATCAGTCTCATCTGAGCCAAAGCTCATTTAAGACGGACTGAGGCTAAATGACACTGTTCTGTAAATTTCATTTCATTTTCAAACCACAGATGCCACATCCTTTTTTTTTACTAAAAATGAGAGGAACAAAAGCCTGCCTCTCTGATGGTATGGGGGTGTATTAGTGTCTATGGTATGGGCAGCTTACACATTTGGAACGACAGTGGTGTAGTCTACATTCTTGTAGTGGGCGTACTGTGCTTGGAAACCAAAGTGCCCCAGTTAGTACAATGTAATCGTCAATTTATTTTGATTTTTAAGCATATTGAACATTTCCAATTTTCTCTGATGCTTATATTTGAATAAATGTACAACAAACTGTACAACAGTTGGTTTTGTATCAAAAACGTTATAGAATTTATAAAACCGTATCAAAGCAAAACATGTTCAAGTATTAAGTAAGTACAGAAGTATTAATTATACAATAATTCGCTGCATAAGTGAATGTAATAAACAGGCGCTGAATAGAGACAGATTGTTGCAGAAGCATTTAACTGCCACTTAACATATCAGTGACACGTGCCTAATGATGTGTCATGTGTCATTGGGCACTTTTAAGTGGTTATACTGACATTCTCAAGCTTTTCTGGTGGGTATACTCTGTATGCCCGCGTATCACATAGACTTAGGCCTGTCGCAACAAACATTAAATCAATTAATCACATGATAAATGAAAATGATCAACCTCATTTTAATTTATCGGCTTTATCGTTTCTTCGTGTCTCTCTCTTTCTACTGAAGACACTGGATGACAAAAAGCTCAACTCCACTGACCCCTCCCTTTATCTTTTCTCTTTTAAATCCATTTTAACTCTCGTTTTTCTTCAAGAGACACGCTGCTCGCTCCCTCACTATCCATCCTTCGGTTCAAACAGTCATACTGCCATCTAGTCACCAAAAAAAAAGCCACTACACACAAAAATTAACCAACATTTCTTCTTAAATTTGACAATAATTACTAATTATTGTCCAATTTCAAACAATGTTATCGTTTATTGCAATAATTTCTGAGACAATCGCCCAGCAAAATGTGTTATCGTGACAGGCCTACATAGACTACGCCACTGGAACGACGCCAGTGCAACAATGTACATACAGGTTTTAGAACAACATGGGCTCCAATCCTGCAGAAACCCCAGCACAGACGACCCAGAGCGGTTAACATCAGACAAGAACGGGACAAGAGTCCCCTCCAGAAACTGCAGCAGCTGCTCTCTGCAGGTCTCAGAAGAGGAGGAACACGGCCTCTCTTTTGACACGGGTTGCTGCCATCAAATTCCAAATTTACTTTATTTCTTCAGAAAATGATACAATTTTGGGGCATCACTGGGTTCCATTGTGAATAAAATGTGTTTTTGAGATAAAACAAATCAATGAGCTCAGTTTTTGTTTACATTTAACACGTTTCATATTATTGTTAATTAACACGCTTGGTATTTTCAAGAAAAGTGATTCATCTAAGCCCCCACTTGATAAGATATTGAAACTGATGCAGCTTTTTTTGCCCAAAATGTTTGTAATAAGGAACCCATTAACCCGTGTGGGCATGCCTGTATATGTGTGATGTTAGTGTGCCGGCCAGTGGGCAGAATAACGTCCACTCCTTGAACTGATGTGGTGTTTTGTGAAAAGTCGGCATTTTGTCAAATATGGTTTTCAGTGGTGCAGAGCTTGGCTGTGTCTTCCTTTTTATGTTTCACATTCAGGTGCTCCACCCCCCACCCCCCACCCCCCACCCCAAAAAAAAAAAAAGCTGCACTTGTTTCTTTTGTGGTTTTGCTGCTTTTTAACTTTCCATTTCTAGGTAGGGTTTTTCAGTTTTTAATGAATGGATTTGCTGTGCTCTGAGGACTGGATTGACATATTTGGCACCTGCTTTTCGGTTTTCCGGAGTTTTAGCTTCAACGTTGGAAAGATGACCGACTGTGGCTGTGCTCTGAACCTGTGTCTTTTTTTATCCTGCAGGATCCCGGCCCACTATGTCTATCCTCAGGCCTTTGTTCAACCCAGCGTGGTGATCCCTCATGTGCAGCCCTCTGCTGCTACAGCAACAGCTGCAGCTGCTGCTGCAACGTCCCCGTACCTCGACTACACCGGCGCTGCGTATGCCCAGTACTCTGCTGCTGCCGCCGCCGCCGCTGCTTACGAGCAGTATCCGTACGCGGCCTCGCCAGCGCCTACGAGCTACATGACCACTGCAGGGTACGGATACGCCGTCCAGCAGCCGCTCGCCGCCGCGGCCACTCCAGGAGCTGCAGCTGCAGCTGCCGCCTTCAGCCAATATCAGCCTCAGCAGCTGCAGACTGATCGCATGTAAAAACCATGAGGAGTGCCCGAAGGAGGTTCACTCCTTCAGCGTTTAAGGAACAGTTCAGAGCTTTTCAAATGCAGTTCTGTGAGAAGGTTTTGAAACTGATATTTTAAATCAAACTGTATTTCAAGAACTGCGATAAAATAGTTGATTGGAGCTGTGTCAAGATGGTAGGTAGAAATTTAGCTTTTTGGCCCAATTGGCTTGTTAATCTGGTCAGAGTTAAACTCCTTTTCTCCAAACTGAGATTCAAAAAGCTATCGACAGCAGGTAAGATATTGATTGTTTCCAGCCTTTCCACAGAACCCCAGTTCAAAAGATTTGAACTGTCCCTTCAAAGTTAAAGGGTGGACACCAAGTAAACCTACCAAAGAGCCTGAAGAAGAAAAAACTGAGTCAAATGAGGAATTACTGCATTTTATTTGAGTGAGATCAGTATTGGATGTATATGAATATTTAATATTTATTTAGCGTTACAGTATTTGATAATTGAACAAAACTCACTGGATCTCAGATGAACTGTTGCTAAATTTCACAAAGAGGAATTTACATGAAAATCCGAAGTGCATTTATGTCTTATGATCAGGTTTCTTTTACACTTTGAAAAAAAAAAAAACACTTTCACACACGAGAGCTGTGTTGTTATCCAGTATTTCATAGTTTTGGACCATTACTTTGTTAGCTAAAGTTGCACACACTGGATGGGAAGAGGTTTTAGGGTTGTTGTTGTTTTAGAAGCATTTGGAGTGAAATAGATTAGTTGTCCTGATGTGTTTTTCTTTGAACGTGTTTTTTCTTGATGAAAACACAGCTGAAGCTGGTAAAACTCATTTTGTTGTCTTCCTTCTGCATTACATTACAGGCTAAGCAAATGAGAAGAAATGCTGTTGAACGTGAACTGTTCATTTTGATAAAAATCTTTGTGTGCCTTTTAAATTATGCTATTTATGTATTTATTTTGGAGCCTTAGAGCAATAAACCTTTTAATCGGGTATCAAAGTCGAGCATCTCCACGTTTGCGGCTACATTTTCTACGATCCATAGCGTGTGTTGGGGTTTACCTGCACAGAACAAACCAGTGGCAAGGTGTTCAAAGCTGTTTCTATTTGTCGTTCTCGTGTTGTCTCTAAGGTTTGTAACTCTTAAAACATCTCTTTTATACTTGAACCAGTTTGATAACGGACTGTGCTTGTGTGGGTTTCTAACTTTTTAAAAATGTCTCACATTTTATGTCTTTTTGACAATAAAAGTTTTATCCTGTACTGCATGATTCCGAACAATGTAATTTGGGAAATAAACAGAAAAATGTCTTCAGCTTTTTTTTTTTTTTTTTGACCGTGCTCTGTAATGTTAACGCTTTTCACAGTTTTAAATCTGTTTGATACAAACGTGGCAGGAGGCTTGCTGTTCCAGTCAGGTGAACAGCTGAAGCAAAATAGTGTTTCCACACAGTGGACGTACGTGTAGATATTTCTGCCTTTAATTTTAAAGTCATCTAGCAGCTAAGACATAAAACATCTGGTCCACAAGCCCAAAATCTGGTAAATGAAACTCCAGATCAACACATGACCTACAGTGTCTCATTTAATAAACTACACCGATCTGCACAGGTAGTGTGTGGAAACAGAACATTAGCTCCACTTGTTCTGCAGTCGGTTGCAGGGGCAGCAGCTTGAGAGGAGAGGGCAGCCACATCTACACTCCTACCTAGGGGAAGGGCTTGTTGACAAGTGCCTGGTGACTGGGCTTTCACACATGGGGCCCAGTTGGGCTCAGCCTGAACGACCTACATGGGTTCGCCTTCCTGGGGCCAACATCTGCAATAGGGGCCGTAGAGGGTCAAGTGTATGGTGCCATGAGCTGCAGCCAAAGGCACAGATCACCTTCCATCTATCAGCGTTTAGCTTTGTGCAGGAATTTTGTGCCAACGTTTCTTCATGAAGTTCATACGATCCAATCACACAATTTCCTGTCGTGGACAAGGCTGTTTGACAGAAGGCCTCATATTTAACTTTAAAAACTTAAAACAGACAGACCCAAACCATATACCCACCACCATTGTGCTTTAACAGAAGAGGGCCTGCTGTTTGGTTCAATAAAACAAATGTTTCTCAACATTTAAATATGGTTTATTTCAGTATGTTGTATCCTCCTGACACCTGCTGGTTTGTGTGAGTTAATAGTTCCCGTCCATTTTATATCTAAACTACCCTGAGCTCCGTGTTTGGTGTAAAACAATGACTTTTGACAACGCTTCACTTTCGGTTTCCCTCATTTCTCCATTTCTCTGGTCAAACACCAGAAAGTTTATAGTTACCACAATGGAGCGTAATGGTGCATTCAAGCTACCAAAACGCAATCCTAATTTTTAACACATTTAAAGGAAGTACAAATGTTTTCGTGTTTTTTGTTAATTTATTACATTGCTACAGTTAAAACTATAAAGTACTAAGTTGACTATGTATTTACTAATAATAGATTTTGTTTACGAAATTAGGGAAAAACAGTCATGCTAAAAAAATATTTTAAATGTATTTGAACCTAATTTGCGGAATTGTCTCGATATTTTTTAACACGCTGTATTGTAACTTACTCCACAAATTAATTTCACACCGTCATGGATCGAACAGAATTAAATATTCAAGGATTGTTTCAAGTTTGTGCTGCAGATGTTCGATTTTCCATCTTTTTACGTGAACCTTAACGCAGCTTCCGCTTTAGGCAGAGACCATCAGTGGTTGGGTTTCCATAAACTGTAGTTTTAACAAAGTTTAATCTCCTTAAACATTAAATCACCTGCAAAAGAAGTGTACCGAACATCTCTGAGGTGGGCAGCTTGGATTTACTATTTTATTGCAGATAATAAATGTACCTTAAGTTGTTAGTATAACTTTTTAATCAGCTCCTTCCGTAGGCTAACACAAGTGAAATTTCATTCGACGTAAAAAAAAAACCACCTAAAAAATCGACATTATTTTAACTGCAAACAACTAAGAGAGGATTATTTCAGCTGGATTTATTTAATTTTGTGTATTCTTCAGGAAGTTAAACGCTGTGTCGGCAGTCTCTTAATTCGAGTAAATTTAAATATTTGGTTAAAACATGACAACACTAACCACTGTGATTTGCTTCAAAGTACTGATAGCTTTAGTGTCATGTCTATAATGTTAATGTATACCACGGGTAATGTTTTTTTTTTTTTTTTTTATTAAAAAAAGATCGCTGCTTAACAATGCTAACATCCACCGGAAGTTAGCATTGTCACGTGACTATTGATGTCGCTTTAACCACCGCCATTATCGGATCTTTGCTGTTTAATCTTCATAATAATCGTTTTTTTCCTTTAACTTTTATGTTTCTGACTCTAGTTTTCCTCCGCTCGTGACGGACTCTCCTCCCACTCCGAGGCTGTCAGGTTGAGCGCCGAGAAGACCGATTACTCGGTGCAGATGGGAGACTCCCGGCCTCCTGCCTTCGATCATCCCACGTTTCCTGTAACGTCTGGCACGAGCGTGAGAGGCCCGCAGATGCACGGCGGGGCCACAACAACGGGGCCGACGGCCTTCGCACAGCCGCCTGTTGTCTCTGGACCTTATGGACTGGCCCCAAACCCACAAAGAGGAGGCTTGGAGGGCTTTGACAACCCTAATTACCCTGCCAATCCTGCCCCCCCATATTCCCCACCAGCCCCTGGCTTTGTTGACAACTACAGTGGTAAGCAGCGTGAGTTACACAGACATGATGGCAGACCCATCACATGTAAATTTATCTCTTAGCAGTTTTATTGTGTATGCCATCTCTACTATAGATGTTTATTGCAATAAATGGCATGCAGCCCACCAGTTCATGTAATGTCTGTAATAATCAAATTATGTGCACTGTACTTATTGTGCCTTGCCAACCAGGCTACTCAGTACTTTAAAACACAATCTGTTCCCTCATACACACACACTATTACACCTCTACAAAGCCAATATGAATTGTAGAGTCTAATTGGTGTTAATATTAGTTAATGTAAAAGATACCAGGGCTAACTTTGATTGACACAGTGCACAATCTGATTCCAAAGAAAAAAAGTGCATTAATTACAATATTTACTCACTGCTTTGGACCAGTTTACTTTGCAGCTAATATTCATGTCTCTAAACAGGAACTTGGGTCAGGAGGTTCAGATAATAATAGACGATGGTGGGGGAGGTTCTTGTAACAGCAGTGAGTTAATCCACTTTAGGGGGATCTGAAATCATAACAGCTTCACCTGTGTTTAAATAAAGTTTAAAATATATAACAAATAATATGGAATATATAAATTCAGCTTCCCCAACCTGCCTTTGTTATACCTCTGTTGGGGGAGGGGGGGGTTGGGGGGGGGGGGTCAACCCTCAACCCCTAAATAGAGGTAAAAATAGTGAAACAAAAATATGTTGGTAGTGTAGATACATCAGTTTGATCTGTGTGGTTGTCTCTTCAGGTGATGTTTTCCACAACGAGGAGGCTCCTCCACCCTTTCCCGACAACGAAGACTTTGATTTTGGATTGGACAACAAGAGCATACGAAGAGCCTTCATACGAAAGGTAAGAGGATTCTGGCTAACGGAGCGATTAAAAAAAAGAAACAGTCCAATGTCGCAGCTCAGAAAGCCACAAGATAAATGTTGTTGTTGCAAATTTCCACCGTTAAAAAAAGGACTTTTGTAGTCGGCTGCATTATTCAGTTATATTATTGCATTATAATAAACACAATGTGCAGTTTTGTTTACATTTTTACAAGAATTAAAGGAGAGGGCTAGAATAGCGTTATAAGCAAAACAAAAAGAAACTGTTTCAGACCACAAAAGGATCAAAATGACCCTCCAGCATACAGATAGAACGTACAGGGATGAGTTTCAAGGTTTGAAGTGAGTCTCAGAGCTCTGTTGTAGACTGGAACAAGGATGTAGTCCTGTAGAAGGCAGACCTAATAATCAAATTGTGATCCTTATAGGGCCCTTTTTTATAGCCTCAGAAGATGACTTGTTCACCTTTATGCACTTTGGGCTATATTAAAAATTAAGAGATGAGTTATAAGACATTAAAAGTCGTCAGGTTTGTGAAGTTTGCCACAGATCGCTGGACAGACTTCCATCTTCACCTCTCTGTTTTGAGTGGAGTTATAGTTCATAATGCCTTTGACTTCACTAGCTCGTGTCTCCTGATGTGCTCCAAAGACGACCCACATGCGACAACTTGAGAATCACAAATAAATCTTGACCAGTCGCCACGTGTCTGCTGCCTATTGTTTCCCTTTGCTCTTCTCCCAGGTTTACTTGGTGTTGACTGCTCAGCTGCTGGTGACGTTTGGGTTTGTGGCCGTTTTCACCTTCGTGGAGGAAGTCAAGAGATTCGTCGCGAAGAACCTCTGGACGTACCTTTTGTCCTACGCTGTGTTTTTCGTGTCAGTCTGCGTCATCGGCTGCTGCGGAAATGTTCGTCGCAGACACCCCTGGAACCTGGTGGCTTTGGTAAGACTTCGCTTAATAAGAAACTTGGTGGTAAAATGGAAGTTTAGACTGTTTTGTTGCTCCAAAACCTAGATTACTCTTCACACACACCCTGTTCTGGTCCTATACTTTGACTCTGTACAGATGTGTGCAGCAGTCCTGATCATCTGCGCTCTTCTCTCTCGTTTCAGTCCATTCTGACTCTCAGCATGTCCTACATGGTGGGAGTGATCGCCAGCTTCCATGATACCGAGTCAGTCATCATGGCAGTGGGAATCACAGCAGTTGTGTGTTTCACGGTGGTCATCTTCTCCATGCAGGTTTGTTGTGTGGCATCCAGTTTCCTGTGTGTTTATACTTTACAACTGAACATGACGTCACCGCTCTCCTCTCCTCTCCCACAGACCAAATACGACTTCACGTCTTGTTACGGCGTGCTGTTCGTTAGCTTGATTGTCCTGTTCGTCTTCGGCATCCTCTGCATGATCTTCCAGAACATCATTATGCAGATTGTGTATGCTGGACTGGGAGCATTACTCTTCACTTGTGTAAGTGTTCATACAAGCAGTTTGTCGTATAGTTTGGGATTTTATACAAGAAAAAAAGGTTGTGAGTAAAATGCCTCTTAGTACCAATTTATATCAGTTTGTAATTTACAATCTCTGAAGCTCGTATACAAATTTAAAAAGACTGGCATGGATTAAGAGGCATTGTTCAGGTATTATTTATATTATTATTCAGGATTTTATTTGAACTTTAATCAAATTCATTTTGCAACAAACTGACCAAATACAATTACAATAAAAACTAACTTCATATAAAGCAAGATTTGGCTGCACAGAGGAAAATATGCCTTTTTAAAAAGAGAAGTTCACTCGAGTATGTTCAGCAAAATCTATAAAAATTGCTGTAAAAAACTGAGGGCAGAGGTTGTGGAAACACTTAAATTCAGAGGGAAGGACGGGAAATTCTGGAAATGAGCTTCAGACGTAATGCTGATCTTGAATGTATCTGAAAACAAATGTCTTCTTTGGGAGAGAAAAGGTTCTTGGTAGCTGTTAAAACGAAACGGATGTAAAGTGGACATACTCTCCAGGTTCTTCTACGTAATCTAACCCATGAAGGGAAAGAGTTGCCCAAAAAGGAAAAATGTGGTTTTCATGCAAGCGGAGCATCGATCTACTTCTGCGTTCTCCTAATCAAACATCTCGTCTGTACTTTAAATAATAATAATACATTTTATTTGTATAGCACTTTTCTAAGTACTCAAAGATGCTTTACATGAGTCAATATATATATATATATATATAATATATATATATATATATATATATATATATATATATATATATATATAAAATCAACAATGCATAACACATAAAAACAGTAAAACTTTAAAAAGGGCACATTTAAACATTAAAAGCAATTTTAAACAGGTGTTTTTTTTAGTTCGTTCTTAAAAGTGGGGAGATCGGAGCAGGCATGAAGCGGTTGGGGCAGTGGGTTTCAGAGGGTGGGGGCAGCGATGGAGAAGGCTCTTGTCTCCCCAGGTTTGGTCCTACAGGGGAGAGACAGAAGGTTGGCATCGGGGGAGCGGAGGGAAAGAGAAGGAGTGTAGTGATGGAGCAGGTCGGTCAGATTATGGAGGGCTTTGAATGTGATGAGGAACATCTTGAAATGGATGCGCTGAGTGATGGGGAGCCAACGGAGTTTCTGCAGGACAGGAGTGATATGTTCACGGGAGTGGGTGTGGGTGAGAAGGCGCGCAGCAGAATTTTGAATATATTGCAGTTTGTTGAGAGTCTTAGATGCTGTACCGTACACAATGCTGTTGCAATAGTTAATTCTTGATGTGACAGAGGCATGGATTAGGAAGTCAGCAGTGGAGCGAGTGATGGGCGGAGTCATGCTATGCTTTTAAGATGGAAGAATGCAGTCCGAGTTATAGACGTGTGATTCGAGTGAAAGAGTGGAGTTGAGGAGAATACCAAGAATACGAATGAGTGGTGATGGAGTGAGAGTGATGTCAAAGTTGAGGCAGAAGTTTTGAGTGGACTTGGTATCACTATGTGGACCAACGAGGAGTATGTCAGTTTTGTCAGTGTGTAATTTGAGAAAATTGTGCTTCATCCAGATTTTGATGTCAATTTAGCAATGGGTGTGGATGGGATGTCTTCGTGCACTGGGTCGCACCTGCTGTGAGTTCAGAGGTGGAACAAAAGCTTTTATTTGTCACTTTCAGTTTCTGAGGCTGCAGCTTCCGTTAAGACATCAGAACCTGGATGTGGTGTAAAGACGTTCCTCGTATAAAAACAGGAAGCTTTCTTCAAACAGACTGAACTGCGTGGGCCTACAGATTGTTTAATTTCTGATCCGCTGCGTTCAGTACCAACCCTGGTCGAGACTGAAATGTGAAACTTGCATTTTACAGATTTAATTTCAGAAATCTGCTACTAAAGAAAAAATCCTTCTCTAGGATTGAGAAAATACTACCAGAAGTGACATAACAGTCTCCTACAATATATGATGAAGCAGTAGACTTCCCCCAGAACATGTAGACTTAAGTAGATGTGATTTCCTGCGTTTTGGTGTATTTGGTGTGTTGTTAAATATGTGCTTGTAGATAAATAATGTTATTAACTTATTTTGATATATATGAATGTTTCTGTTCAGTGCCCTGAGATGACTTCTGTTGTGACTTGGTGCTATAGAAATAAACTGATTTGAAATAGAATTGTTTTGAAAAAAAAAAAATATATATATATTTTTTTTTATTTTATTTTTTTTATTATTATTAATTTAAATATTTTTTTGTGTGTGGACCCCGAAGCACTGGCTCGTGACCCCAGTTTGAGAACCATTGTTTTAGAAGTATTTCTTTAAATTTAGTTAGTAATAATAGTATTAGTAAGTAATAACGTGTCTGCCATTAATGATCAAAAACATACTGTTTAAAACTAAAGTCAAATTCTAAGCTCATCAGTATGAATTAACGCCAGTTGTTCATCGCCGCAGCCAATGAGACCTTCAGATATTTATGAAAAGCTGATTAAGTAGCATCCCTGTGATCTGACGAGCAACAACAAATCTGATCATGTATCAAATTTATCCAACTTTTTTCCTTTAATTTTCATCTTCAGTTACTAACCCTTATGTTTTTCCCCTTCTGGTGAAATCTGTATACATTTTTAGAATAGATTGTGCAATGCTTGCCATACAATACTTTCCACAACTTTTGTCATCCACTAAGAAATACATGTATAATAGGTTTTGTCCAATTAACCTTTTGGCATAAGAACTCTAATAGTTGTTTAGATTCATTATTCACAATCACCATGAGTTATCATAAAGCCATATGATGTGGATACTTTTTCAAAGTGATTTATACAAAAAAAGCTGTTGTGTGAAACACTTTTGTTTATTGCAGCGTGAAAGCTGTCATCCATGTCATCACTCTTTGTTGAAATCAGGTCTCTCTTGTAAATGAGTCCTCGAGGCTCAGTGGGATTAACCTGTCTAAATAAAGGTTGAAGGGGGGGGAAAAGGTGCAGTGAACAGAAAGTGTCTGACCTGTTGTGGATGTTTGTTGCAGTTCCTGGCTGTGGACACACAGATGCTGCTCGGCAACAAGGAGCTGGCTCTGAGTCCAGAGGAGTACGTGTTCGCAGCTCTGAACCTCTACACGGACATCATTAACATCTTCCTCTACATCCTGGCCATCATCGGCCGAGCGAGAGGCTGAGTGGCGAGACCGGCGTTTCATTTCTGTTTGTTTCTGATTCGCTTCGTTTGCTGTTTTCATCTTCAAATGATTCAAGGTTGCTTTTGCCTCATCTCATGTAAGCTTTTATTTTGAAATGATGCCATTAGTAGCTGCTTTAGGTTGTGATTTTGTTCAACCTCTTGTAATAAGAATATATTTTGGTAACTGAAGTTATATCTTATGCTGTACAAAGAAACTGAAGAGAACTTAAAATCTGTGCCAGTGTTTGGTACACTTGCCCCCTTTTTTCTGAGCCTTTTAGTTCAATAGGTCAGTTTTGTGTGATGTGCATGGATGTTGACATGCACACTGCACATGTGAGATCCGTCTGAGGTGACTTCTGCTGTGGTTATAGACTGCTTGATTGAGACGAGACAACTCTGGAAAATCAAATTGTAAAGTGAGCCTGGGACTGATTTATACATTCTATATTTAAATATTTTAGGGACGCACGATATCGGCATGGTGTCGGTCGATGTTAGTGATAAAGTTAAAAATCGGATATTCCATCAAAATAACTCACCAATATAAAAAGGTGCTGTATATATATATATATATATATATATATATATATATATATATATATATATTAATATATATATATTTATATATATATTAAGTGTGTGTGTGTGTATGGCACTGTTTTTGTATGACAACCCAGTGCTAGGATGTTATGACATCACACACACCGTTGAGTGTAGAGTTGTGAAAATTCACAAATTTGCAATGTTCCAAGTGTCTGTGTCAGAAAGAGTAAATGTCATTTAAAAAATTGACTCTAAACATAATTCAATTTGAAGTTTTCAGCCCCTTTTTGGCATGTGCATTTAGTAGCAGGCCAAATTGACAAACACCATGCAGAAGAATGTAGTACCGTTTTTTTTTTATACCACAGGAGAGAAAGCGATGTCTAAAAACTAGTCTCTGTAAGCAGGTCTATGAAAATGAATATGGGTATTGGTATCACTTATCAGCCAAACAAGTTTTAACATATCGGCGTAACGGATATCGGTCAAAAATCCAATATTGTGCATCCTTAAAATATTTCATAAGGACAAAAAAAGCAAAAGGGAAAATCAGAAGGGCTAAAGAAAGAGTAGTGGATTAAGACGCAGCATCTGAGTCTTTAAACTTTATTCACCGTTAAAACGCTTTAAAAAAATGAAAAGTGATCCCGGTGTTTAGTTTCCTCTTTTTCTGTCAGAGTACTATTTTAATATTTTTCCACTTTGTTGTTTTCATGCTTTGATAATTTGTTTTTCTCCAAACCTGATGTCTGGTTCTTTGTATGACTTTAAAAAATAAAACAAACATTCCATCAACTGAACACAGTTTTGTTTAGATTCAGTTTTTAATCCTGTCTGTGTTCAGAGCGTGCCGGGTGTTTTTGGAGACTCAGCTGTGTAACCGCTAACCGGAAGCCTCAGGATGAACATAGAAGCGTCTGTCGCGGCTTTACAGGTCCAAAACCTTCAGCTGGTGCAGGAAAACGATCAGCTGAAGTCGAGGGCCAGTCTGCTGAAAGAGAACGTGGACCTGAGAGCCGGGCTGAGCCGCAACACCCTGGGTGATTTCACAGGTACTGTATCCATTCACCAGTAGGAGGCAGCCACTGAAGAACTGGTTTATTTTAATTCACTGGGACAGTCTGCTCATTTGATCAATAACTTTTAATGTGACTTATGGTGCAACGTATTGTACAAATATCAAATGTAAAGTTTTTGTGTTATTTAACAGCTAAATTAAAAAAAAACTGACCCAGGCTGTTTCCTAGCAACCATGATCTCTGACTTTAGGAGGAAATAAGACTCAAACTAGTACTAATTAAAGTTTTAAGCATCGTGTTGGGACTTAATAATGACTCGCGTTTAAACCTATGACACATTATCCTCTTATAAGAACTTTACGCAGATCTGTAACCCTGTTGATGTGTTAAATCGTGGGAACTCAAAAGTTCTTCAGTTCACATAATTTATAAAAATAATCTGTCGTGAATAAAATGCAACGTAGAAAATGAGCATCGCACGGTTAGTAAATCCCATTTTGAAAACGCCATCACAAGATTTCCACAGCTACGGTATTTTGTGGTGTTTTATACATTTTCTTCATCTAGGTTTCATGAACATTATTTTATTTATTCAATCATTTATATACTTTCATTAAATCTGTTGTTCTTTAAATCAACTGGTTGCACAGCGTGTCGCAAGATCATTAAGAACAGAAGGAAGGCAGAACAGGTTGGGGTTGTGTAGAAATAGTCATTTTAATGGGTGGAACGGTGGCGCAGATGATAGAGCTGTTGCCTCGCAGCAGGAAAGTTGCCGGTTCAAATCCCAGCCAGGGGTCTTTCTGGGTGGAGTTTGCATGTTCTCTCCGTGAGGCATGGATTTTCTCTGGGTACTCCAGTTTCCTCCCACAGACCAAAAACATGCATGTTAGACTGATTGGTAACTCTAAATTGTCTCTAGGTGTGAGTGAAAGAGTGAATGGTTGTTTGTCTCTGTCCCTATGATGGACTGGAGACCTGTCCAGGGTGTCCCCCGCCTCTCGCACAGTGACTGCTGGATATAGGCACTGGTGACCCTCGCAGCCCGAAAAGGAAGAAGCGAGTAAAGATGATGGGTGGATTGTAATTTAAATGAATTCAATTCAATTCAAAAATACTTTATTAATCCCAGAGGGAAATTATTTGTTGTAGTAACTCATTATCCTTATTTCATTAAGAGATGTTATAGATAGTGATGGCTGTAGACAGGAAGGATCTCTTGTAAAGGTCCATCCCACAGTGGATCCTAAGAAACTGGCTGCAGATGCTGTCCGATCCGTCCACCCAGACTCTGCTGGACTCTCGGTTCCCCTCGGGCTGTAGAACCACCAGAATGCCAGACAGAACTCCTCCCAGAGCGATGGTCACTCCTCCCAACAGTCTGCCGAGCTCCTCGTCGCTGCAGATAGCCAACTGTAGGTGCCAAGGGATGATCCTGTCCTTCCACTGTCATGAGTCATGTTTCCTTCTAGTTCCAGGATCTCAGTGGTCAGGCACTCGAGCACAGCTGGCAGGTAGATGAAAATGCATCCACAGAACATCCTTTTCAACTCATCTGAGATTTGGGGCTGTATTTGAGATATTATTTGAGCTTTTGAGATGTTAATCAGCTGCTGGTTGTAGAAAACTGCCTTGTTGCCATGGTTACGCATCATAACAAATGTCCAAAACTAAAAAAGTTTCAGTAAAAATCCTTCCAGCTGCACAGCATCTGATACCAGAGGAAACAATCATCCCAAAAATTGTGATTTACATCTGAAAAAGAGGAATTAGTTTCCAAAAGCAAAATCTCAGAATGAAAGTAACAGAGCTGCTCCAACATGCAGCCACCTTCAGCAGCGCTATTCTAGAACCAATAAATGCTAAATGCATCTAAATGCTGTTTCTCATTATATTCATGCTTTATCAAACAAGTATTAGTGAAATTGAAGTACTGTTAGTTTTTTGGAAGTTTCTGAAACGTCCTTGCAGAATCACTGCAGCACTGCCATCATAAACTATGGGAGGCATGGTCAGACCTCACGTTTGTGTCTGTTTTTGTAAAACAGTGACTCTGGGTTTTAAACTGATACATTACTGATAATTAACAAGAACCGTTTGTTTCCAGTCTGCTCAGCCTGCAGTCTGTGGCAGCACACTTTCGACGAGCGACAGTTCAAGAGAGAGCTGCAGCAGACCAGATCCAGGTTTGAGCATCGAACATCGTCTCCCGTGCAAAGCTCTGCACACAGAGACACCGACGAGGCAGCAGAGCTTCAGAACAGCCGGGCTGATACCCCACTTTGTGGTGCAGGTGTCACAAACACAACAAATTTTATAAGCGAACAATCATGCTGCCAGTGCTTTTTCTTTTTTATGTGTTAATTTTCATCATTTATTTGCAGCTCAACCAAGACTGCTGGGGGAGATTGCCTACCAGCTGGACAGGAGGATCCTGTCCCATGTCTTCCAGGCTCATAGGAGGCTCTATGGTTTCACTGTGCTCAATATACCAGAGAAAATTGTAGAGGTAATCACTTGTTTGGTTGATTGTTCATGGAGACTTGCATCGATCCGTTATCTGCCTCTTGTTTCTGAGTTGTGTTGTGGGGGAACAGCGTGAGCAGGGAGGCCCAGACATCTTCTGCAGCCGTAGACTGACAGCTCCGCCTTGCAGCTCAGCTCCCTTTTCACCACAGTAGAAGTCTCATGGAGACTTCTAGTCATTTAGTAGAAACTTGCCTTAATGGATGGTAAAAATGGTACCCAGGTTTATTTTAGATACAAGAAGATTTGGGTTGTATTTGTACTAACCTAGAAGGAAGTGAAAACTCTTTCTTCCTGTGTTGCAGGTGAGTACTCACCCGGTGACAGGGAAGGTGGATGAGGGCTACCAGCTTCTTCTCAGTCAGAGGTATACAGAACTTATGGACATGCTGGGCCAGCGTGGGTACAAAGCAGCTCTGCACGCTCCTTTCTGTGAGTTCATCGTCAACTCCTACGGTATCCTGAGGCCAAGTAATGGAGCCGATGAGACCGAATACAATAATCCGGATTTTCTAAGGATGATGATCGGGACCACTGCTCCAAAGAAGCTTCAGAAGGACCTGTTTCTGGTACTCGATTGTCTCTGTTACATGGCAGCGCAGGACAGGAGGTCTCTCCTCTTCTGGTAGTCATCACTGCATTCAAAGCACAGCAGACCAGGACAGAACCATCCATTATATGAGGATCAGCTAAAATAAACCACAAAATGCACTGAATATACTGCAAGCCTCTTGTTTTACACATCTCTGCTATTTTCCATAGCAGAACTAAGCATTTAAACAACAAGTACATGAAACATTCAGGGTTTCCTGTGCTGTTTCAAACATAAACAAAGTGAGACTTGTTAAAGTCATTTAAATATGACTTGATTTTCCAGTTTAATCCATTGTGGCAGTCTTATTTTTATCCTATAAAATAAAAAATAAATCATACTTAACAACTTTTGAAACAATGAACTCAAAAAGGGATTTTCATATAAAAATCTAAATAGTTGTTAGTTCAGAATAAGAAAAACTAATTTTAGAAATTCCTTTGTCAACACCAAACCTGCAAAAGGCCAAGTTCACCTGGAAGAGGAAAAATTGCCATTTTGTTTAATGTTTTTAAAAAAATATAAACAAAAAATAACCTTTTGTATTGTTAGCTTTATTAGCAGCTAAATGTTACTGTAGCGTCATTTGTAAAACAAAAACAACAAAAAAACTTTACAGTCATAGGTGTTTCTGTTATTAGTTAAAAATTATTTTAAACACTGGTCAAACATTAAGAAATCTTGCCAAAACCAGAGTACATTGTATAAAAAATACGCAACATAAATGAGAAGTTAGCTTCTTTTTATTTTTTGTTTTATTTTTTGATCGGTCGCGTAGGACGAGGTCACGTGTCATGCAAAGCGGAAGAAAACAAACGAACAACAACAACAACAAAAAAAACCGACATGCCAAGCCCTTCACCATGGCAACCGCAGCGGGGCGTGGCCTAATGCCACGATTAGCATGATAGCATCCGGGGTTTGATTCAAAATGGATTTACTTATTGTTCGTCTGGTTGTCTGTTTTACACTCTGAAGCTTTTTGGCTTAAAATGAGTTCATGACAACTTGATACGTACTTTAATAAAAACGCAAACAGGTTTCTTTGTTTTTGACTGATCAACGGACAGTGCTCGCGCTAAGTTAAGGTAAGAGTTTCACAAGCTAGCCGACAGGTGACTGCTGTAACAGAAATATGCTTATGCATTATAAATCATTTATTATCAAGGGTTGGAATTCAGAGGCACGATGTTATATCCATACAGTCATATTTAGTGGGAGTTTCTCGCCACAGAATAGTTAAACTTATGTAAACTGTTTCTACTGAACAAACACCTGGTGTGTTCAGGTTTACTGCTGTTGTGTTGAGCAGCATAGATTAAAGCAGGAAGTCTGCTGTGGGACTGAAAACTACAAAGTCCTACTTTAACTGTAAATAAAGGAGAGAACTGCAGAAATATTGTGCTTTCTGAGGTACACAATGAAACCAATAAAAAACAGTAAACCTGCTATAATTTGAATGAAGACATTAAAACTTAAAAATAAATATGTGTATTTTACTTTGTGAATTTGTTATGTCTGATATATACTTTACATTTTAAATCAAATTGCCAAAGAGCAAGTTTAGAGATATATGTGGTAAACTTCTGCCTCACCAAACGATCATAGCAGTGTCTATAATGTGTAAAAGGTGTGATTTAGGATTATAAGGGCTGTATTACATGTTTAAGCCATGAGTCATGGTGATGTAAAAACTGCATGCTGTCTCTTGCGTCTCCTTCCTACAACATGCACAGGCATGAAGTCAAAAAGCCAGTCACTCCTGATGACCCATGCAGTAAATGTTGAACATTGATTGTGTCAGGGCAAAAAGGCAAAACATGTTTATCTGGGAAGAAAAGAAATGAGAATAGGAAGACCCGTGCGGCAGAGACGTGCTGTCAGATGTTTTCTTTCATGTTAGGTTGCAGGAACAGGCTTGTAGTAACCGTCTGCATTTCTCTCTTGCTTTAGTTTCCAGTGGAGCTCTGGAAGGAGACAAGAATGAATGAATGAGGCCAAAACTGGACGTCCGGATTGTTTTTATCCTGTTTGTTGTTTGGGAACAGTGGAGAGACATGAGTCTACGAGAATCGCCCTTTCCTAATAAGTTTGTTGAAGGTGTCCATTCCGTGGGATGGGTATTAATCTTTCCTTGTTTCTGGTATCTCGACCGCCTCATTGCTGTGTGCAAATCCACCACAAAGGAACAAGCTGAGCGAAAGGAGCAAGAATGCTACCTCCATCCTCTCAAGGTCTTCTTCGGCTCTATTGTCTTCTTCATTTTTTTTGTCCTCACAGCCCCCCTGGCTTTCCTGGGCTTGCTGCTCTGGGCGCCCCTTCAGGCCTGCCGCAGGCCTTTTACCTACCACAAAGAGGCGCCAACGTCACTAGAGATGGAGACGCACAGGGGCTTTGAGATAGCAGGACAGGCCTCGCTTACCTTTGCCTCTGGTAACTTGTGTCTTCTGCCAGACAGCCTGGCTCGCTTTAACAACCTTGGCCACACACTGCGCAGGGCGTCTACCGTCGGCCAACTCATCGTGACGAGCCAGTCAAATTACCAAAGCGCCCCCACTGGGTTGCCCTCTCAGGAGCAGAGCGAGGAACCTTGGGAGGTGCTGACATCTTTTCCAGCCAATCTTGACATCTTGTGCCTCGAGGAGGTGTTTGATAAGAGGGCAGCCCAGAAGCTCACCAACATACTAAAGCCAGTGTTTGGACACATTCTGTACGACGTTGGTGTGTACGCCTGCCAGCCGCCCTGCCGGTGTTCGTCTTTTAAGTTCTTCAACAGCGGCATGTTCTTTGCCAGCAGGTTTCCTGTGCTGCAGGCTCAGTACCACTGGTTTCCCAACAGCAGCGGAGAAGATGCTCTCGCTGCCAAGGGCCTCCTCTCTGCTAAGGTGCCGAGCTCAGTCAAAAATCTGATCCAGTCATTTCAAATCTTCACTGTTTAGAGTTTAAAACAGTTTTTTTTGTTTGTTTTTTCACGTCTTTGCTAAAACAAGAATGTTCACCTGAGCTAAGATAGCATCTGAGATAATGCAAACAGCTCGTTATGCAAAGTTCATTTGGGGCATGCATATATTGGAAACAAAGAACTTTGTGCAGATAAACCACTGTTTATTATTGTAGTTGGTCAGAAGCATCACTGACGTGTACATAAAGTAAAATAGTAAAAAAACAAAACACTGAGTTTAGCTTTCCAGAGTAGCTAATGCCATGTTTAATGCAACAACCACTACCATAGTTGTCATCTTTGTCTTGCAGCAACCATAAAATAAGTTCAGTTCCTGGTTCTTACATGTAAGTTGGACACGGTGAAAATGTTGTTGAAATTCCCAGGTGTTAATCGGACAGAATCAGAGCAGGAAGAAAGTTGTCGGCTATTTTAACTGCACACACCTTCATGCACCAGAGGGCAAGTTTCCATTTTTAATTTGGTTTTCTCAGTTGACATTTTTGATTTTGCATTTCATTGTGACAAAATGAAAACGAGTTTGGTTTATGATACCTTCTGTGTTCTCATCAGGGGACGGGAGAATTCGCTGTGAGCAGTTGGACATGGTTGCCAGTTGGATTGCTGATTTTCAGGCTGCCAACAAACAGCCGGAGGAGGAGGTGGTTTTTGATGTGCTCTGTGGAGATTTCAACTTCGACAACTGCTCACCTGGTGTGTCTCTTGCAGAAAAACAAAAAAAAAAAGTTTTTGTTTACGTTTGTATTATTTTGATCCTTTTAATTGCCATTCAGAGCCATGTCAAAAACCTGTTCTAAGACATTTTAAATACTTTTTTCTAAATTAGATGACACTCTGGAACAAAATCACGGTTTGTTTGAGGAGTACAGAGACCCTTGCAGGGCAGGACCTGGAAAAGAGAAGCCCTGGGTTATTGGTCAGTGCAGTACCAACTAAATAAATGAACTAGAAATAAAATGTCCTCATATTTACAGCATGTGGTAAAGTAGCAACTCATAGTGTGGTTTTCTCTTGAAGGGACTCTGTTGGAGCAGCCCACGATGTACGAGGATGAAGTGAACACTGCAGAAAACCTCAAAAGGTTGCGTTCGTTGTAACATTAACATGTTGAAAGCTGCACTTTCACACTCTCTCATCTCCATATGGATTCACTCTGTCTTCTTTGTTTACGTGTAGAACGTTGGAAACAGAGGAGCTGAGGAAGCAGTACATCTCCCCTCCTGTTGCTGCTGAAGGCTTCCCGTTGGTTTACCCAGAGACCGGCCAGCCGTGGATCGGGCGACGGCTCGACTACATCCTCTACCGGGAAAGCTCCGTGTCAAAGCTGTACAGAACAGTTAGTGTGACGCCTCCTTTTTACCTTCACCTGTTCCAGTTCTCAGCTACTTCTGCTTGAGCTTAAACGTGACTTAGAAAATGTGTGATGTGCTGAGAATAAGCACGTATGAATAGTTGCACAACTGCTAACAAGATTTCTGGCATCCTTGTTGCCATTTAGGACATTGAAGCGGTGACCTACATAACGCAGCTGGCCGGCCTCACGGACCACATTCCTGTAGGTTTGAGACTGAAAGTCACCATGGACTCCAGCTGTAACGACGTATGACAGTAACCAGAAGAACCCAATGTACAGTTGTACTCGACACAGGCAGAGCAAGGCTTTGATAGAACACTGGAGTTTGTCATTTCTGTTGCAATGTCCTGACAAGTGGGTTGACAGCGGTGCTTGAAAGTTTGTGAACTCTTTAGAATTTTCCGTATTTCTGCATAAAAATGACTTAAAACATCATGAGATGTTCACACAAGTCCTAAAAGGTGATAAAGAGAACCCAGTTTAACAAACGAGACAAAATAAAAGAAAAAGAGTTGTTGATGCTCATCAGGCAGGAAAAGGTTACAAAACCATCTGTAAAAAGTTTGGACTCCACCAATCCACAGTCAGACAGACTGTGTACAAATGGAGGACGTTCAAGACCATTGTTACTCTCCCCAGGAGTGGTGGGCCAACAAAGATCACTCCAACAGCTTGCTTGTAACAGTCGACAAGGTCACAAAGGACTCCAGAGTAACTTCTAATAACTGAAGGCCTCTCTCACATTGACTGATGTTGATGTTCATGAGTCCACCATCAGGAGAACACTGAACAACAATGGTGTGCATGGCAGGGTCGAAGGAGGAAGCCACTGCTCTCCTAAAAGAACATGGCTGCTCGTGTGCAGTTTGCTGAAGATCACGAGGACAAGCCAGAAGACTGTTGGAAGAACGTTTTGTGGACGGATGAGAACAAAATAAAACTTGTTTTTAAAATGAAAAGTGTTATGTTGGGAGAAAGGAAAGCTGCATTCCTACATGAGAACCTTATCCCATCTGTGAAACATGGTGAGGTAGTATCATGGTTTGGGCCTGTTTTGCTGCATCTGGGTCAGGACAGCTTGCCATCACTGATGGAACAATGAATTTTGAATTATATCAGAGAATTCTAAAAGAAAATGTCAGAACATCTGTCCATGAAGTGAATCTCAACAGAAGGTGGGTCATGCAGCAAGACAATGACTCTAGGAACACAAGTGGTTCTACCAAAGAATTGTTCAAAAAGAATAAAGTTCATGTTTTGGAATAGCCAAGTCCTGACCTTAATCCAGTCCAGATGTTGTGGAAGGACCTGAATCGGCAGTTAATGTGAGGAAACCACCAACATCTCAGAGTTGAAGCTGTTCTGTATGAAGGAATGGGCTAAAATTCCTCCAAGCCGGTGTGCAGGACTGATCAAGTTACTGGAAACATTTAGTTATTGCTGCACAGGGTGGTCACACCAGATACTGAAGGCAAAGGTTCACATACTTTTGCCACTCACAAATATGTAATATTGGATCAATTACCTCATTGAGTAAATGACCAAGTGTCGCGTTTTTGTCTCATTTGTTTAACTGGGTTCTCTTTATCTACTTTTAGAACTTGTGTGAAAATCTGATGATGTTTTAGGTCAATTTATGCAAAAATATAGAAAATTATAGAGTTCAGAAACTTTCAAGCATCACTGTATCTGTAAGGTGGAGTTTTTTTTATTACATTTATTGGGAGGTTTACATCAGTTTTTTTTACTTTTAGGGATGTTCAGGTATGGTTACCTGTATTTTAGGTTTGGGTATTATTCCCTATATTTCACAATTTTCTTACTCAGAATTTTTTTCTACAGAATTAAATTTAAATAATGCATTTTATTTGCGTAGTTTGTGTTTATTGAGCCATGCATGATTACCCATCATTATAGATGCCTCCAAAGCAAAGTGGAAGGTGATGGATGAATAAACTATCAAAGATGTTTGTAGGGTCTAAATAATGTCAACTGTTTTAAGATAAAACATCCATGTGGTCTGAATATGTTTGATCATTACTTGAACAATAAGTGTAAAATCACTTTAAGCATTAAGCAAGTACCTTGTTTGGATCTTCAGCTTTTGATTACTTGAACATTTTACTGTCATGTTCAGAGGTAAATGAAAGTTTCTCTATAGAATGCTGCCAGGATGCAGTACCTTTATACTGCATGTTCTGCTAATTCAGTGAGATTTACAAAATCTAAATAAATTATATTGTTACTTTTTTGACATGTTGATTTCAGAAGTGATTGAATCAAAAAGGGGTCATTTTACAAGGTATGCTTCAGTAAAAGGTTTAAAAATAAAAGGCTAATCATATAAAGGCTGCAAAATTAACCATGCATAAACTACTGAATACTGTATGAAGATTTGATTTGTTCATTGATGACTTTAACACTTAGGACAGCAGGTGAACGTTTCTATTCCAGATGAACTCTGTTCCTCCGGCCTGAGTTCAGCAGGATAAATGGACTGTACTTATATAGCACCTTTCTGTCTTATCGAGATACTCAAAGCTCTTTACACTACAATCTGTGTCCTCCTCACTTACCCATTCATACAGCACTCTACTAGATCTATACAAAGCTAATTGAACAAATCATTCTAAAGACTAATCGAGCTTTTTATCACATTCATACACCGATGGGACACACATCAGAGGCAATGAGGGGTTCAGTGTCTTGCCCAGGGACACTTTGGCATGTGACTGCTGGTAGATTCGAACCCCCAACTCTTGCATTGGAGGAAGACTGCTCTAACCACTCAGCCACATCGGCTGTGAGGTAAAATGTTGTTTGTCTGTGAAATGACTGCCTGGTCAAAGTGCTCCTGGAGGGTGAGAGAAGTATGACCCATAATCTTTCCTACTTTTATTATTAAATATTAAATCTGAGTTTTACATTTGACTCGACGTTTCATTAGCATGAAGCTCTCGACCTTGACCTCTAAGTGGCTTTAAGAATCTGTTGGACTCCTGCAGGGACCAATGCAGACATGTTCCTGTTTTTAGTTTTCTACAGTCACCTTATAATCCAGCTGTTTTTGTTACTTTTTTTTAGCCATCTTATGTGTAAAAAGAAAAAAATCTGTATGCCTTTTTATAACTGTTTATTGTTGTCCATTGTTGTCATCTTCTTTGTTGAAATCAGGTCTCTTGTACATGAGTCCTCGAGGCTCAATGGGATTAACCTGTCTAAACAAAGGTTGAATGAATGAATGAATGAATTAGCGCCCTGAATTTACACTAACCTGTGAATGCATTTACAAAATAAATACATAAGATAATATATATTTTTATTAAGTTCAGGGTTGTTTATTCTTTTATTCAGCCATAACTCATAATTTATTAGATTTGCAAATTTAGTGTTGAAAATTATTTGATAAACGTGATTAAAATGCGATTAATCGAGATTAATTACAAGTCTAATTAACTCGATTTTTTTTTTTATAATCACGTCCCAGCACTAATTTGAAGTGATCATAAAATGGAGCATTTTGTGAGGACAGCGTAGAGTTTGGACCGCCAAATAAAACCGAAGAAGAAGAAGGAACTAGCCAATCACAACCCGCGAATGAGAATCGCTTCCTGTTTTGAGACCTTCAGAGTCTCGTGTACAGTTAGCCGATAGCGGGGACTTATTCTGCGTGTTTAAATCATGAATATTCTTTCTCGCTCTCGGTTACTATTATCAGTTTGTAGACATTACAGTTTATTAGAAGGAACAGGTGTTTTAAGACGTGTCACTTCGTTAAATAAAGCCCGGGGCTGTAGCTATTTAACTACGTGCCAACAACAATGGCGTTACGCAGCTTCACTCCGGTGTTTCTCTGAAGCCAACAGAAGTTTCTCTGACAGCAGTGAAAGTAGTCAGTCAGATAACACGGGGACTACTGAGGAGAGACCGAATATAATGGAAAATCTCGGTAAGTGCTCATTCTGAATATGTCGGCTGGTGCTGCATGACCACAGTCCTCTGCCTTCACTGTACGCAGGATGATGTGATTCTGGGATGAAACCTCTGTTTGTAAAGTTATACAAACGATAAACCTAAAGGTCAAAATCCAAAGCAGCATATGCAGAGAAAGATGTTTTCAGGGGAAATCTTGCACATTTTATCAAGTAAACCTTTTAACAGGTAGCACAATATCACTACATTATAATTACTAGAGTGGCAAAAGCATTTTACAGATAAAAGTATAGTTCCTTCATGCCTGTTGTTGGAAAAAGACATGCTACTCATTTGGCGTGTCTTTGGAGACGTGTAGGAAGGAGTTGAGGACATGGAGGCAGTTGGATGGAGGACAGATGAAAGATGAGTCTCTGGTCACCTCAAAATGGGGAAAAACAGAAAGAAGACAAACTGAAATAAAACATAGATTTGTTTTATTTGTTGCATTTTGTTCATAATCTAATTTTACATTTCCAGTCAACTTGTTTGGAAATATCACTTTAAGCTTAGAAGATATGACTTTTTTTTAATCCTCTGCTCCTCATAGTTTTTTTGTTTGTTTTAATTTAATGTCACTAAATGGTCAAATTTGCCACACTTTTTTTTTTTACATTCCTATGTTTCTATTTAAACTCAAAGTTACTAAAATAAACACATTTCCAGCTTCTAAAGAGCTGAAAATGGCCCATTAGTTTGTTGATTTGATTTGTAATCAGATATTTCTGGACATTATGAGTGCTTATTATTTACTAAACTAAAATGATGAATAATGAAGAAACATTACAGTAATTCATCAAGTAGAAGTTCTGTCAGTGCAGTGATGTAATTTATTTCCCTGGTTGAGGTTCTCCTGTTACCCAGATTTACTTTTATTATATTCTATTCATTGACTGGATGACCCACATGACTGAAAGTGTCTTTTTTTTCCCCCTCCAGGCTCCTCAGAGTCTTTCACACTGGATGTCCTGGTGTCTCTGCTGCGTCAGGAGAACGCTGTGGACCTCTGTGTGATTAAAGTCCCGGACCATATCAACTATGCAGATTACTTCATTGTTGTTAGTGGTTTATCTCCAAGACACATCCATGCCATGGCTTTTTACGCACTCAAAGTGGTAACTAACCTCGATTTGTTCTTTCTAAGATGTGTTCAATGCAGCCCGTTTGTTTTTTAAAGCTCATGCTAAAAGTGGTTCTCCTCCAGTACAAATTTCTGAAGAAAGAAAAAGATGCAAATGTGAAGATTGAAGGAAAGGATTCAGAAGACTGGATGTGCATTGACTTTGGTATGTCGGTCTATAAAATCCTTTCTGCAGATTTATGTGGTTTGAGCTTATATGTGCATGTTTTCTGTTTCTCTTCTCAGGTAATGTTGTTGTTCACTTCATGCTGCCAGAGACCAGAGAACTGTATGAACTGGAAAAACTCTGGACTCTTCGTGCCTACGATGAACAGCTGCAGAAAATCCCAATTGAGACGTTGCCAGAAGATTTTATTCTGGATCTTGAACTCACAAAGTGACCAAACACTTAATCAGCCCAGAACTGATGAGTTCAGGAGAACTGTGATGTTTCCATGAGTAGCAACTCAATGATCTTTTGATACTTAAAAAGAAAATTTTGAAAAAGACTGATTTATTTAGGGTCAAATATTGCAAACACAAGTTCTCCTCATTATATTAAACTATCACACAATTGGATATTATGTTGTTATAAATTATCATCCATCCATTATCTTTATTCATTTCTTCCTTTTTGGGTCGCAGGAGTCACTGATACCCATCCAGCTGTCACTGTTTGAGAGATGGGGGACACCCTGGACAGGTCTCCAGTCCATCAAGGGACACATAGAGACAAACAACCATTCATTCTCTCACTCACACCTGGGGACAATTTAGAGTTACCAGTCAGTCTAACATGCATGTTTTTGGTCTGTGGGAGGAAACTGGAGTATTCAGAGAAAACCCACGCATGCACGGAGAGAACATGCAAACTCCACCCAGAAGGGTCCCCTGGCCGGGATTTGTTCCGGTGACGACCTCACTGAGAGGCGGCAGCTCTACTAACAGCACCACCGTGCCGCCTTATTTTAAATATGAATATATTTATATGAATGATTGAAGTTAGAAGAATAATAGTTTTTGTATTTTGATGGCCTAAAGTATGATGCTTTTCATGTCTAATTATTACCACCATGTTCTGTGATGTGGCTGGGTTTGTATTCCAATCAAGTTGCCTCAAAGTATTTGAAACACATAAAATTTGTCTACGTATTAGAAAATATACACAGTATAGTTAAAAGTCTCGAGTGATCCCTGATGATATCTAGCTACTTTTGAGCAGCCAGACTTTTTAGTAATTTCTTAAAGTGGTCATGATCAATAATTATATATATTTTAAGGTTTTTCAAGAAAATAATGAACTCTGACATATTAATCATTCTGGCCTACAAACACTCCTAAACTCAAGAGATGGATCAGTTTTGTGTCGGCACACAGCGGACAGTTCAGACAAGATTTAGTTTTAAATTGGATCTTTAGAAACCTCTTTCCAGCAGCCTGTCACAAAGACAGTTTGTTCCTATTCTGTTTATTTGAATCCATAAAGAACACAAAAGGTAATTCAGTTTGACTCATGAAATAGTATTTTATCACCAGCAAGGTGTTTCCTAAAAAGCTGTTAGCTGAAAACTTGTCATACTAAATCAACTAAAGGACGATTCATCTCTTATCAGGTATTTGGTGACGTTTTATATATTTTTTGGTTTTCTCTTGAATACATGACTTCACGTGGCTCTGATTGTAGTAAAAGCACGAATCAGGTGAAATTCTACCTCATTTTCTCCACATATGCCACTTTACAGTAACTGATCAGTAGAGGGGGCATTTGAAGCTTCATGAATCACTGAAGCTTTTCTTACAATTGTGCTGAAAAAGCTTAATGATGGAGGCACCTGGTGGAGAACGGGAGCCACAACAACCTCATGAGCGTGACTGAAGCACAGACACTTCCAGTCCCATCATCAATAAAGTTAAAGATTAATCCATCGTAATTTGTACAAAATGATTGATGAGCTACATTAAACAAAGATTGTTTTAGACAATACAACAAAGTTCTATGATTGAAAATAAAACAGTTGCGTGGCACGATGGAAGAATTGTTGCCTCTTGGTGAGAAGGTCGCCGGTTAAAATCCCGGCCTGAGACCCTTCTGGGTGGAGTTTGCATGTTCTCTCTGTGCATGTGTGGGTTTTCTCCCAGTATTCCAGTTTACTCCCACAGACCAAAAACATGCATGTTGGGTTAATTAAATTGTCCCGGTGTGAGTGAAAGAGTGAGTGGTTGGTTGTTTCTGTGTCCCTGAGACGGACTGTAGAACTGTCCAGGGTGTCCCTCGCACTGTGATTGCTGGATGTGGGCACTAGTGACCCCCGTGACCCAAAATGGAAGAAGCGGGTATATATATATATATATATA
>NC_056502.1:20986994-21001746 GCF_014905685.2 Nematolebias whitei
TATATATATATATATATATATATATATACTTTGCTTTAGCAGGCATTGAGTTTATTAATATTTCCGGTTTTGTGATGGCTTATGTCAATTAGCTGTAGCGTCCATCTTGAATCTGGTTGATTCCAAAAGTTAATCAGCAGTAGATGCACAAACAGTGATTACTTTCTAAACATCAAGTTCATGCTCAATAATCCAAGGAAATAATCCTACAAAGTTAAGTCAGGTCATCTGGACGGTTTCTTTTTTTGTTGAGATGCTTCGTTCTTTATCCAGAGAACTTCTTCAGTCCGAGGAGGCACACCAAACTCAGTCCCACAAGCAGCATGCTCACATAGTGGACCAACCAGTTTGCTGGTGATAAGATGGTTTCTGGAGCTCACCCTCTCCCCCGTCTACTCCTCTGAGGCAGCCATAGCCAACGTGGCTCAAAGCATGAGTTTGGGAATGAGTTTGTTGTGGCTCCTCAGACTGATGAAGTCCTTTGGCTGAAGGACGAAACGTCTCAACAAAAAAAGAAACCCTCCAGAGGACCTGACATTGTTTTAACTGGATTATTGAGCACGAACTTTGATGTTTTGAACCACGTTGGCTATAGCTGCCTCAGAGGAGTAGACAGGGGAGAGAGCGAGCCCCAGAAACCATCTTATCATCAGTAAACTGGTTGGTCCACTATTTGAGTGTGCTGCTTGTGGGACTGAGTTTGTTGTGCCTCCTCGAACTGATGAAGTTGTTTGGATGAATGACGAAACGTCTCAAAACAACAACAAAAACCAACACCCAGATGCCCTGCCTGAACTTTGTTGGATTACTTTCTAAATGTTTTACACAAGTCTTTCTAGTGGTTCATGAGATATTTTGCTAACAGACAGATGGAGTTAACTGTAATAGTTTGTGGCAAAGTTTTAAAAGCAGATCTTGTGTGATCAGTCAGCACTCAGAGTATTTGTTGGGAATCACTCTCAGCTACTACCACACCAAATATTAGCTCAGTATGTGAGAAAAAAGGATGAGTCTTGGTCATTCTTTGTGTTTGCTAATGTGTTGCAGCTGTGGCAGCCATCTTGAATGGGCTTGACTCCATAAGCTTAACAGTTGTATATCCAGTAATTACTCTGAGAGTTTCATTAAAATCTGTCCACTGGTTCATAAAATATTTTGCCAACACTACAGATACGTGCAGAAATCGACACACTATTAAAAAAAGAGTTTGCACACAAACACATCATGACCTCTTGGTAAGTGTCCACTACACTTCATTGGTTTGTTGCCAGAACATTAACTAAATGTGAAAACACAATGAAGCAGGATGTGACCTGGTGTTAGAGTATTTGTGACCTGCGGTTGTGCTCGTTGGTAACGAGGACTGATTCCTGACGGGCTGATGATGTGTCTTAAACACAATCTGTGACCTGGATTATAGCCCAGGTCTTTCTGACCTCTTTGCCTCGACTCCTGAGCTGACAATCACGCAACAACTTGGTCTTTTGGTCCATCTTGATGTCAAACTCAGCCAATTCTTTGACTTGTTACAGTGCCACAAACTGCTTCATGCCTCAACGACTTACACTTGTTAAAAATCACAGACGGGGAAAATAAAACAATGAGTTTCCAGCCAAATAATAATAATAATAAAAACCACAAGTGAATTTAAGGCAACGTTTTGATGGCAAATTGCACTTTGTGCGAATACTGAGGCGTAACACAATGCCTGTTGCTTAAGGCTTCGAACGTTTAGGGACTGAATTGTGTCAAACCATCTGGTGAACTGAAATGTTTCACTCAAAGTTTGCCACTAATGTTGTCATTATCTGCACAGCCGTTCTACCTACTGTTGTGTGGCCATTAGGAGTCTCCTCCTTGGCAGAGGAGATTATGAGGGGGGGAAAAGATGGGGGTGTTTTTATTAACAGTAGCAGAAACTCTTCAATGCTTTTTTTTTTTTCAGCCACCCTTTTTCACCTAAACACAAGAAGCTCACACGCAGCGTGACTCTTTTCCTCCTATATGTGTTTGTGATCTCGTTGTATTTTGGTGCATGGCGGCCTAATGTTGCACAGAGTACGGAGCGCGTTAATCAGCAGCTGTTTATCGCTCCCCCAGTACCCAAGAATGAATCATTTATCCCTCATCGTCCCCTCCAACCAAGATGCTCCTTGTCGATTAAAAGGCAGACGAACTCACAGGTTTTTAAAACGTGTTTTCTTTTGATGTTTGTCTCTAATGTGCAGGTTTGGCATGGTTTCCACCTGGCCTCCATTTGTCTGTCAGACACCTGCAGGCCAATGGGACTAACTGGAAATTAGGCCTATGTTTTGGACAAACCTCCTCACGGCTCCAAATGTGAAACAGGTGTAATTGTGCACCCAGTGGTTACTTTCTGAGAGTTTCGTTAAAATCTGTCCAGTGGTTCATTGGATATTTTGCTAACAGAGTCCAACAGTTAACAGTGAAGTTTTAATGACAGCTCTCTGTTAGCGCTGAGGGTATGTGTTGGATAGCACTTTCAGCTACAACCATGCTAAATGTTAGCGCAACATCTGTAGGTCTGATGAAGCTTTAGCCATTTTTGTATCTGCTAAGGTCACTTAGCTATGGCGGCCATCTTGAACTGGACTGACACCAAATGCTAAGCTGTTGTAAATATGCATCCAATTCAATTCAATTCAAAAATACTTTAATAATCCCAGAGGGAAAGTAAATAGTGTATATATTTATAATAGTGTGTATATTTTCCAAGTTTTATTAAGTTCCAACTGTTGGCTCATGAGATATTTTGCTAACATTGCAGAGAGGTATACAAGGATACAGATAGCCTGTGATATGAATGTACTTTTGTGTATAAACAAATAATGCTTCATTTATTTGCTACTGAATCAATAATATATCAAAAAAAGCAAATTACTTTGAACATTTTCAACGGTTTGTTGTTTTTTCCTCCAGAAATTTGAAGCTCTGACAGATTTATTCAGACCATTGAAACTGCAGCATGATAGTGACGCCTCGCGTGTCCTAAAATGTAAAAACACTTTATGGGACGAGTCACGTCGGCAGTCATCATCCAAAGATTTACTGAGACAAGAAGCTGTCATGTAACCTTCATGTACCTGTGCTGGCGTTCTTAACAACAGCTCCAATCTCCTGTCAAATTCCACCTGAGTGCTCCTCAAAGAAAATTGATGCCATTAAAGTTGTCCTACCGTTTAGGAGCCCGTAGCATTTTGTGCTTTCTATCAACTCTAATTACAAGTTTATGTTTTTATTTTTTTATTTATTGCGCTTTACTCGAGCGATTTGGTGTGATTCGGGTCTGGGCTCCTTGGTTTGAGGAGAATTGCAGACCTAAAACAACTTATTTATTTTATTTTACCTTTATTTAGGCATAAACACTAACAAATTATTATTTACAGTGCTGGCCTGGCAAGCACCAACAGGTACTTGTAGGGTCAAGGGAAGGGAAACAATACAGTTAGGCAAAACTATAAAATATAGTAGACAATAACAAACAAGGAATCACAAATTACATTAACAGCTCATTGTCAAAGTTAAACGATAAAAGAGTGCTAAGCATGAAAACACTTGCAAGTATCTTTTGTAACAGTTTTTAAACAATTTTTTTAAGTAGAAACAGAGACAATGGAAGTAAGACCCAAAGTTTTTGAAGCAGATGGAGCTGCAGAGCCAAAGCCAGACTTGGTCTTTAGAGTTGTTAACCACAAATACTGAGAGGAGGTTCGGTGTTATACTTCTAAACCAGTGCTAGTTGCAGTAGATTGTTAAATATAACCCAGCAACGTCTTATAAATGAGGGAAAACCAATGAATTTCACAACAAGTATGTAGAGAAGACCATTTAACAAGAGAGCAGAGGTGATTGTGTTCTATAAGGAGCATTTGTAACAAATAGAATAGCAGAGTGAACAATCGTGTCCAGCTTACAAAGGACACCCTTACAAGCAGGTCTGTAAATTATGTCCCCATAATCCAACAGAGGTAGAATTTTTTTTTTTTTCAACAATGGTGCGTTTTGCAGCCAATGAAGATCGATTTCTATATAGATAACCAAGTCTCGCTTTATCCTTACATTGCAAAGCATTAACACGATGTGAAAAGGACAGAGCACCATCAATCCAAATTCTCAAATATTGCTACCTCTTCTATAATATCACCGTTTACAGTGGTGAAGTCCACTGAGGTGGGTATGGTTCCCCCCCATGACCGAACCACATAAATTTAGTTTTCTTCGCATTTAAGGACAAATTTACCGGTAAGTCAGAAAAGGCCTGCTGGATTTCAAGAAAACCACATGCCAGGGACTTCACAACCTCATCCAGAGTAGAACCAAAAGCATATAAAATACACTGCTCCAATAATAATAATAATAATAATAATAATAATAATAATAATAATAATAATAATAATAATAAAGGGAACACCTAAACAAAACAATGTAACTCCAAATCAGTCACACCTTTGTGCAATCAATGTCATCAGTTACACTTGTTGTGAATCAGTTTCAGCTGCTGCTGTGCAAATGGAACACACAACAGGTGGAATGAGAGGCAAGTAGCAAGACAACCCCTACAATAGAGTGATTCTGCAGGTGGTGACCACAGGTCATTTCTCTGTTCTCGTCCTTTCTGGTTGAAATTTTAGTCACTTTTTCATTTTGTCAGTGCTGTCACACATAGAGGCATCATCAGGTGTTTTTTACAGCCCACTGAAGTTGCTCAAGTAGTGCAGTTAATCCAAGATGGAACATCAATGCGAGCGGTGGCAAGAAGATTTGCTGTGTCTCTCAGCACAGTGTCCAGAGCATGGAATAGGTACCAGGAGACAAGCCAGTACACCAGGAGACATGGAGGGGGCCGTAGGAGGGCTACAACCCAGCAGCAGGACTGCTACCTCGTCCTTTGTGCAAGGAGGAACAGGAGGTCCACTGCCAGGGTCCTACAAAATTAATTCCAGCAGACCACTAATGTGCATGTTTCCACTAAAACTGTCAGAAACAGACTCCATGAGGGTGGTACGAGGACCCGACGTCTACATATAGGGCCTGTGATTACAGCCCAACACCGTGCAGGACAATTGGTTTTTGCTAGGGTATACCAAAATTAGTAGATTCAACATTGGCACCCTGTGCTCTTCACGAATGAAAGCAGGTTCACACTGAGCACGTGTCAGACGTGACAGAGTTTGGAGACACCGTGGAGAATATTATGCTGCCTGCAACATCCTCCTGCATGACCAGTTTGGCGGTGGGTCAGTCATGGTGTGGGGAGGCATTTCTTTGGATGGCCACACAACCCTCCATGTGCTAGCCAGAGGTGCCCAGACCTGTATTAGAGCATCAGTTAGCTCCTGAACAGTCTATGGTGCGATGTGGCCTTGATGGATTGACCGAAACATGATATCCCAGATGTGTTCGATTGGATTCAGGTCTGGGAAACGGGCAAGCCAGTCCATAACATCAATGCCCTCATCAGCAGGAACTGCTGACACACTTCAGCCACATGAGGCCTAGCATTGTCGTGCATAAGAAGGAACCCAGGGCCCACTGCACCAACATATGGCCTCACAATGGGTCTGAGGATCTTATCCCGGTACCTTATGGTAGTCTGGGAAGAGATCCCTCAGGAGAACATCTGCCGTCTCATCAGGAGCATGTCCAGGCGTTGTTGGGAGGTTATACAGGTACGTGGAGGCCACACACACTACTGAGCCTCATTTAGACTCGTCTTGAGGAATATTCACTGACGTTGAATTAGCCTGTCATATTATTTTCCACTTTCATATTGGGTATGAATCCAAATCCAGATCTCCATGGTATAATAATTTTGATTTACATTGATCATTTTTGTGTTATTTTCTTCTCAATCAATTCCACTGCGCTAATAATAAAGTTTGTCAATGAGAATATTTAATTAATCGAGGTTGTGTGTTATTTTAGTGTTCCCTTTAATTTTGTGAGCAGTGGTAGTATTATCAGCATATAAATGAATGGAGGCCTCACTAACAGAATGTGAGATATCATTTATAAATATGGCGAAAAGAGTTGGACCAAGAATGGAGCCTTGGGGTACACCTGACATAACCGGAAGAAACTGAAGTATGAGAGTCAACCTTCACTAGATACGACCTGTATAATTCTATTATGTCATTTAATTGTGCTCAAAGTAGTTTATTTAATTTTATTTAATGTTTTGTATATTTCTAGATGGAAGTGATTGTGGCTTTGACTGCATCACTCAAGTGTGATTCTGAGACCCTGCAAAAAACAACAACAAAACAACAACAACAAAACAATCATATGTTAAGTTATTCTTGTTTTTACTGAAGACGAGATGCAATAATGCTTGTGCCCATGTGTGCTTGTGCATTTATCTGTTACCAAAATGTCTCATGTATCAATGGACGGATTTAAGTGAAGCTCTCAGGTTATAATCACTGGACGTACTTCTACAACTGATTAACTTTTAGAGTCAACTCCATTCAAGATGGCCACCACTGCTAACCAACCTCAGCAAACGTGTGTATCCTTTGCTTTAGCAGGCATTGCGTTAACATTTGATGTGGTAGTAGCTGAGTCATCCACAACTCCTGCTCTGAGCTCTTCAAATCGCTCATCTTTGCCTAAAACTTTGGCTCAACCTGCTAGACTCATCACAATTAATCTGTTAGCAAAATATGTCTTAAATCATTGGACAGATTTTAGTGAGACTCTCAAAAATAAACCATCACATTTAGAACATAACATCTGGAGTGGAACCAATTCAAGATGGCCGTCACAACTAATCGAACTTAACCAATAAGAAACGGGTTTTAACTCAGTTTTATGGATACTGAGCAACAGTATGGAGTGGTAGTAGTTGAGGTTGATAGATTGCACAAGATCTTTAATATTTTGTCATTAGGTAATCAGTCAACTTTGTCTGTTAGCAAAATATCTCATGGACCATTTGACGGGTTTTAATGAAACTTACAGGAAATAATCATCGGGTGTAGTTCTAGATCTTTTTAACTTTTGGAGCTAACTCCATTCAAGGTGGCCACCACAGACAACTAACCTTCGAAAACACAAAACGGCAATAATTTAGATATTTTTTACAGATATTGAGCTAAAGTTTGTTGTGCCACAATATGTCATTAAATAAAGTACAATGCCTTCTACAAGGTGTTACCAAAACAGCTGCAGCCCCATTCCTTCTCATCAGATGATTTCAGATTATCCGACATTACACCGTTGGTTATAATAAAGCCTGTCAGTACCGGTTTCGGTCTTTTCAATAACGACCGTGTAAATTCACACAGATCTTTGCGCAGACGACTCCAATTATAATTCAAAACTGCATTTTCTTTCAGCGCGATACAAAACCTGTGACCATCCTAAAGTTAAAGTCCAGCCAAAAGACATGAATGAAAAGTGTTCACCTCCATTAATTAAACTCACCTCTTGTTGTGTGAGAGTTCATCCTGCTGCAAAACACTCTCATAATGCAGGAGGAACTCTTCATTCATTCTACAGCCGTTCATATAAGTTTATTTTACAAAAAAGAAAGTCCTTTTCTCCGGCAAGTCCAGTGACATTTTAATGAATCCGGTGCAAAAACACCTTTTTGTGTTTTGTCAATGTGGCTGTGTCTCCGTTTGTTTCGCTGCTTTGCCATTACAGGTTTAATTAAGCTAATGAGGCAACAGATATTTCTCAGGAGTGGCTTTGAAGGAAATGAAGTCGCCCCCCCATCCCACCTCCTCCCCATGTGACGCCACACTATAAAAGAGGGGCGACGTTGGGAATCTGTCAAAGGAGATTTGGACAAAGTGAAAACCCACAACTATTGCCACAGAGTAAGGATTTGTTTTGAAATTTCTTATAATTTAATTGAAAGTTTCATTTTTCACTGGAAGTCTGAACACTTTCAGCACTTGAGCCCTAAAACTTGCTATAAACTGGATACTTTTGTTGCTGTTAAATGGCACATAATTAGATTCTCCTTTTCATTTTCACTTCTCTTCGATCCAGGATTTCCTGCAGCACTGCGATGTCTCCAAGTCTTCTGGCTCTCTGCCTGCTGGTTTGTACCCTCTCTGGCTTAAATGCGTACCCAGTCAAGCCCGCTAGTCCTCGGGAAGGAGCAGCACCTGAGGAACTCGCCAAGTACTACTCAGCCCTGAGGCACTACATCAATCTCATTACGAGGCAGAGGTGCGTCTGGGAAAGACTTCTGGGGAGGGTTTCTGTCAAATGTGTGCTGATTCCCTTTGTTTGTCCAGGTATGGGAAAAGGGACAGTCCAGACACGGTCTTCTCAGACGTGCTTGTGAAAGAGAGCACAGAGAGCATTCCAGGGTCCAGCTATATCAGGTAACTGTCTTTATAATTATTTTGTTTTACTTGCAAGTAAATTTACGCTGGCACTAAACAAATTTTAAGAAATATTTATTATTACCTGCGCTTTTTCAGTGATCAGTCATTATATCAGCCTGCTTCTCCAGTTGTGTACTAGAGAATCTCTCACTCTACGTACAGTAGCTTTTAATATTTAGCAATTTTTTTGTGTATTTCTGTAGATACGAGGGGCTGCCAGGATGGTGACGCTGCCGCTGAAGTTGTCGACACCTGAAAGTTGTCGACACCTGAAAGTTGCTCCTGTGTCTCTTTCTGACATCAAATGAACTTGTGTTGCATGAATAAACACTGTTCAAATAAACTTTTTTTTGTGACTATCTGGACAAAGGTACTCACTGCAGTGTCATGAAGGCCAGCTCCAAAAAATCATCAACAAAATCTACACTTCTTTTTTTTATTATTAGAGGTTAAACTTAAAATTTAAAAGAAAAAATGGTGACCCGATACCGTTTGTTTAAAACTGCAATGGACAAAGTCACGGAAAACGGGTGATGTCCACGAAAGAGCTGCTTGAGAACAAGAAGTTTGAATTTTGATGTATTATGTTTGCAGTATTTATGCATGCATCAGATTTGTTGAGTAAAGTATGCAGATTAAAAGACAGGTTAGCTTGAAATGGTAAATTTATCCATTCTTGCAGGCGTTTTATCAAAACAGTGTATGTTCGAGTGCTGAGCTCCATCTTCATGGCGCTCCACCTCCCTGCTTGATCCCAGATATTTATTCTTGACAGTCGTCTCACTCGTCATTTCTGTTGACCTACACGGACTACAGCCAGTTTAAACAAGGTCAGACCCCTGATTCGAGCTTCCACTTGTTTTTTTGTTGTTGTTTTTTTGTGTGTGTGTGTGGGGGGGGGGTGATTAATTTGTTTACATTGAGTGCATACCTGCATTTCAGAGCTGCATATCAATATTTCTGGAAAACTACTGGAGAAATTATTTCAACCTGCACAGTTCAGGATGAAGAGTTTATGGTTGATCTTTGTAGTTTGCAACAAGTACCTTAAGTAATCTGAATAAGGTTAATCTGTCTTAAAAACATTTTATCTTGAAGTCTGGAGTTTGTTATAAAAATCAATAATGAGATAAACAAAACATAAAATAATGGACCCAGCTAAACTTATTTAGAGATCTGGAAATGTAAAATGGCTAATCATGGCTGTTTATCTAATATGGACCAGTCATGTCTGGAACAAAGAACTCTAAGAAAAAAACATGTTATGCTAAATCTAAAGCTTCTATTTAACTTTTACAGTAAAAAAAAAAATGTTTTGTTGTTTAAAAACAAAGAGTTGAGATATTTAAGCAAATAATACTAATTAAATCCAGCGTGACCTAAATGTATTTTTAATTTAGCAGATTTAAGCCAGTGGAAAGATCTGTGTTTCACCTGAGATGAGCATTAGGCTAAGGCACATCATTAAAAAATAATAATAATCATACTGGTGCTTTTGGGACATTCTGAATCTAATCTAATTTAAATCTTTACAATCCATTGCTATCCATGAACTTTTTGTTGAGGACAACACTTTAAACAATTATTACAATAATTATTACATTTAAACATATTGACATCAGTCAACTCAGCTAAATTAAGTAAATCTAACATGTAATTTCAGTGTCTTGTAACAAAATATTTTCAAACCTTTGGTAAACTGTTTTCATGCCTACTCCCATGCTCGATCTCGCCTCAGACTCTGCAAACCCGTCTATAGAGGTGGTCCTGTTGTTAGGCGACGGCTGTTCTGCAGCAATGCTTCTGTAGACGACAGCTGTGCAACATCTGTATAAATGAAACAATGCAGCTTATCAAATCACTGTGGTGTATCAAAATAAGGAGTGTTACTCACTTTACTTTGAGCGGTCATAATGTTCTGGCTCATTGTATACAAAAATATGATTACTCAGTCTTCTGGTGCTTTACAGAAACAATACATTTAGAAGATGATAAAGAAAATAGGAGCGTCAGACATGATTCACTCATGGAGTAATGGCACCCTCCCCTGGAAATGCATCCTAAAAAGATTAGCCTCTTTTTTTTTTTTTTTTTATAAATCAGTAAATATCTTTCATAGCACTCCCGCTGCCTTTCATTAACCTATAATTCTGTAAACTAAGTTACTGTCAAACCAATCTCCACCTGATAAGACTAAATCTTAATGAATGACCTGAAAACATGAAAACAAATCACAAACATAACTACAACACAGTGAGGGGAAATTCAGTTCTTTACAAAGACTTTAAAGCAGGGGTGTCAAACTCACTTATAAAAGGGGGCCAAAATTAAAGCCTTTTTCAAACTAAGGGCTGGTTTCAGAATCTACATGAACTCAAATCAGTACCCAACATCTTTTCTTGGTTGCAGGTTTCCTCAACAAGAGTTTGACTGGTCTCATCTGACATTCTCTGTTGCACTTTTGACATCACAGTCAAAGATTACTGAAAAAAATAAAGTGATAAAAGTATTTTACATTTAAAACAACATCTTGGGGGCCAGATAAGATGTCAACGAGGGCCACATTTGGCTCCCGGGCCTTGAGTTTGACACACATGCTTTAAAGGAATGGGACATTGTTTCGGTGATTACGGGTGCTAAGATGGACAGCATATGTTGAGAACAGGTTTCTTAAAAGTGTTAGTTTTGCAGTAACAGGTACAGATTACTTTATAAAAAAAGGAAACATACTCTATTGTTTTTTTACAGGCCTCCCAAAACGTGCTGCAAACAGACAACAGCTGGTTAAAAATGCAGCTGAACATGCTGGATTCTCAAAAGTACCAGGAACTTGAACACCATAGATCTCTACAGTAGCTTTCTATTGAAGGCACACTCAGATTTAAAATCCCACAGCTTGTAATGTGTTGCTGCAAATTCTAACCCTGTCATGCAGCATTTATTTTAAGAAATCACTAATATTATGACCTCCAGGCTAGAAAAGGTGAAGGACCATCTGGTTAATCAGCAGAAGATTCAAAGGTTGGGGACAGATGTGTATTTGTGTGCATGGGTAAAAGCAAATGCTTCTCCGTAAAAGGCACCATGTACAGGGCACACGATGTGGAGCACCACGTGTGACCCGTGCTGGCAAAACGGTTCGTACTGAGCACAGGCTGCAGTGCAAAAGAAGTGGAAATGTTGAGATTTACATAAAAATCAGTCCATTAAAACACCTTTTAGTGATTCAGGTAACTTCATCCATCCATTATCTTTACCCGCTTATTCCATTTTGGGTCACGGTGGTCGCTGGTGCCCATGTCCAGCAATCACTGTGCGAGGGGCGGGGTACACCCTGGACGGGTCGCAAGTCCATCACAGGGACACATAGAGACAAACAACCATTCACCCTCTTATTCACACCTAGGGACAATTTAGAGTTACCAATCAGCCTAACATGCATGTTTTTGGTCTGTGGGAGGAAACCGGAGCACCCAGAGAAAACCCACGCATGCACGGAGAGAACATGCAAACTCCACCCAGAAAGACCCCTGGACCGGGGTTTGAACCAAGGACCTGCTCGCTGAGAGGCAGCAGCTCTACCAGTTGCGCCACCGTGCTGCCGATTCAGGTAACTTAAATAGCATATATTTCTAATCTACCTTTAAATTAACGTTTTCTGCCTGGTATGTCTTCAGAAATATTCCTTCATCCTAGAACCCTAAAAACCGAATAAACTCTCACTCGCCCCAGTAGACCTTCAACGATCACAGCTCTTTTCTCACGGGTGGCTTTATTCATTTCTTTACAGATTTTAACTAGCTTACAACTTCACCTAACCATCTTGCCATTAGTTGCCATTGTCAAACTGTTTTCATACATACTGTACATACAATAACGTATAGATGTTAGCAACACATCAATGGTTATACATGAACAAAAAGCATTCAGCTTCCATAACACACCACGTTACTTTTTCTACACAGAACCAGAAGAAACAATCACTCAAAAAACAAACTTTCTTAACGAAATCCCAAATTTTCATCAACACAAAACCTTCAGACAGGAACTAATCTGGATGTTGCCTTTTCTATGTCGCACTCATAATCAAAGAGAGACAGCAACAGAATCCCATGGTGTTTCACCCAATATCGTCCCCTCTGCAGCACAAAACATTAAACAAACATTTTGATTTACTTACAGTAAATAATTTCTTAAAAATACTTTGAGACAACAAAATAAGTATTTACAAAAATCATTTATAGCTGTTAAACTATGTATCATTTTGAAGCTTTTGAGATGTAGAATTTGAAAATATTAACTCCGTAATGAAACATTCCTCATCATGACCCGTTTTGCCAGCACAGGTAGGATGTCATCTCAGCAGTAATATTTATTTTTTATTTTTAAAGAAGGCTTATTTCTAACAATACTTTGGGTAATGATGTTTTACAACAAGACTGCACTGTTTAAAGAGAGATAAGAAAATATTGGAGAGCACAAACAAATGATCAAAACAGTAAATTTAACTAATAGCATCTGTGCATTAGTTTAAATAATACACAACAGACTCGAGGCCTGTAGGCCAGATCTGGCTCTTATTAACATTTTATCTGATCCCCCGAGATAACGTTACATTTTATTAGATGTATACAACAGATCCAGTCTTTCACTCTTAAAGTTGCTTTAAAAAATTGACTCTTTTTAGTGATATCTTCTCGTGGCAGTTACAGTGACAATAAGAAAATTATTACGGTAGGTTTTATTTTTCAGTAATCTTTGAATTTCTCATGGAAAAAGCAACAGAGAACATCAAATGGGAACAACCAAGCTTGTCGTTGAGAAACGTGCAGCCAAGAACACATGTCAGGTACCTGACTTGAGTGCATCTGAAAAAACAGCAAGGCTGCTTTAATGTATTTAGTCTTTTTTTGTTGTGTGTGTTTTCTTCTAGTTGAAAAGTTGTTGAATTTAAATTCAACTTTAAAGTCAAAGCTAAATTTTAGTTGCTGTATGTTCAAACTTTTGTTTATAGTTTTTTTTTTAGCTGATTTATTGGACTGTGACAAAATGTAAGAAAAAATCTTTATAAAGCTGATGTACATAAGAAATGTTTTTTTTTTTTAGATTTGGTCTATTTTAAGAGCCTGTTTACACAACTTGGTTTTTAAGTGAAACTGCAGCATTTCTGCTGCGTTTTGACCATTTGCTTACGTGACAACGGCGGCTAGTTTATCTGAAACGGAAGCGTTTTGAACCCAGGTCTCAGAGTGCAGGTTTTTTTTAGAAATGGCCGGCATCGATGTGAAATGACACAGGCACACTACAGACCCAGCAGTCAATAGATCTTCTGTGCTTGCACAAGTAGATAAACGGATAGCGGTCTGCTGTTTGTTCTGCTACGTTTTTCCAGGAATGACCCAACCTCAGCCTCAGTCCAAACGAACATTAGTGTATTCACCATTTTGGATGCAACAGTTTTCAATTATCGTTTTATTGAAGACCAATTTTTGCTCCAAGTCAGTATTTTCAATTCATTGTGGTCTAGATATATTCTCTCTGTACTCCATGCATTCTCTCATGCATGTGCAGGTTTCCTCCCTCAGACCAAAAACATGCATGTTAGGCTAAATGGTCTAAATTGTCTCTAGGTGAGCGTGAACGGTTGTTCGTCTCTATGTGTCCCTGTGATGGATTTGCGATCTGTCCAGGGTGTCCCCCGTCTCTCGCACAGTGACTGCTGGATATGGGCACCAGTGACCCCACTGCAACCCAGAAACGAAGAAGCGGGTAAAGATAATGGATGGATAAGGCATGCACAATGTGCCATTGCTATTCTTTGTTCTGTTGTCGCCGATTTGATTACATAAACATTATTAGTGGCTTTTGTTTAGCATATATCTAAGATCCTTATACTGTTTCATTTTATAATTTATATTTCTGCTATTTTTGGGTGTAAATGGGACTCCAAGTACATAATTTTGTTCCACCTCATGTACCACATGTGATGCGACTGACAATAAACTTGACTGATAAACCAAATTGTTGAATATGACTAAGCATCTGCATCAGACAGCAAATGGCTATCGATTAGAAAAAGATGAATGTGCACGTTGTACAAATGTGCCTGTAACAATCTCACTCTGCTATGGCAGCCAGCCCCCAAAGCCCCTTTTTGTCTTAAGCACAAGTCCCACAAAACATCTGTGCACATGTTCGGCCCACTTGTGTAACAGAGTGACACCCCTGCTTTAAATCAAACACACATGTGTTACACAATCTGCACAGGCAGGATTGTGGATCTGAAACATCACCCTGACAAAAACTGGTCAGATATGAATCACATGTGACGAACTTCGTGGTGTGTGTGTGTGTGTGTGTGTGTGTGTGTGTGTGTGTGTGTGTGTGTG
>NC_056502.1:21001756-21026015 GCF_014905685.2 Nematolebias whitei
GTGTGTGTGTGTGTGTGTGTGTGTGTGTGTGTGTGTGTGTGTGTGTGGAGTCACTGAATGATGTTTGCCCCCTGGCTGCGTGCACACAGGCAGCTGGGAGGAGAGGAGGAGGCAGTCTGCAAACGCGCCCACAAGTTACTGCTGCGCAAGTTATAAACGTCTGAAACAAAGAGAAACATGGAGGCATGACTGGACACTGATCACAAGAGACAAGGTAACTTACCATCCACTTGATCACATATGAAGTGACGCTCTCAGGGGGAGCGTCTTGATTTTCACTCCTACACTGAAGTAATGTCAGCTGGCTACTAGCTAGCTAGCTTAATATTAGCAGTTAAGACAAGTTTAACTCGCGACTGCGAGTCCTGCTGCCTTTAGGACATTAACCCTCCAGGCCAGCTGCTTTCAACAGGCTTAAGGTACGAGTTTAAAATGCAGGGGTGGAAATTAAATATGTATTTAAAGCGCGTGGCAGTAGCCGCTACCTCTGGCTCGTTATTAGCATTGCTAACTCGCCTGCATGTGGGGCTACAAACCGACGCGGGACACACTCCGGGTGGAAATAAGGCCGGAGAAGGTTTGACATCACTCGGTTTCAGTAAAATAGGTTTGAAGTGACTCGCGTCGGCTGAGCTCGACGCTGAAACGGGCGTTCGCCGCAAACGAAGAGCCACGGACGGCTACGGTGCTAACACGTGCGCTGTGCGCGTGTAGCTTGACAGCAGCCTTCTTTTAGCGTCGCGAGGCAACAACTGTTGAAACTTCGTCTGACCGTGTTCTTACAAATTAAAACCACTTCCAGAGGACGGACAGGTAAAAACTACAGACTTTTATATAACACGTTGTTTTGGAGTCGTGCAACAAGTGTTGATTTATTAATGGACATGGCAGTTTATGGTGTTTTTAAAAATACTTTGCTTCTAATGAGACATAAAGTACTTTCGTGTAGTTTTGATGAGTAGTTGCTTCAGTATGTGTGTACTGGTTTTCAGCAGAGGAACAGGAAATGGAAGAAAAAAAAACAAGTCAGGAACTTTTACTGCATGTCATGTCTCTGAGGTTGGTAAATTGGTTAGCTCCAACTTGAAAAGAAAATACACTTATGATAAAATAGATGTCATTTACTATATTTTAGTGTATGTACATGTGTTTAGGAAGAGAACGTTTCCAGGACTCTTTTTGCCATGGGTGAAAGTATGAATTGGTCCCTTTTTTTTTTTAAATTTCAAAGTAAGAATGATCCCATTTCCATCACATCTGGGAATCGGGACACACCCAGGTGGAGCAGTGGGCAGCTATGTAAGCCCCCAGGGAGCAATTAGGGATTAGGCGTCTTGCTCAGACACCATGACATGTGTGAATCTGGGGATCGAACCTGGGACTTTCAGGTCCTGAGTCGGCTGCCCTGCCTCCACCCCATCTTGATCTTATCTTAAAGAAATGCATGTCACCCGCTGCCTTTCATGCCAGAGCTTTGGACTGAGACCTCAGTTTGTGTTGTCGGTGACTCTCAGCTATTACCACACCAAGTTTGGGCTCATTATTGGAGTTACAGTAATCCCTCGATTGTCACGGGGTTACGTCCCAGGTGGATAGGTGGAAAAATCGCGACGTAGGAATGCTATATTTATTTTAGTATTTATATATATATTAAGGCTTTGTAAGATTTTCCCACACTCTTGCAATGTTCTAAACTCTTAAACCTACATAATTTTAACAACATAGTATATGTACTAGGGGTGTAACGATACGCTAAAATCACATTTCGGTTCGGTTCAGTTTCAAGGAGGGCTCGGTTCGGTTAATTTTCGTTACAAAAAAGGCCAAAATAAAGACTTAAATAATGTTTGTTTTGAAAATATCCCAAGTAAACGAGTTCAGTCATTACAGACTTCTGAGCTGGAGGGGATCTGGTGGATGAAGAAGACTCATCTGCTATCATCCTCAGACTGCACACTGCAAACAACACGGAGATAAAAAAAAATTGAGTTAATAAGATTATAATTTTAAATAAAAAAGTTAATTAGATCACTATAATATAATAACAATAGCTCCTCTTGCACGGTCATCATATGAGGTGGTTGAATATCCTCTCTCGTTCATCATCGATGTGGCAGGGCTTTAAATAAGTTTTAGCTTTATCGTAAAGTGCTGCTACAACTTTTTGGCTGAAGTGTTGACGTGATGGGATGTTGTAGGCAGCGGGGCTCAAGAACTTTAATCATGCTTTAAACCGGCGCATCAACAACATTCAGACATAGATCCAGAGCTTTAAAAACTCCTACAGCTTGTGTTATTTCTTTGGACCGATCTGAATTACCCGATAAAGGTTGTTTAAATGCTGCTGTTATCGGTCTTTGCACCAAACTACGTTCACATTCGAATTATGTCGTTTCAAGCGCGTTAACAGGTTAGACGTGTTGCAGATCCACTCTCCGTGAAACAACGTCGACACACGGCTTTGGATTTGTTCACTTGTCTTTTAACAAGAAAGCCATAATGTTCCCAAACAGGAGGCCGCAACGAAATGGCTTGTTCGTAGCCTGCTAACGCTGCGCGTGCTGCAAGATAATGGTGCCGTGCTGAAACACGCTTAGGAACTTTAGTTCCGCGGCGCATAATCTCTCGTTAATAAAATTTATTGAGCGAAAAAAATAACCGAAACGGTACGCACGTGGACCGAACCGAACATGACGTACTGAAACGGTTCAATACACCCACATGTACCGTTACACAACTAATATGTACTGTACAGTACTGCAAAATTTTATATTGGGACTCACCAGTTCTGCAGAAGCTCGGTTCTGGTGGGACTCGGTTCTGTTCGACTAGCCTGAAACATGACTAAGCCCTCCGCCCCGTCCAGGTGAATGTGCACGTGCTGCAGCTCCAGGAAGGACACTCAGCGCGTAAGGCTTCCCAGGATTTTTCCACCACATCGGCACATTCCAGACCAGCACCGTGCGACCAGAACAAGGCCGAACCCCGCCACCGTCTGTTCCCTGAAGCCCCCACGATCCGGGTCACACTGATCAACTGCAGCCAGGTACTCACCAGTGAAGATACAACTTGAAGGATGAGTTCAGCTTCAGGATTGTTTACAACTTTCCAGCCAGGTCTGTGAGCTTAATAGATGACATGGATTTACGTAGAAAACTTTGCCTCCATTTCGGCAAACGGCAGCAGCCGGAAGCACTGTTGGCTTCTGGGTAATGCAGTTCTTTTGACTGGGGAACACAGCATAGGCTTCTTGAAAGGAAACTAGAAAATGGCGGCTCTTGTACAAAGGTTTTTTTTTTCTCTCTTTTCGTTAACTTTTTATCCCGTACCGTCCCAATCACGTGAGTAATATTAAAGTTGACAATCACTGAAAAACCGCACAAGAGCGAGTTTGTGAGAGTCTAACCGTGAAGTAGCGAGGGACTACTGTATAGATATTTTTATGTTTAATAAGTAAATTAGAGGTGGCAGCCACCTTGATTTAATGAAATGTATTTAAAAATGTACACGTTATGATTATTTACTTGGAAGTAAAATCGGTGGTTCGTGAGATATTTTGACAAGACATCATCTGCCTTCCACTTTCAGCAGTGTGCTATTGAAGAATAATAAAACTTATTAATGTTTAATGCTTAATGTTTGTATTTTTTTTTTTTTTTTTTTTAAGAAAACAAAATGAATTTTGGTATTCTAGGTAATGAAATGTTGGCTTTAATTTAAAATATTTTTTAAATCGTTGAATCTTACAACACCATTTTCCAAAAAGGGTTCACAAAGGAAGCTTGTTTTCTACATTTTAATGTAAAAATGACTCGGTTTAAAAGGAACTCGTTGCACTAAGTAATATTTCAGTACATTCGATTTTGACCTAAAGCGATCTCTCTTACGTCCTATTTAAAATTGTACAGCGGTGGTTCTGATCAGTTTTATGTGGTTGTCTTTGGCGACCAGGATGACTTGTCTAAGTTACAGAAAGAACACGAAGTATTTAAAATGAAATCTATTTCAGGACAGAGTTATCAACGTGATTTTGTTTTTGTTCATGAGAACTGGGTTGAGATGGGTTTTCAAACATTATAGTACATTTTCAACAAATATTACGTCTAACTGGATTTTTTTCTTTCTTTTCTGTGTTTTTATTTTAAGGCTCTTAAATTGTAGAGAACATGGGGCTCAGTGGTGTTCTACTGCTCTGATGATTTAAACACAGTCTGTAGGTAAGTTCTCAGTCTTTATATTGTTATTATAGTTTAACAGTTTTGGTTCAGAATAATATTCGTGAGGCCCGTACAGCTCAGTTGCTGGTTAAATAGAGCACTTGTTTTTGCTCGGTTTCTTACTGCAGCCATGGTGAATCAGTTTTTGCCTGTTTGGAGAGCATGTTTGTACAGTACGCTTTTGTTGCGTGTGGCTGGTACAACCTTTAACCAGACTGATGGGACGTCAACCTCTCTGTTATTCCTCGTAGTTCACAAGTGTTCTTGTTGGAAAAACGACACATAAACTGGCCAGAAAAGCCCATTTTTTGTTTGTTTCTCCTATTCTTTCCTCTTCTTCTGTGTCATTGTCTGCACCCACACCTTGTGGGGAAATGCTTGCATGGGGATGGCGGTGAACACTTTGCTCACTTGAGTGGGTTTCCTGCGTCCTCCAGCTCTCCAGCTGCTCTGGTTTCGGTAAACGAGTCAGTCGGGCGGCTTTTCACCGTGTTTTTAGAGTTTCACCACCTTGAGCTGAGGACTAATAAACATGACTGTGGCAAATGCAAAGTCTGGCTCAGGTAAGCTCCCAAAGGCAAAATCCCAAGCCGTCTTTTTATTTTACGCTTTTAAATTGTGTATTATCGTCAGCTGTGACATGTGGGTAATTTTTTGATGCCTGCTTAGAAGGCTGTGTGAGTCTGTTTGCTGCCTGTTAACGTACACAGTTGTAAAAATAATCTCACATTAGAGTGACAACAGCTTGATGATGCTCTTGCAAAGCAAACAGCTGTTTTGAACCCTATTTGTCTTGACTGTAACATCAGCTTTACATTGTTTGAAAGGAAAAAAAATAATTCTGTGACAAATATGTCATTAAAAAGTGTCTGCTTTAGTGCAGTAATTACTACTTGGAGGTTCTAACATACACAATTTTGTCTAATTACTCAAATAACTTGCTGTGTTGCTGCAAAAGCTGCCAATTGTTGAATATCTTTGTCGTCTTGTTGTGTACTTTTCACCTTTTTTAGGACTGACCTTGTTGTGAGTGCACTTTCATGCTTGTTGATGGATGTTCTATGTCAAATGGTTGAATAATTCAGTGATGATGGGAGGATTTTTACTACAGTGGAAGTTGGTTTCCCCTAAATGTTTAAACGGGCTACAAATCTTAATTATATTAATTAACATAAAGGGTGACCTCAGTTTAGTTTTCACAGATGTTTGTGCCTGCGTTTGCTAATCAGCATATTTGAAGTTTAAAAGTTAAAGCTTAGTCAGCCAAATGTCTAAGATGTGTTTTTTTATTTTTCAGCCATGCAGCAGATACTAGACAACCTTAAAGACCTGCCATCGGGCACTGGAGCTAAAGAAATTGACCTAATTTTCCTTAAAGGCGTCATGGAGAGCCCCATCGTCCGTTCCCTGGCCAAGGTGGGGCCCACACTCACAGATACCACTCTGAAAATGTGGGGTTACTAATGCAGCTCCTCTTAACTCTGCTTGAGGGGAAGAACACTTTACAAAGAGGCTGACAACCCCACGAAAATATGGTTATGTAACATTATCTGGAAAAAAGTGCAGAATGAAGTCATCAGGTTTATTAATCAATACTATTTCCGTACTTTTTGTCATATAAGTCGCACCTTTTTGCAGAAATTTGTATGCCCTGCAACTTATATGGCATAGGTAAAAGTGGCTATTAATGAGACACTTGGCTTGCCATACGTAGCCACCTTCGTCTCGCTCCAGAACTCCTGGAGCAAATGTCAAATCAGCTGCATTTTGCCGTGCCGTCCAGGTGAAATGCAGCTGATTTGACCATTAAAGTGCATTTATTAAGGAAAAGTTCAACTGAGACACACCTTTGCTATAATTTTGAGCAAACAAATAATTGTTTTTAAGTGTTAATCTTGTTAAATTCTTGTTAAAGTCCTCCCATGCACGCTCCCACGGCCGCCATTTGGCAGCCACTCGATTTTTGGCACAACACCAGCCCACGTTTCCAGGTTGTCAGTGGTGACGCAAAATAGATGCGACTTATTCGGCGATGTAACTTGTACGGCAGTTGTTTAGGCCAGTGTTTCCCATTCCCAACCCTGAGGAACACCATCCTGCATGTTTTAGTTTTCTCCCTGCTCCAACACACTGTGATTTTATTATTTCAAGGACCAGGATTGGGAACCACTGGCTAATCTGTCACAAATACGAACTTTTATCCTCATCTCCAAACAGACAGATCACAAATTTTTCCTGTTTTGTGTAGAAGGGCCAACATTTCATATGTTTACTATAGAAGAGCTAAACTGAAACCCTCCTGTCTTTTGTGGTGGTGTTTTAGTATTCATCATCCAAGTAATAAATTTAACTATTCACGTTCATTGCTGAGCAAGTTTTGTTACAAAGAAAATGAGGAGCAAGTGATACAAAATGATTGGGTTTGGTTTCACTTTAAATGTTGGTTATTTTCAAACGAGGACATAAAAATAACGAGAGAAAAAAATTACAGTATCTTATTTCCAGTGGCACTAAATATGTCTGTGTTACAGAAACACATGCCAAATAATTGGCAGATTAAATATACTGTATATTCTAATGTCCAATTTCTTCACGTTAAAACTAAATCGGTCACATTTATCACTATTGGTAAGCCGTTTCCAGGAGTCCATATATTTTATTTGTCAAAATTAAACTTTTTGTTTGTTTGTTTTTCCCCCAAATAACATTTTTGTTTACATTTTGAAATCCTTTCCTGATGATGCCTCTCTGTCTCGTTGGTCTGTTAAAGCAAACGTTTTGTTTGAAGTGTACGTGAGAATTTTGAGTTTGATTTTATCCATAAAACTGGCTAAACGTTTAGTCAATGAATTTTTGGAGCCAAATCATTGTTTGTTACCTTAACCCATTCTCATCCCGTTTTACACTTCCATGATTGTTCCTGTTTTTGTTTTAGGCCCACGAGCGTCTTGAGGAGGTGAAGTTAGAAGCTGTACGGGACGACAACATTCAGCTGGTCACAGAGATCTTGGATTCCCTCAACGAGCTGCCGGATAAAGATCCTGCTGCCGCTGAGCTCGTCAGAATCCTCCAGGAGCCTCACTTTAAGGTTTTTTTTTTTAAATTTGTAATTGCTTTTTGATTATAATTTTAAAAGATTAAATGAGAGGTGCTTAAGAATTATAGGTCAGTACTTGGGCCAGTTTTACTCTGAAAATTTGTCTTCTTTTTTTGTGTGTGGTGTTTTTAGTGCTTTTTCTATTTGGTTATAAAAGAAAAACATTTAAATAGGCTGCTTTAAAGGATGCTGATGTAAAGTTGTTTGGATATAAACCAAACTGATTTATCTTTACTTTGTTAGTCACAATGTCAAGAACAAAAAGTGCTCAGCAAAGAGATTTTTCTACTTTCTTTAATGATCGTTTCATGAAATGCACGCTGCAGTTCTGGCTATTGTTTAGGATTTTGGTAGATTTAAACCGCACGGATGCAGCAATAGTTTTTCATAGCCATCAATCAAAGAGGACCGAGACAAATCTTAGCGAGTCTCCTTGTCTCTTGTTCTGTCTCAGTCTTTAATAGAGGCTCATGACACGGTGGCTGCAAAGTCGTACGAGATGCCCCACGCTACGGATAACGGCAACCTTCTTTTGCCAAGTTCGCTCATGCCAGCTGATGCAGTCAGGATGATTGGCATCCAGAAGAAAGCTGGAGAGCCTCTGGTAAGTTACTCGAGCGTTTGTCGTATAAAAATGTCAAGTTTTTATGTAATGTAGGCTGTCTGTTAGGAAGCAGTGGCTCAGTTTTGTATTCCAACTTATATTTGGAGCGGTCCTTCACAGCGACGCAGCATTCCAAGCCGTAAAACGGGCCTCCCGATTTACGATCTGCGAACGTGGGATACCGACCGACTCGTACTCTCTTTCAGGGAGTGACGTTCCGCGTGGTGCAGGGAGACATGGTGATCGCACGGATTCTGCACGGCAGCTCCATCGACAGACAGGGCATGCTGCACTCGGGGGATATAATCTGCGAGGTCAACGGTCGCGAGGTGGGCAGCAACCCCCGTGAACTGCAGGAGCTGCTGAAGGACTGCAGCGGGAGTGTCACGCTGAAAGTCCTGCCGAGCTACAAGGACACGGCGGTACTCCCTCAGGTGAGAGGATGGGGAGGTTTCATTTGTCTTCCTGTGGAACGTCTCACTTTTATTAAATTAATCATCCCGGGGAGCTGCTATATTTGGTCTAGTTGTAATTATTCATCACCAATCACAACAAAAATAAACAAGGAGACTTTTAAAAAGGTCAAATTTACTTCCTCTTATGTGCCAGCCACATAACGTGCTTCTTGATTATACCAACTTCTGCAATCACAGACTGTCGATGGTTGGACGAGAGGAGGTTGACTTGTTCACGAATTGCCATGCTTTTGAAAACTGAGTCCACAAGGACCTATTCATAGCAGTCCACACACTAACTGGGACAGCGTTCTCGTCAGCCACACGCAGCAGCTGACGCTACAGGGCGATGTGTAAGGTTACGTCAGAAACGGACCTCAGGGCCAACAGGAACCAAATGATCGCTCTGTCTTTTGACAGTTGCGTCATTTCTTCAGGTGCTCGTAACTACAAATGATATTGTTAATATGATGTCTAATCTGCTTTTAAATAATTGTTTTGAAGATAAAGTAAATGTGTAAACTATTTTTAACAAGCCAGATAGTAGCTAACATGATAGTTAGAACAAAAATCATATTCTTTTAAGGAATAGGGATTTTTCGATATGTTCTTTAATCACATTTTGGATATTTTTTAAAGGTACTAATAACATCATAAAACTTCAAATTGTTATAAATTATTAACTTTGCATGATATGACCTAAACATTACACTTGGTGCATAAAAAGCTTTGTTCATGTTCCTAAAGGTATTGTGGATTTTGGCAATTTCCTTAAAAAAAAACTTTAAGGTTTTTTGTCATTCGCATCACATGTGGTACATGAGGTGGAACAAAATTGTGTTTTCAAGGTCCCAATTACACCCAAAGATATCAATAAAAATAAAACGTATATAAGGATCTAAGATGTACGCTAAACACAAATAATGTAAAATAATACGGTGTATTAAACAGCAGCCCGAACATGTCTGTTCAGCGTGTGCTTCAGTTTTTGCCTTCACTTTAAACATTGTCAGAATGTTATCAGAGCTGACATGATATGGTGGGCAGAACCTGATTAGGTCGTTTTAGCTGATGAAACAACACAACTTTTTTTTTTTTCTACAGGACGTCTGCAGAAGCAACTTTCACTCTGCTGAATCTGGGAATTTATCAGCTTCTGTTGTTTGTTCAAAGTGTAATTTTGCTGTCTTTACCTTTTAAATCACAGGTTTATTTGAAGCCATACTTCAACTATAATCCTGCCACTGACAGCTTGATCCCCTGTAAGGAAGCGGGACTGGCCTTTTCCAAAGGAGACGTACTCCATGTTGTCAACAAGGAGGACCCCAACTGGTGGCAGGTGAGCTGAGACGAACTAGAACCTAAAGGCCCAGTTTACATTTAGGACAGAAGCTCCATGTAGAAGTAGATGCTCATAATTTTTGCCTTGATATTTAAAGCATTTCATGGTACGGGGAAAGAAATAGTTAATGACAACAATCAGAACAAAAATTACACCACTGAGGCAGATTGATTATAAAACCTTCACTGTAAAACACAAATTACTGTACTTGCCGCCGTACACATCGCACCGCCGTACAAGTCACATCAGTCCAAATATGTCTAATAAAGTGGAAAAAAACATAAGTATGTTGCTTCGCCGTATGACATTATTCGTCACCACTGACAACCTGGAAATGTGGGCCGATGTTGTGCTAGAAATCGATTAGCTGCCAAATGGCGGACGTGGGAAGTATGCATGGGAGGTCTTAAACAAGAATTTAACAAGATTAACACTTAAAAACAATTGTTTGCTCGACATTATAGTAAAGGTGTGTCTCAGTTGAACTTTTCCTTAATAAATGGACTTTGACGATCAAATCAGCTGCATTTCAAAAGCTGATTCACGGCTGCAGGGGTGCAGAGGGATGACTCGCTGTGCATTTCTTTGAAATTTAACAAGATAACCACCTAAAAACAATTGTTTGCTCGACATTATAGTAAAGGTGTGTCTCAGTTGAACTTTTACTTACTAAATGCACTTTAATGGTCAAATCATCTGCATTGTGCCTGGGTGGCACGGCAAAATGAAGCTGATTTGACCATTAAAGTGCATTTATTAAGTAAATGTTAGACCAAGACACACCTTTTGCTATAATTTCGAGCAAACAAATAATTGTTTAGGTGGTTATCTTGTTAAATTTTAAAGAAATGCAGCGGCTGGTCAGCTGCGCATGCCCGCTTTGCAGCACCTCAGCAGCAAAACTATTTTTGAAATTCGCTGATTTGACCATTAAAGTGCATTTATTAAGTAGACGTTACATTGATACACACTTTTAATATAATTTCGAGCAAACAAAATTATTGTTAAGTGTTAATCTTGTTAAATTCTTGTTAAAATCCTCCCGTGCATGCTCCCGCGACGGCCATTTGGCAGCCCATCGGGTTTCGGCACCAGTTCGGCCCACATTTCCAGGTTGTCACCTTCAGGAACAAACAGCGACGTACTGAAATTAAAAACATTCAAGTATTGATCGCATCACGCTATTACCGATGGGATCCGACACCAACGTTGGCATCATATGTTGTTGTAGAGTCAAAGCAGCTTCTGTAACTAGTTTTGAGCTTTTACTTCAATGATTGTATCAATAAAATCAATATTTGTACCGATCAGCTTGCCTCTATTTTAATGACGAAAAGTTTGGTCAGGGTGAAATGTGACAAGACCGTCCAGACTGAGGTCGCTTGAAAAGACATCAAACAAGTATTCAGTTTAGCCTCACTTATTAAATTGACCTGGGTTAGATTAGAAAAAATTGGATTTGTCATGTTCAGAATGGCGTTAAAAAAATTCAATATGAGTCACTTTTGCCTGCAGTGTGAACTTGGCCTAATTCAGAGTATTGCTAAATGTGAACGAGGCCACTGCTTCAGCTGTTAGTCAGTGCTGAGTCCATTCTAGTGAAATGGTGGTTTAATTTCTTGCTTAACTATTATAATTTCCACAAAGGCACGCAAAGTTGTTGGTGGAGCCACCGGCCTCATACCCAGTCAGTTCTTGGAGGAGAAGAGGAAAGCCTTTGTGAGAAGAGACTGGGACGTTGTTGGTACAGGTCGGCACTCGGCGCAGCTTTTGTTTCCCAACAGTCACTTTTGTAGAGGCTTCCTTAGTCTCGAGTAGCCGAGTTTTGACACGTTGTGTGTTTGTCTCAGGAATGCTCTGTGGATCGCTGACTTCAAAGAAAAAGAAGAAAAAAATGATGTACCTCACTGCTAAAAATGCAGGTGTGTATCATTGTTTTCAATTTTCTCACATTTTTTAGGTGCAAGTGCATCTGTGATGAAACCGTTCTCATCCAGCTTGTGTATTGCCTTGAGCAGAGTTTGATCGTTATGAGCTGCAGATCTATGAGGAAGTAGCCAGGATGCCCCCGTTTCAGAGGAAAACGCTGGTTCTGATCGGAGCGCAGGGAGTTGGACGGAGGAGCCTGAAGAACAGACTCATCGTCATGAACCCTCTGAGATATGGAACCACTGTCCCCTGTAAGTGTGAGACAGGTGGAACCTCTGACCTTGTTTCTTAACGTTGTTTATGGCAGGGATTCCCAACCCTGGTCCTTGAGGAACACCATCCTGCATATTTTAGTCGTTTCCCTGCTCCAATACACCTGATTCAGTGATTTAATTACCGTATTTTCCACCGTACACGTCGCTCGGCCCGATAAGTCGCATCAGTCCATATTTGTCTAATAAAGTGGAAAAATCCATAAATATGTCGCTTCGCCGTATGCGTTGCATTAGGAATGTGCGATATGGCATAAAATTCATATATGTTTTGTGAAGGGTGGCGATAACGATATATATCGCGGTATGTTTTGGGTATAAAACTTGATAGGAATTTTTCAAAAAATATAGGGAGTCCTTTTGCCATCATATATTTTGAATTAAGAAAATTCCACTACTAGGTCCAGAGTTTTTAAATAAACAAATCAAGTATTAGGCATCTTGCTTGTAGTGCAAAACGGTGCAAAATATATAAAATGTAGTTTTAGCCATATGTTTTAAAGAAAATAATATGTTGTTAACAGTTTCCAGTCTTACTTAAGAAATGAAAGCAACAGAGCAGCATTTTACACTGAAACACTTCACCCTCCAACCCTCTAGTTGGCGACTCCTGCTTTAATGGCGAGCTGACACAAAATGAGTCTGTGGCTTTGACCAGAGGGTCTCGCAGTAAAATCACACAACACAGTGTTCTTTTCACAGATCAGAGAGCAGGTTTCTCTAAAGCTGACCAACGCTTACTTTAACTTTCCAAGCAGCGAGCAGAACGAAGGTGCGGAGACTAAGGCAGGCCGATTGTATCATTAATAGCTGGTGAAGGTTCTCAGTCATCCAGGACATGGTAAATTCAAAAAAGTTCAAGAAAAAAACCCAATAAAATAGAAAGTATAGTATAAAATAAAGTCCAGTTGTTTTTGTCTGGAACTTTTTTTGAATTTGTCATAGCCACGTTTGCTTATTACATGATACAATGGCATGCCATACAGCTATTACTACTCTGCTGCATCAAGTGGCTGAAAGTGGTACTGCTCAATTTATTTTCAGTCAGAATGAATGAAAACGGGGCAGCACGGTGGCGCAACTGGCAGAGCTGCTGCCTCTCAGCGAGCAGGTCCGCGGCTCAAATCCCAGTCCGGGGGCCTTTCTGGGTGGAGTTTGCATGTTCTCTCCGTGCATGTACGGGTTTTCTGCAGGTACTCCAGTTTCCTCCCACAGACCAAAAACATGCATGTTAGGCTGATTGGTAACTAAATTGTCTCTAGGTGTGAGTGAGAGAGTGAATGTTTGTTTGTCTCGTTTGTCTCTATGTGGCCCTGTGATTGACTGGAGACCTGTCCAGGGTGTCTCCCGCCCCTCGCACAGTGATTGCTGGATATGGGCACCAGCGACCCCTGTGACTCGAAATGGAAGAAGCGGGTAAAAGATAATGGATGGATGGATGGATGAATGAAAATGAACATATCTCAGCAAAAAATTGTTTTATAAATACGGGGGGAAAAAATCCATCAATATGTCGCTTCAGCCTATAATACGTGACTTATAGGCCAAAAAATATGGTAAAACATGCAGGATGGTGTTCCTCAAGGCCCAGAGTTGGGAAACATTGGTCTATGGGATCAATTTACTGACTTTTTGGCTCTAGTTACATCCCGCCGTCCCAGAGAAGAGGAAAAAGACGGCCAAAACTACTGTTTTGTGACACGAGAAGAGATGGAGAAGGACATTAAAGAGAGCCGATACCTGGAGCACGGCGAGTACGACGGGAACCTTTACGGCACCAAGATCGACTCCATCCACGAAGTGGTGGCAACCAGCCGCACGTGCATTCTTGACATTAACCCTCAGGTCAGTCTGAGCAAAACACTTTTCGTGTGAAGAGCCGTTTTCTTCCTCATGCTGTTGTGATGACTTTCCAGTTTATTCCCAGGCACTGAAAGTGTTAAAGACTGCAGAGTTCATGCCGTTCGTGGTGTTTATTGCTGCTCCTGAACTGGACACACTAAGAGATATGCACAAAGCTGTGGTCGATGCCGGCCTCACAACCAAACTGCTTACGGTAAGAAAATTAAGCATTCCCAATTGCTTTAAATCACTGGTCGTAAGTCACAAATGGTCGTTTCTCTCGTTTTTAACGAGGCGACTCCGTTCTGTTCCAGGAGAACGATTTAAAGAAAACCGTAGATGAGAGTGCCAAGATCCGCCGGGCGTACAGCCACTATTTTGACTTGACTATTGTCAATGACAATCTGGACAAGGCCTTCGACGAGCTGCAAGACACCGTGGAGCGATTATTTGTCGAGCCTCAGTGGGTTCCAGTCAGCTGGGTGTACTGAGGTTTGACCCCCGAGGCCGGAGACGAAGCGAGATTCTAACACTGTGGTGCGCACACAACGTACGGGACGACAACCTGGTGTTACCTTGGCCTCGCACAAAGTTGCATCAGTCACCTTAATCTGAACTGCCATTTTTTCTTTTAAGCACACTATGCAACTCAACACACAGGAAGTGTACTTATTTATTGGCCAATATTTTAAAGGAATGCGTTTTATTTAACTGGATTAGGGGGGAAATGCTGATGCTCGTGTCAGATAGCTTTTTTTAAGTTCAGCAGTGTTTACTGTTCACATCTGTACGTCAGACAGGTAAGTCGTATTTATTCTGCAAAGAAATGAGGGCTATTTTAAAAAAAAAGTGATACCTCAGTGTTTACAGTGCACAAGTGTCCATTGCTTCATTTTGTCACTACAAACGTCAAATTACAATTTTTTTTTTTACTGTAGGCTCAATTATTTTTCCTCTACACAATTTCATTTTAGTGTTACAGATCAGTCTTTCCGGTCACTGGTTAACGTTGCACAGGAAGAAAATCAATACTGTAGTGACCTGACAAAATGTTTGACATAAGATATATAAAGTTTGTTAGACCCGTGGATTTGGTGCTGTTTGTTACAAAAGGACTCTTGAACAGGGTACGTCATCTCAGCTAACTATCCCTTCTGATGTGATACTAAAACGTAACTGTGCTAAATAAAGTCCATATTTACTTATAAAGGTATATTTTGCGAGATTTCTGATAAGATGTATTTTCAGATGTTAAATAAATAACTGGTGTTTTCTAATAACTTGCCTTGGTTGTTTTTGTTTTATTTAAATAAAACTCAGCAAAATCAATAAGTTCATAATCTGAATACTGAAAAATAAAACTGTACTCTGATTTCTTGATTTTTCATTTTTTTGGCACCACAGGAAAAACATGTTTTTGAAGCCGGATCATAAACCAGTCTGGAACATTTTATATTCAAGTTTTTAAGTTAGGAAAACAAATGAACTGGAACTTGGTTGTGTGGAAACAAAAATTATTCTAATATTAAAAAGTAAAACACTGCTGAAACCTTAAATATACATTCACCATCAGTATTAAATACACCAGTTTAGAAATGGACTGGTTTCTCGGCAGGCTGATTTAAATCGGCCAGCACCGGCCACCTAAAGTGCACAAGTTCTAAGGTCTGATAAGGAAGCGCCGATTTAAAAACATTGGCATCATCCATAAAAAACACTTTTAACCTCTACATCTGTTAACAGTTAATCAGCCAATCACACGGCAGCAACTTTGAACCGAGGTTACGAGGCAGCAGAGGAAGAAAGGGACTTTTCAGGTGGTAGAATTGAGACCGGTTGAGTATTTAGGGATTTTCACAGACGACCATTTCTAGGATTTACAAAGAATGTTTAGGAAAATGTCCAGTGAGTGGCAGTTGTAGAAAATACCTTTAGTGTCACGTCAGAAAACAGACAAATTGATTCAAGATGACAGACGGGCAGCAGTAGCTCAAACAACCGCTCGTTACAAACGTGCAAAACATCTGAACACAACTCGGCAAAATTAGACAAGATGAGAAAAACGTGTTGAATCTTTTCACTGGACTCATTACCAGATTTGAATCCAAAGGAGAACCTTGGGATGTGGTGGACTGGAATAAATGCATTAAGGATGAGCAGCTGATAAATTTACAGCAACTGTGTGACCCTCGTGTCAATATGGACCAGAATCTGTGAAGAATGTTTCTGATGCCTTGTTGAACCAATGCCACAGTGTCCAGTGAGTGTAGAAAACAGGTTAAAGTGCCATGTCTCTCACATGAACGCAAAATTAGACAAAAAGGTGCAATTTTTAAAGGCAGGGGTATTATTGAATCAGATTCAATACTTTAAAAAAATCTAAAATCAATTCGCGACGCTTGTTTTTATCTCTCAAACGGCTCAAAGTTGTTCTAACTGAATCAAAACACGGACAATACAAGGTTAAAATGAGCCATCAATGAATCCATATGGTGTTCATTGACAAATAAGTCATATTTTACAGTCTTTCCAGACTAAACAATCACACAATGATAAAAACAAACATACATAAACTTTTAAAAAGTCCTTAATTGTGCCACAGCACTAGAAAATAAAGCTGTTTTAACAAGTGGGGGCCAGTGAGGCGAGACCTCTGATAGCGACACATAGAACCAGAGGTCGACTTCCTGGCTGGTGCCCAATTTCTGTTCGCACCACGTCGCTGTCTCTCTTTAGGTGCACGTTAAAGGATGCAAACAGATGTTCAGTCATTTCATAAAGGTCTTGTGTCAGATCAACGCTGCTCAAAGGCATCTCTCCAGCTCCTGACACACACTGCACCTAGAACAGATGTGGAAAAAAGACAGCTGAATTAATGTGCGGTGCTTGAATTTAGTGGTAATCTTGTAAAACAGTCTTCGCTAACCAGTCGCTCCAGGGTTTGTAAGGTTGGAGGGAGGCTGCAGCTTCTCACGACAGCAAGACAATCCTCTGTCATTTCTGAAGCAGAATCCAGACAAACCATAAGAATACAGCTCAAGGAAATGAAGTTTTTGGGACAATAGACTTATAGAAGGAGCTCTAAAATTCAATTCTTTTCAACACATGGAGTTCTTCCTGAGATGAATATTTAAAGTTGCCATGGCTGAACTTTTTCTTACCATCCAGGGCACTGATAATGAGATGCAGTGCTGTGAGGAATGGTGTTGTCTGAATCGACTCCGCTTGACCAGAATGCTCCAGCAGACTGAGAGTTTCTTGAATTTTCTGTTGTTGAGACTCCGTCAGTCCAATATCACCCAGGCCAGGTTTCTTACCCAGATACATCTGGTCCAGCTGACACAGAGAAACATGCACGTTTAGTTTCACGATGCCTCTGCAAGTCCAAAACCTCAGAGTCCCACTTACAACAATCTGAAGAGCACCGATGGCTGCAGGGTCCTGCATATGTTTGGAGATTTGCTGAAGCAGAGAGGACCTGGTGGATGCAGGAAGAGCTGAAAGCAGCTGGAAATGGTCCTTTAGTTGCTCCAGCTCTAGCATTTGTAAACAAGACAAAAAGAGCATATAATTCACTTCAATTACAATTTGTGCTATAACAGTCAAGTGAAAATAGTTACAGCAGGCTTAAAAATAAAAGCACTAATACTGAGATGAACTGCTGACTTTTTGAAGACACAGCTCTCATGGACACAAAGACGCATCCTTAATGAAAAACCTCAAATCGAATCAGCTCACAACTGATTGTTGAGGTTAGCTATCCATTAGACCAGGGGTCTGCAACCTGTGGCTCTGGAGCCACATGCGGCTCTTTGGTCCCTCTGCTGCGGCTCTTTCAAGCGTTGACCAAAAACTAATAAAACTGAATTTTATTGGTTGTTATAACAACCACTAAAAGGGCTAGTTTTAGCAGTTTTCCTGCCATTTATTGTGCAAATATGTGAATAATAGAAACATTACAAGGAGTAAAACATACTCACTTTCACTGTACGCTTTATTTCTTCAAAGTAGGATACTTCATTTATCTACAATTTAAAAAAAATCACATAGGCCTGCATAGTTTGTTTTAGTTTTTAGAAATTGGGCAAAAACTATATTACTTTTTCCTTCTTTACAAGAATCTCATATTTTATTTTGTCTTAAAATGTAAAAATATAAATAAATGTTAAAAATCATTAGATATTTCCAGTTTTATAATGTCATACTATAATGATATACTGGCCAGAAAAACGCCCTCCAACAAACCTAAAGTGGTCCACGGGCCACCAGTTGAGAATCACAGTTATAGCAGGTTTTGTGGCTCCGAACACGTTTTATGTAGCAAACAAAGGGGCAGAAATTGCTCTTTTGATCATATATGTTGCAGACCCCTGCATTAGACAAATATCACTGACAAAAATATTGCAAAACAGAGAAGGGAACTTAACTACATAACTAACAAAAGAAAAACAACTAAATTTGAGTGAATGGACAAAAATCACACAGACCTTTGATAAAAAAAATCTTTAATATAAGTCTTAACATGTTTACAAACATGCGATGTCTCCCTGATTCTCCACCTGCCATTGAGTATTTGTTCCTCTTTCCTGTTCCTCTCAAACCCAGCCGGTCGAAGCAGATGGCCGCTTGTCCTGAGGCTGGTTCTGCTAAAGGTTTCTTCCTCATGAGGGAGTTTTTCCTTTCCAAACTCAAAGCAGTCTGCTCCTCAGATAGTGTTAACTTACTTTTTATGTATATAAATGTTTCTGTTCAGTGCCCTGCGACTGTGACTTGGCGCTATATAAATAAACTGAATTGAATTATTGTACGATCAAGACTCCACAAAACCAGATTGGGTTCTTATATCTCTGGAAGACTTTTGATTAAGTTACAAAAATTATCAAAAACCACATGGTTTTTGATCCTTATGAACAAAACCGAGAAGAAAACAGTAACTTACCTTGTTGAAGTGTATGTTTCACAGGAGCACCTGAGACACCCAGCAGTTCTGTCTTCTCCAAAGGGCTGTCCACGTCCTCAAAACCTCCGTTGGTGTCCGACATCAGACACAGCTCTGTGAAGACAAAACAGTTACATCTTTTTAGGTTTTTCTTTGTCAAGTTAGAAAACTTCACTCAACTTATTTTGTAAACTCAAAGAATTTCTCACCAAAGTGTCCGTTCTGTCTGACCTCTAGCTCTAGGAGGCCATAGGCTATTGTAGAGTTGATAGGAATCTCCATTGTAATGTTGCTGTCTATATTCAAGCTTCCATTTTCCTTCAGTGAAATCTAAACAAACAGAAAAGAGTTGTAGTGACTAAATAATTACCCGCATGATTCCTGTGTGGATAACCAAAACAAATTCCACTTCTTCTTAACTTGAAACAATATCCCGCTCCCACTAACAACGATGTTCATGGTTTTGTGCAGAAATTAATCTAGTTATAGGAACAGTGAAAATCAGTGCAGAATTTTTTTTTTTAAACTGTCATGCACCGTAAAACTGGAAATTACTAAATTATTGTGCTGTTAAAACAATAAGTCCATCAAATTATTTTACTACATTAATCAGCATGAATATTTACTTTAATGCAAACAGACCTTGGAGGTCTTTGGACCACAGGAGCTCAAAGTCCCTCCACACTGCCCCCCCTGCTGCACCTCCTCTATGACCGAACACGGCTGAGTGGTCACGATACGCTCCTTCACAATCCCAAACACCTGCCTGTGCTTCTCTTTCGTCTGCTGGATTAGAGAATGAGACATGTCCAGAACTCTGAAATGAAAAATTACAAAAAAAAACCATCAGAAATACTTAAAACTGCCACTTAGGCAGACTGTACATTCTGTCAAATATTCTATCTTTAATCAATTAATATATTAATATATATTGGGATTAACCTGTCTAAATAAAGGTTGAATGAATTAAATCTATAATTCATAGAAAGCAAGAATCTCTATGAATTTGATAGCATATGTTTTGTTAATATTTAACCAGGCCTCCTGTTTTGTGTGAAACTTTATGGTTGAACAAAGATCACGTCGGGCGTTTAGGAATCTTTAACTGAACATCAGCTGACTTTTACACGGTCACATTTATCAAGTTATCACAGCAGATTTAGATGTGGGACCAGACCTGTCTTTGCAGTCGTGCAGCAGCTTCTGCACGTCCACTTCCTCTTTTTTCAAACTGCCAAAGGATGACTGAAGTTTGGTGGTGTCCTTACCCTCCAGGCTGACACTGGTTTTTATAAAACTGGCATCCACAGTTCCCTGAATGCTGTCACCAAACGTCCCTTGGTATTTGAGGAAGTCTTTTTCCACCACAACTGTAAAAAGAGCAAGAATTAGATGAAACATTCCAACTCCAAGGAGACAGTTAGATTGGGTCAAGTCACACATTTACAGGGGTTTGATCAGTGGTGTAGTCTATGCGATACATGGGCTCGCATCACCTGTTTTTTTGTATAATTAATACTTCTGTACTTACTACTTAATACTTTAACATATTTTGCTTTGATACTGTTTTATAAATTCTATAACATGTTTTTAATACAAAGCCAACTGTTGTACAAAGTTAGTCGTACATTTGTTCAAATGAAAGCATCAGAAACATTTTTAAATGTTCATTATGCTTACAAATCAAAATAAGTTAACAATTGCATTATAGTAACTGGTGTACTTTGGTTTCTAATCACAGTATACCCAGAACAAAAATGCAGACTCCACCACTGGTTTTGATGTGTACCTGGCTCTAAAGGTGTGTCTCCTGTCAGTATGTCACTGAGGATAAAATCAGCTGGGAGATACTTGGGCTTCTGCCAGAACCAGAAACGTTTCCGTTTCACCACCACAGTCAGAAGATTAATATCATCATTCAGGCTGGACACTGAGATCAGAAAGCCTCCACTGTCCACATTCTCCACGAAGTTTTTAGTAGCTATGGCAAACATTTCCAAGGCAGATAAAAAATAAAAAAAATCTGTCGGAGAGAAAGTGAAATCAGGTTAGCAGACGAATGTTTTATCAGAGAGAACCCACCAACTCTTCTGAAGAATCTGGAAAATTTAGCTGCAGCTCGAATAATTTTCCGCCTTTCGGCTACTTTTAGTTCTTAAAACAGCAAATACAATTTAAATAACTTTTTTTGCAAACAATTTACATGAGAACAAATATGTGGTATATACTCTTACCCCTTCCCAGAAGTTAACGTTGAGAACAAACGGCGCTAAGCTAATTGTCAACAGATTCTTCTTCTATGGTTCTGGCGGTTGACTCGTGCGTGCAGCAGTTCTTCTGTTGTCCAAGAAGCCCCGCCCTTATTACAGTAAGCGCGTTCTTTTGTCCTGTACATTCTTTTTTTCGTGTTGCCAGATAACTTTCGTATTGTACCATAGTTTAAAGTGTATAATAAAAAAAGTCCAATTATGCGACTGTTTAGGCAGTCCCGTGAACAGTAAAATCAAAGGGAAAAATAGTTTTCATTTCACGCTAACACCCACATATCACATCAACAGAAAGTGCGCTTGCCCTCCTTTGCACATGTTTGCCCGTCACCTCCTCCGTCCTCCGCTGCTGTTTTTATGTCAATGCGCTCTGGACGTCACTCACAGCGCGTGCGCAACAAAGAGTAAACTCAAGCGAGAGCAACACCTGCCCCGTCTTTCCTCTTTTGCGTTGACTAAACGTTTTAGTTTTATCGATAAGTTTGTCAAAGCACAATTTACAGAAGTAATGTTTAATAAATGTTAGGACTCTATTCTTTGCTAACAAAATTAATTCACCTCCTCAGGTAAGCTGCTGTTTTTTGATGATCTGGACGTTTTTCACCCACAGCATGCAGATGACAAAGTAAACTCAAAGCGCGAGGATTGTACACCTGGTTTATTGAGCATGGACTTTGTTGTTTTCAACCAGTTGGACAAGACTGTCAACAAGGAAGAGGGCCGGCAATGGAGGAGGGGGCGTACCAAAGAGACTATCTTATCACAAGCAGAACTGGTTTGTTCAACTTTGGAGTAAGCTGTTGGGGGAAGAATCAGTTTTGTTGTGTTTCCTTGACTGATGAAGCCTTCCGGATCGAAGGTGAAACGTTTCAACACACACACACACAAAAAAAAACTGTCCATGACCTGACTGAAAAATGTTGGATTGTATACCTGGATTATTGAGCATGGACTTTGTTGTTGTTCAAAGCGAGAGGGTTACCTGTCCCTCTTTCTTCTTTCATGTTGACAATTTTTTTTTGTTTTATCGATGAGTGTGCTCATTGATCCTGATTGATTGATTAAAAACACAGCATACATTGTTTTATTCATTTTTGTTTTGTAGGTCAAAGTCTTTTATATAACATTCCTGAGTTAAAATGTTGCTGATCAATTTGAATTTATTATTATTTATTGTTTATATAAAAAAAAAAATTTCAGTATCAAATGGTCAAAAATGTTTACCGTTTAAAAAAGGATTGCTTTTTTCAGGCAAATTGATGCACTTTAAGTTGTTTCTGTTACAGACTAAAAAAAAACAATGTTAATAAAATTATTATTCCTTGTAATTTGATCTATATATTTTTTTCTTCTTTAATGTTAATAAGGACACAATGTTATGCAGCGGTGTTTTTATAACAATTCTATAGACACTATTTACAGTCGTGGCGGAGAGTTGGAGGAGGGGGGGGGACAGAAAATAATTGAGAAGCACGAAACTTTAGTGCTTTTAACCTAAATATTTAAGAAGTAAACATTTTTAATAATCACGTTAAAAGTTACAAATGTTGCCTTTGGTGCTTGTTTGTTTATCAAATATATCAGTGTGTGTGAATGACAGGGATTAACTTAAAACATTTTGTAGAACAGTGTTTTCAAATTCAATTCAATTCAAAAATACTTTGTTAATCCCAAAGGGAAATTATTTGTTGTAGTATCTCGTTATTCTCATTTCATTAAGAGATGTTATAGATAGTGATGGCTGTAGACAGGAAGGATCTCTTGTAAAGGTCCATCCCACAGTGGATCCTAAGAAACTGGCTGCAGATGCCGTCCGATCCGTCCACACAGATTCGGCTGGCCTCTCAGTTCCCCCGGGCTGTAAGACCGCCCGAATGCCGGACAGAACTCCTCCTAGAGCGATGGCTACTCCTTCCAGCAGTCTGCCGAGCTCCTCATCACTGCAGACAGCAACTGTAGGTGCCGAGGGACGATCCTGTCCTTCTGCTGTCATGAGCCGTGTTTCCTGCTAGTTCCAGGATCTCAGTGGTCAGGCACTCAAGCACAGTTGGCAGGTAGATGAGAATGCGTCCACCGAACATCCTTTCAACTCATCCTGATGCATGCTCAATAATCCAGGTAGAAAAATCTGAAAAAGTTAAATCTGGTCCTCTGGACATTCAAAAAAACAAAAAACAAAACAAAGCAAAAAAATCTAGACACGTTTCGTCTCTCATCCGAGAGACTTCCTCAGTCTGAGGTGCTGTATTCAGCTCAGTCTCTTAAATAGCACCTTCTCAGAGTGGATCAACTAGTTTGCTGCTGACAACCAAAACCAGCTGATCACATGCTCAAGAAGGCCCATCAACCTAACAATGGATCATTAGCACACTGATGGCTGTTTACTGTTCACAGAGGGCTGAGTGATACTAGCAATCACAGCATTGTAAGAGGGGGACAGTTGAACCCAGAGGCCTCCACCCCGGTTTAATGATGGGCGATTTCTTTTCACAAAGATGGCCTCCTTTACTCCTCTCAAACCAACGTTCCTCTCTGTCCAAGTAGAAAACTAAAAACAGGAACATGTCTGCATTGGTCCCTCCCAGGAGTCCAACAGATTATTAAAGCCACTTAGAGAGGTCAAGGTCGAGAGCTTCAAATCTTTTTGTAAGATATTCCAGGAAACAGGAGCGGAGTAGGAGAAGGCCCTTTTGCCTAGTTCAGTCCTCACTGAGGGAACACTGCAGGTAATAATGTCCTGAAAGCGCACGCTGTAGCTGCACTCACGCAGAGACATGTAGGAGGAGATGTATGAAGGCAACAGACCAAGGAGTGATTTAAAGATGAAAATGTACCAGTGAGAGAGTAGTGTGAGCCAGAGCTCGTAGTGTGAGCCAGAGCTCATAGTCTGATCCAGAGCTCGTAGTCTGAGCCAGAGCTCTATGTCTGAGCCAGAGCTCTAAGTGTGAGCCAGAGCTCTAAGTGTGAGCCAGAGCTCTAAGTGTGAGCCAGAGCTCATTGTCTGAGCCAGAGCTCGTAGTCTGAGCCAGAGCTTGTAGTCTGAGCCGAGGCTCTAAGTCTGAGCCAAGCTCTAAGCTTGAGCCAGAGCTCGTAGTGTGAGTCAGAGCTCTAAGACTGAGCCAGAGCTTGTAGTCTGAGCCAAAGCTCTTAGTCTTAGCCTTAGCTCAAAGTTTGAGCCAGAGCTTGTAGTCTGAGCCAAAGCTCTTAGTCTTAGCCTTAGCTCAAAGTTTGAGCCAGAGCTATAAGTGTGAGCCAGAGCTCTAAGTGTGAGCCAGAGCTCGTAGTCTGAGCCAGA